>NC_072493.1:7652647-7960294 GCF_027574615.1 Eptesicus fuscus
CATGAGGAGGGGAATGAGGGTGTCGGGCAGAGCAGGTGGCGGCCACAGAGGAACAGAGAGGCATCAGGCGGCCGAGTGTCTCTGGAGAGGGCCGTGGGCGGGCGACTGCCGGGCCACCGGGGTGAGGAGACAGGGAGACGGGGTCTCCCGGGCGGCAGCGGCCAACCCCTCCCTGACCTTCCTGACCTCCAGATTGTGGCCCAGAAGAAGGTGACCCGACCACTGCTGCTGAAGTTCGGCAGGAATGCGGGCAAGTCCACCATCACGGTGAGGCCGCCCCCTTCCTGCCCGGCCCGCCCTTCAGACCTGAGCCCGCCCTGCCCTCGCCCTGGCCCTGAGGGTCCTGCGGGGAAGATGAGAGCGAGGCCAGGGCTGCTCTGTGGACTGGGGAGTCCTCTCAGCGGCCGAAGTCGGTCGGGAAGGGTGGGGCGACCAGGTCTGCCAAGCGCGCAGCTGTGGCCTCGCCCGCGCAGGTGATAGCCGAGGACATCTCCACCAACAACGGGTACGTCGAGCTCTCCTTCCGGGCCCAGAAGCTGGACGACAAGGTGAGTGTCGGGGTGCCCGCCTGGGGCTGGGCTGCAGGGCGATGAGAGGACCCCCCGCCTAGCGTGGGCCCTGCCTCAGGGCCGCCGCCCTCAGAGGAGGCCCAGGACAGACTGGCCTCGAGGACACAGGGATGTGTCCCGTGAGCAGCACCCGGGTCATGTGGGGGCGGCCATGGCGGTGTTGTTTCTGTCATGGCCGCCAGCCCCACGGCATCCTTTCTGCGCCTCAGGGAGAGGCCGAGGGGGAGCAGGTGATGTTGGCTGGAGGGGTGCAGCGGAGGCCAGAGAGCTACAGCCAGGGTGCTGGGGGCCAGCAAGGGCTCCGGAGCAGAGGTTCCCGCGTGGGCCACGCCCACAGGGGGGCGATTTGATATTTAAGGGGGGCAATCTGAGAATGAGTTATTCACAGTGAGTTTTTTTGCATTTCTTATGGCTCTAGGGGCCTCATATACAGCATATAAATATACATTGTGACATTTTTATGCATTTCAGTTCTCTCTTATGTTTTGAAACTTTATTTGCTGTCTTTTCCTATCACTTCGTATTATTATTTTTAAACAATTTCTTAGTGATTTCTTCCTCAGAACTTCCACTGTCCTTTCGTGCTTTTATTTTCCTCTTTCATGGATGCCATGTTCTTTGGAAGCTTCGTTAGACCAAGTTAGTGAATAGCATTCCCTTTTCATATAAGAATTCCATGTTGGGGGGCAGCAAGATGTTAGAGAAGCTTAGGTGGGGTGTGGCCAAAACAAGGCTGGGAACCACTGCTCTCGAGGGCAGGGCAAGGCCGGGGCATCTGAGACACTCCCGGGTGGGCTGTGCCCTCCCGCGTAGCTGAGGAGACAGAGGTCTGGGGGTGAAGGCGCAGCCGGGACAAGGCAGAGAGGGCTGGGCCTGGGCTGGGCTGCGCCCACACCCTGCTGCCCCCCCCCCCCAGGACGTCTTCAGCAAGTCGGACCCCTTCCTGGAGCTGTACCGGGTCAACGACGACCAGAGCGAGCAGCTGGTGTACCGGACGGAGGTGAGGGCCCTGCTGGCCTGGCACCGCGGCCTGCCCTGCAGTCCCGCAGGCACGGGGATGAGAGGACAGCTGACCCGTCACTCCCTGCGTCCCCTGAACCCCAACACCCTCGTCCCCTGTGAACAGGGGGCTGGCGGGTGGGCGTGCAGCCGCGCTGTGAGAATTTAAGGATTGTTTTGTTGTCAGGCCCAACAGGTGACTGAGATGAGCTGCATTTTCTTTCTAGATAAATTCATTTCCGCTTTTTTAAATTATTGGTTTCAGAGAGGAAGGGAGAGGGAGAGAGAGAGAAACATCAATGATGAGAGAGAGTCATGGATCGGCTGCCTCCTGCACGCCCCACACTGGGGATCGGTCAAGCCTGCAGCCCTGGCCTGTGCCCTGAGCGGGAATCGAACCGTGACCACCAGGTCCATAGATGGGCGCTCACCCTCTGAGCCACCGGCCGGGCGGATGCCAGCTTTTAGAATAGAGTGATGAAGGTGTTTCCCGACGGGATGGGGTCCGGGGGCTCAGCTCTGGGCCTGAGGCAGCACCCCCTCCGGACCCCCAGGTGGTGAAGAACAACCTGAGCCCCGTGTGGGAGCCCTTCAAGGTGTCGCTCAACTCCCTGTGCAGCTGTGAGGAGACCAGGCCTCTGAAGGTGCAGACGGCCCTCGGGGCAGGCGGGCAGGGGGTGGGGACGCCAGGAGGGGCCCCTGGGGCAGGCGGCTGAAGGGCCTGGGGTCCGCAGTGCCTGGTCTGGGACCACGACTCTCGCGGGAAACACGACTTCATCGGGGAGTTCACCACCACCTTCGCGGAGATGCGGAGGGCCTGGGCCGAGGACCAGGTGAGCTGAGGCTCCGGAAACCGGGTCCTGCCCCAGCTGCACGGAAGGGGCCGCTGGGAGCAGCAGCCACAGGAAGCAGGTGGGCGCGGCCCTGCGCCCCGGGTCCTCCAGGAAAGACCCACAGTGCCTCGCTGCACCTGCCAGGCGCACGGGCAGGGACGGGTGGGAAACCCCGGCCTGGGCTCGGCGCTCAGGCCACCAGCCCCTCAGGGTGGGGTGTTGGCACTGGCACTCGGGTGGGGGTCTCTGCGTGTCCCTGTGCCCAGGCCCAGTGGGAATGCGTGAACGCCAAGTACAAGCAGAAGAAGCGCCATTACAGGAACTCAGGGGTGGTCATCCTGGCCGACCTGAAGGTGAGCGCAGCCCCTGCCCGCAGCCCCGCCCCCGCAGCCCCCCACGGTCAGATGGACCCTCAGGGCCTTGGTGATGTTGCTGATCCCCAATATTTGGGGGAGGAAGCAGGTGGGGCGGAGGGAGGGAGAGACAGAAGGAAAGCAGGAGCAGGTGCTGGGCACTCAGGCAGCCTGAGGGAGGAGGGACCGCCCTGCCTGCCCGCAGCCCCGCAGCCCCAGCCTCAGGGTCCCGGGGGCGGGTGTCCTGGGCAGGCCCTGCTGACCCCGCTGCCTGGAAGTTCTCCAGGGTTTACTCCTTCCTGGACTACATCATGGGCGGCTGCCAGATCCACTTCACGGTGAGTCCACAGGACCCCCAGGGCCCCCTCCACCCAGCCGGCCAAGTGCACCCCACCGGGCGGGAGTCAGCACCCCGGCCCCACAGCTCCCGGGGGCCCCTTCCCACCTGGTCGTGGCTCAGAGTTGGTCTGGCACTCAGGACAGACCTGGGGACGGCGAGGCCCTCCTGCTGGGCCTAGAGGCCCCTCCCTGGGAGCTCAGTTCTTCCTGGGCCTTTTCTGAGGGTCCCCTCGCTGTGCAGGGGAACCGGAGACCTCGGGGGGTGGGAACGTGGCCAGGACTCACCCCCAACAAAAACATAGGAACAGATGGAACAGGGCTATGGACTCAGAGGAACAGCGGGGTCCCAGCACCAGCAGGTGTGGCCTGGAGAGCCCAGCTCCCTCTGCCCCCTCCCCCAGTCTCCATCCCCTCGCTTCACTGAACCACCCAGAGCCCCCTGAGGGGTGACTGAGCCAGCGCCTGGGGCCCGCAGCGCAGGGCTGGCTCCTGGAGGGGGTGGTGGGGAGGGTGGCAGCTGAGAGGTGCCAGGCCCGGCCCAGCCCTTGCCACTGCCTGGCCCATGGGTCCAGCCAAGGTGGCTCTGGGTGCAGGAGGCACCGACTGGTGTCCCCACGGGGCCCCTCCCAAGGCCCCGGGAGCCACTCTGAGGTGCCCCCTGGCTGAGTGGCTCCCCGAGCCTCGGTCTCCCTTACCTGTCAAATGAGGGGTGCAGGAGCCCATCCCAGGCCAGGTGGGAAAGGGGCTCCGGGGTGATCGCGGGTCCCCACAGGTGGCCATCGACTTCACGGCCTCCAACGGGGACCCCCGGAACAGCTGCTCCCTGCACTACATCAGCCCCTTCCAGCCCAACGAGTACCTGCAGGCCCTGGTGGCCGTGGGCGAGGTCTGCCAGGACTACGACAGGTGCGTCCTCCGGCCTGGGCCATGGGGTGGGCATCACGGACGTGTCCGTCCATCAGAGCAGCCGCCCAAGGCCGGGCGTGCACGGGCACGGCTGGTGACAGCCGGCTGGGCTGGCTCCGCGGTGCCGGTCCCAGGTGGACGGGGTCAGAGACCGTGTGTCCACGTGGGGCTGGCCTTATCCACAGGGTCCCATTCACCCCTCACACAGACACCGGGGCTGGGGTCTGCGTCCACTTCACAGAGCAGTAAACTGAGGCCATGGAGGGGCAAGCTCTTGTCTGGGGGTCCAGCGGGCAGGAAGCCGACCTTCACCGGGGTCAGGCGCCTCCCCAGCAGGTGCCAGGCCTGAGCAGCGGTGGGAGGAGGTGGCCCCGGTGGCTCTGTCCCCACCTGCCTGCACCGGGCCTCTGTCTCCCCAGGTCGGCACAGGGCCTGGCTGGGTGGGAAAGGGGTGGCACAGGTTCTGTGAGCCCCACACCCACCCCAGGACCCAGGAGCCCTGGGTGACGGGCCCCCTCTCTTCCAGCGACAAGAGGTTCTCGGCTTTGGGGTTCGGAGCCCGGATCCCTCCCAAGTTTGAGGTAGGACAGCCTGGGGGCCGGGCCTAGGCGTCGCCCTCTGTGCCCCTCCTGGCAGAGGGAGGCCATGCTGGGTCCTGGGACCCCTGGCTACTGCCCCTCCGCTGGGCACCACTGCCATGTGACAGGCCCGGGGGCCCTGGCCTCCCAGCCAGAGGGGCTGACCTTTGACATCCGGAGGCCGGGAGAGGGGGGACGTTAGTCTGGAATCTTCTAGTTACAAATAACGGTCCGACTGGCTTAGGCAGAAAACCATGGTCGGGGGAGGGGGGCTGGTATTTTTTTAAAATATATTTTTATTGATTTCAGAGAGGAAGGGAGAGGGAGGGAGATACAGAAGCATCAGTGATGAGAGAGAATCATGGACTGGCTGCCTCCTGCACGCCCCCCACTGGGGATTGAGCCTGGAATCGGGCAAGTGCCCTGACTGGGATTCGAACTGTGACCTCCTGGTTCATAGGTCGGCGCTCACCCACTGACACGCCTGCTGAGCTGCACTGATATAATTGAAATGCAAACCAGGGCCTCAGGTCCGCTGGATCCAGGGCTGGAGTGATGCCCAGGACCCGTCTGTGTGTCTGTCTCCCAGTCGGTGAGGCTGAGGGGTCCGGGGAGGGCAGGCAGCTCAGGCCCCTTTGTGTCCACTCAGGTGTCCCATGACTTTGCCATCAATTTCAACCCCGAGGACGACGAGTGTGAAGGTAGGAGCCCGAGGGGCGGGGGAAGGGGGGGCGGGCTGCTGAGGGCAGGACTCACCGCCTCCCCCGCCTCCCCCGCAGGAATCCAGGGCGTGGTGGAGGCCTACCGGAACTGCCTGCCCCGCGTACAGCTCTACGGCCCCACCAACGTGGCACCCATCATCTCCAAGGTGGCCCGTGCGGCTGCCGCCGAGGAGCGCACCGGGGAGGCCTCTGTAGGTACCTGGGGCAGCGGCACAGTGGGGACAGGGTGCATGAGGAGGTGTGGGTGCCGTGGGGAGACAAGGATCAGCATGTGTGAGGGGGGGCAGCCAGTGCAAAGGTTGTCTTCTTTTTAAAAAATATATTATTTATTGATTTCAGAGAGGAAGGGAGAGATAGAAACATCAGTGATGAGAGAACCATGGATCAGCTGCCTCCAGCATGCCCCCCACTGGGGATGGAGCCTGCAACCCGGGCATGTGCCCTGACCGGGAATCGAACCTTGACCTCCTGGTTCATAGGTCAATGCTCAGCCGCTGAGCCTCCCGGCCAGGCTTGTCTTCTTTCTGGACCGTTTGAGAGCTGGCTCACCTCCTGGCCGCCCCCCAAAATTCTCCACGTGCAGCTGCTAAGCTCCCTCACCCCAGGAGGGCCCCTCTCTGAATTCTGTTCCTTGGGTCTCAGCGTCTCTCCACCGGGACCTGCAGATCCCTGCTCTCTGGCCTCAGACCTGGGTTCAAGTGGGGGCTCCCCTGCCTCAGCCCTCCATCTGCAAGGGGGTCACCCCGGCATCTCTGGGGCTGAAGACGGGTGACATGGTCACCGTGTGTGCCGGGCACAGGCTCGGACTCACTGGTTCTCGTGTACATATCATGTTTCAGCAAAAACATCCCAGGAAAACCCGAAAACCACGGTGAAGGGGTGTCTGCAGTCACTCCCAGGCCACCAGGGGGTCTCTCAGGGGGGCTGCCTCCCCAGTCAAGCCCCCAAGTCCACCAACCAATCTCCCTGCATCCCCAGCAATACCACATCCTGCTGATCCTGACGGACGGCGTGGTGACCGACATGGCGGACACGCGGGAGGCCATCGTGCGAGCCTCCCACCTGCCCATGTCCATCATCATCGTGGGCGTGGGCAACGCCGACTTCACGGACATGCAGGTCCTGGACGGGGACGACGGCGTCCTGCGCTCCCCGCGGGGCGAGCCCGCGCTCCGGGACATCGTCCAGTTCGTGCCTTTCCGGGAGCTCAAGAACGTGAGTGCTCGGGACAGGCCGGGGGGTGCGAGGCCCTGGCCCGGAGGCACCCCCTGTCCCAGCGACGGCGGCAGGTCCCACTCAGGCGGGGCCGGGAGAGACGGGCGCCGAGTGGGCGGAGCGGAGCCTGTCTCCTCTCCCGTCCTGAGTGGGACCTGAACCGCTTTCAATCACCTGAAAACCTGTCTGTTAGGAAAATGTCAAAGCTACACCTGGGGGCACTGCGTGTGGGCGGAGTCCACATGAGCACATGTACAGCCTGCCACGTGGATACAGGCGGCTTCACCGGGGAGCGGGAGGGGGGCAGGGGAGGGGCAAAGGGGGAGGCTGGGCCGTGAGGCTGCCTCGCCCTGCCTGCCTGGGCCACGTTCTTCCTCTCGGTGGCTGGCGAGCGGGAGCCCACTGACCCAGGGGAGGGGTCACGTGGACGTGTGTGCCACTCGGGGCAGGTGCCCAGAGCCCACCAGCCGTCACTTGAGGTGTCGGGCATCGCAGCCTCCTGTTTCAGGATGCACCTGCTTATCGGAGGCTCACCCGGCCACCAGGTGAATCCTGACTGTGGCCCCCTAAGCGGCTTCCTCACCAGGTGACAGGCAGGGCTCAGGAGGATGAGGCTGGGGGACCAAGGACCAGGAAGCCCCCGTAAGCAGGTGTCCCCACCCCGCAGGCGTCCCCCGCGGCGCTGGCCAAGAGCGTGCTGGCTGAGGTGCCCAAGCAGGTGGTGGAGTATTACAGCCACAAGGAGCTGCCGCCTCCAGGCCTCGGCGCCCACGACAGTGGGTCAGGCTTCACCCCATGAGGACCCCAGAGAGGGGGTACAACCAGGGGTGCCTCCTGTCTCCAGCACCCTTGGGGCCCCTTAAATCCCCCCTGACCTCCCAGAAGCCTCCTGTCCCCCAACCGCCCAGGCCCACTCATCCTCTGGGGCCCCCAAGGCGGAAGGATGAACAAATCCAGGCCTGAGGAGACCCAGAAACAGAAGCAGAAGGGGTGGGGGGCTGGCGGTAGCCCCCACACCTGGCCCTGCCCCAGGAGGGGCTGGGGGACTCACGGTGCATCTGATCTTCCTGGGGAGGGGCCAGCAGGCAGCATCGGTCACAGAGAAACCGGTGGCCCCAGGCCCGGTGGTCAGATTGCTCTTTGCCAGCCCTGCCCCCTGCTGTCCCTTTCCTGCCCCTGCTCTTAGGGCCCTGCCTCAGCGCCTCAGCTGGGCTTCGTGCAATAAAGGGTCACCTTTTCCTGCAGCGGTTTGTGCATTTACTGCCCCGCCCCCCGTCCACCCCACCCCTGCAGCCGAGACTCGCCCCCCACACACACAGGAGGGGCGGGGCAGGGAGAACCTGCGCCTTCCAGCCCTCACTCCGGACAGGGAATCTTCTAGACTCAGGCTCCCTGGGTCCTTCCTGGACTGGATGAAGGGCCCTCCCAGGAATGCAAGGGTATCAGGAGGCTGCACCCCGGGGAGGGCCAGAGGGTGCAATGGCTGCCCAACCTCTGAATGACCCCCCAGGTGGGGAGGGGCTGCCAAGCAGGGCCTCCATGATTTCAGCCTGCACTTGGCTCTATGGGGACCTACTGCGTGCTGCAAGCTCTGCTCTGGGGGGGATGGGGGGGTGCGACTCTGCCGGCCAGAGCCTCCCAGCCCTGTGGAGGTGGATTCCAATCAAGATTTCCCCTGAATTATCTTGTCTGGGAGAAACAAACCGTCCTGACCCTGAGCCCAGCTCCACCCATCCACCCACCATCCACCCATCATCCACCCACCTACCCATCTATCCATCCATCATCCATCCACCCACCATCCGCCCATCATCCACCCACCTACCCATCTATCCATCCATCATCCATCCACCCACCATCCACCCACCTACCCATCTATCCATCCATCATCCATCCACCCACCATCCATCCACCTACCCATCTATCCATCTATCATCCATCCACCCACCATCCATCCACCTACCCATCTATCCATCCATCATCCATCCACCCACCATCCACCCACCATCCATCCACCTACCCATCTATCCATCTATCATCCATCCACCCACCATCCATCCACCTACCCATCTATCCATCCATCATCCATCCACCTACCATCCACCCACCATCCATCCACCTACCCATCTATCCATCTATCATCCATCCACCCACCATCCATCCACCTACCCATCTATCCATCCATCATCCATCCACCTACCATCCACCCACCATCCATCCACCTACCCATCTATCCATCCATCATCCATCCACCCACCATCCATCCACCTACCCATCTATCCATCTATCATCCATCCACCCACCATCCACCCACCATCCACCCACCTACCCATCTATCCATCCATCATCCATCCACCCACCATCCACCCACCATCCATCCACCTACCCATCTATCCATCCATCATCCATCCACCCACCATCCATCCACCTACCCATCTATCCATCCATCATCCATCCACCCACCATCCACCCACCATCCACCCATCATCCACCCACCTACCCATCTATCCATCCATCATCCATCCATCCACCATCCACCCACCCACCCATTTACCTATCTACCATCCACCCCTCCATCTACGCATCATTCACCCATCATCCACCCACCCACCCATCTATCTGTCCATCCATCATCCATCCATCCACCCATCAATCTATCCATCCATCCATCCATCACCTCTCCATCCATTCATCCCCCTACTCCTCTCTCTCTCACTCCATCCGTCCATCCACCCACCATCCACCCATCATCCACCCACCCACCCATCTATCCATCCATCATCCATCCATCCACCCATCAATCTATCCATCCATCCATCCATCACCTCTCCGTCCATTCATCCCCCTACCCCTCTCTCCCTCACTCCATCCATCCATCCATCTACTCTGGGAGCCTATTTTTAGCTCCTGATTCATCTCCTGTTAAGCAGGGATAATGGGCATTGCCATAGTAACCTGGCTACGCTGGATTTCGGAAGGGCGATGTTGGTCTGTTTGGCAGTGGAGAGGACCACAGAGAGGCCGCTTCACCTTGCAGGGTGGGTGGGGGAGGTTGTGGGTCTCCAGGTGGGAGGGCAGGTGTCAGCCTGGGCCTGACCCAGACGCTGAGGCCTGCATCACAGGACTTGGGTCTTAGCAGCAGGAAGCTTCGGACAGGTCCTGGGCTCCACTCGGAGACAGAGCTACGAGGTGGGTCAGTTGAAAACTGGGGGAGGCAGAGGGCACAGAGGGGTCAGCTGAGAAGAGTGGGGGATCCACCCGGCTCAGGGCAGCGGTGACCCAGGGAGCAGCCCTCGGGCAGGCCAGGGAGCCCTAAGAACTGGGTGTGTCCCAGAGCTGTGGCCTCAGTGGGGTGTAGCCACTCTCAGGACCCAAGAAGCAGGCAGAGGGCAGAGGTTAAAACCCCAGAGAGCAGCCAGGGGACAGAGGACGCCCCCACCCCGCGGCCAGGACAGTGGAGGACAGCAGGGGCAGTGGCCATGGGGCCTGGCCATAGGCAGGTGGGGCTGGGCATGTGCAGGTGTGTGAGAGGTGGCTGGCGGGAGCTGGGGTCAGGTCGGAGTCCACAGCTCAGCTGGAAGCATGCCCAGACGGCCTCTTCCCGGAGTCACGTAAAACAGTAAATGGTTACAGCCCCTGGGTGGGGAGGAGGCCCACCTCCTGCTTAACAGCAGCCCAGTTTTTGGGGGACCCCTCCATCACCTCTCAGGTCCATGTATTTCCTGGACTCTGGACCCAGGCCTGGCCAATCAGAGAGCATACTGTCCCCTGGCCACATTGATTGGCTCAGGGTGATCATGTGACCTGAGTTGGCCAATGAGACTTGGTCCTGATACTTTTGTTGACCTTTAAGTTTTCCTCCGGTTGCTAAGCTGGTGGGTTGGGAGCTGGAGCCTAGGTGACCACAGCCACCAAGGGCAGCCCCCGTTCCCACCCCCCCCCCCTCCCCGAGAATGAAGCCACATTGGGGGAAGCGGACCAGAATCCAGCTCCCCAAATCCAGCTCCTGAGCCAAGACTCTCCTGTTAGGGGAGCCGTGAGCTCCCTCTCACTGGGGGTGGGTTTCTGTCTGAGCTTCCTTCCTCACCTGTCCCACGGGGGTCTGGCAGCTTTACATCGTGGGCCCCAAATCCTTGGCCACCCCTCCCACGGAGAGGTGGGGCGAATGTTCCTTCTCCTGAATCCAGGCCAATGTGGGTCCTGTGGGACCTCAAGGCTTGGTCATGAAAGGCCCCTGTTCCCTGCCCACTGGAGACACGGGCTCTTGGGACCCAGGCCTAGCTGCCAGGAGGCCCAAGCAGCCGGGGAGGGGGGACTGGGGCCCCCCAGACAGCTGGCACCCACTCCTGGCTGCAGGAGTGCGCCACCGTGACCTCCAGCCTGCCGACCCCTTCCCCTTCCCGAAACCTCAGGAGAGACCCTGAGCCGGAACCACCCAGCTGGTCCCTCCTGTGTTCCCGAGGCCACCGTGCTTGTTGGGCTTGAAGCCACCACATTTCCATGTGACTTTTTAAAAAAATATATTTTGATTAATTTCAGAGAGGAAGGGGGAGAGAAAGAGAGAGAGAAACATCAACAATGAGAGAGAATCATGGACCGGCTGCCTCCTGCACGCCCCACAACCAGGGCATGTGCCCTGACTGGGAATCGAACCGTGACCTCCTGGTTCCTAGGTCGATGCTCAACCACTGAGCCACGCAGCCTGGGTGGTGTGACTTTTTGCACAGCAGCAGGAGACTGATACGCCCTCCTCACAGGGTCTTGTGAGGACTAACAAGGCCTGCCGGAAGATGCCTGCTTGGTCGATAAAGATCATTTTCACAAAGCGAGGCTTCTCGCCTGTTCCGCGGGAAGACTGTGCCAAGCTCCGTCTCTGGCTGTGAAGGTGCCCCCTCTGCGGGGGAGCAGGGACTCTGGGTCCACGTCCCACCCCCGGGCCCCCTGCCATCCTCAGCGTCAGCCGTGGGCTGGAGGGACCGGGAACAGGGGCAGCTCGGCATCAAGGCTGTTGTTCTGCTGCCGCCGAGAGGAAGCGCGAGAGGAAATTGTGACTAAGTGCCTGTAATTGGTGCGGGGGCGCAGGGCTGCCGGGCGCAGGGCTGCCAGACGCGGGGCCCTGGCCCTGGCACGGGAGGAGGGGGTCCTCCTGGCCCCCGCCCCGCTCCCTGCGTTGGTGTTGCCCCTGAGGAGGGCAACAGGACCCCTGCCCGAGGGGACCCACACTCATCCCCATCCAGGTCTGCAGCGCCCCCCGAGCCCCCCCTCGTGTGAGCACGGCTTCTGCTGGGGCACCCGCCCAGCTTGGCTCAAACATCAGTGCATTGAATTCTCACAACAAGCCCATGTGGCCGCCCACTGTGAGCACATTTCACTCAGAAACTGAAGCGCCTGGGAGGACGGGCGGGCGGGGTCTGGAGCTGGTTCCCAGGACTCAGGCCCAGAGCCTGCAGGCCTTGGCCGTGCGTGTGTGTGTGTGTGTGTGTGTGTGTGTGTGTGTGTGTACGTGGGGTGGCGTGGGGGTGTGTGTCTTTGTCCTCAGCGGCTCTCCTGAAGCCTGTTTCCGACCCCCTGGCCACCCCGGGCGGCCACAATCACCCCCCTTCGCACGGCTTGCTATCCAGATCCTGGGAGTCGGCCAGACCACGGTGTGCGGGCCGACGGCCATGTGTCCTGCCCAGGACGCACATTTCCCGGGGCCACTCCGTGCTGACGTCCCTGAGAACATGAGATGCACATGTCAGACCAGCCAAGGCTTTCCAGCCCCGGGAGGAGTCGTCCTGGGGGAGGGGCCGGGCTCCTGGAGGCAGGGACTCAGGTCCCCTCGCTCCAGGCCCACAGGGACTCAGGCCCCGCCCCCCGCTCCAGGCCCACAGGGACTCAGCACCCCCCCTCACTCCAGGCCCACAGGGACTCAGGCCCCACTTCACTCCAGACCCACAGGGACTCAGCACCCCCCCTCGCTCCAGGCCCACAGGGACTCAGGGCCCCCTCCCCTCACTCCAGGCCCACAGGGACTCAGCACTCCCCCTCACTCCAGGCCCACAGGGACTCAGGGCCCCCTCGCTCCAGGCCCACAGGGACTCAGGCCCCCCTCGCTCCAGGCCCACAGGGACTCAGCCCCCCCCTCACTCCAGGCCCACAGGGACTCAGCCCCCCCCCCCTCGCTCCAGGCCCACAGGGACTCAGCCCCCCTCCCCTCACTCCAGGCCCACAGGGACTCAGCCCCCCTCCCCTCGCTCCAGGCCCACAGGGACTCAGCCCCCCCCCCTCACTCCAGGCCCACAGGGACTCAGGCCCCCCTCGCTCCAGGCCCACAGGGACTCAGGCCCCCCTCGCTCCAGGCCCACAGGGACTCAGGGCCCCCTCGCTCCAGGCCCACAGGGACTCAGGCCCCCCCTCACTCCAGGCCCACAGGGACTCAGGGCCCCCCCTCGCTCCAGGCCCACAGGGACTCAGCCCCCCTCCCCTCGCTCCAGGCCCACAGGGACTCAGGGCCTTGGCCTGGGAAACCGGACTGAGCCAACGTCTGCCCAACGCCCAGGTCGGACCCAGCAGCCCGCCCAGAGCATGCTGGCCCGGGGTGAGGCGTGGATGGAGCCGTGAGCCCGTCTTCCGCTGCCGCCTCCTGGGCCCAGAGCAAGGGGGGAGGGGGCCTGTCACCCCATTTTGCTTTCAGTAGGAGGAAGTCTCAGGCAGGACCCTCTGCCCAGGTGCCCAGCCTGGGGGTCTGAGGTGTGAGCTGACCCTCGGCCCAGCTTCAGCTCACCCTCCAGAGCTGGCGGGGCCTCCTTCAGAGAGTGAGGCCCAGGGTGGGAAGGCACCACTGGGTGTGGTCTGGGCTGGTGCCCTCTCCCCACAGCCAGGGCCCCACGGACAGCACCCAGGGCCCCACGGACCGCACCCAGGGCCCCACGGGACAGCACCCAGGGCCCCACGGACAGCACCCAGGGCCCCACGGGACAGCACCCAGGGCCCCACGGGACAGCACCCAGGGCCCCACGGACAGCACCCAGGGCCCCACGGGACAGCACCCAGGGCCCCACGGGACAGCACCCAGGGCCCCACGGGACCGCACCCAGGGCCCCACGGGACAGCACCCAGGGCCCCACGGGACAGCACCCAGGGCCCCACGGGACAGGACCCAGGGCCCCACGGGACAGCACCCAGGGCCCCACGGGACAGCACCCAGGGCCCCACGGGACCGCACCCAGACACAAGAGAGTCTCCAGCAGAGACTGACACCCAGTAGGTGAGGGTGGGTGAGGGGGCCAGCCAGGACCCCCAGTGCATGCTGGGTAGCCTCGCCAGCCCCTTTGGAGAGCTGCTCGCAGACCTGGTCCAGTCCCAGGAGTGCCTGACGCCTCGCCCAACACCCGCACAAGCACACGCAGGCGGTGGGTGCCCCTCGGGCCACGGGCAGGAGAGCCACCTGGAGCCCTGGCAGCATGCTAACCGCGAGCCCCTGAGACCGTCGGCGAGACGTGGCGAAGACGCAGGCACCAAGGGCCCCACGGACGTGAGGGCAGCAGCAGGAGCTCCGCCTGTTCGCTCTCTGTGTTCCCTCCTCCCTGGTCCCTCGGCCGTTTTTGTTTTTGTTTTTAAAATATTTTTATTGATTTCAGAGAAGGGAGAGGGAGGGAGGGAGAGAGAGAGAGACATCAGTGATGAGAGAGAATCATCGTTACCTGCCTCCTGCACGCCCCCCACTGGGAATCGAGCCCACAGCCTGGGCCTGGGCCTGGGCCTGGGCCTGACTTCCTGGTTCCTGGGTCCACGCTCCACCGCTGAGCCAGGCGGCTGGGCCCAGGTTGCTATTTAAATGGACTTCTGCCTGCTTCCTGGTTGCGTTTTCCCCGGTCCCGGTTTGGAAGTCTCATGCTTCTGTGCCGTGCATTTGTCAGAGCTGGACACGGATCCACACGCCAACTCCCACCCGTCCCGCACGAGGGTGTTAGGACCTTTGAAGTCTGATCGCCCTTTCCCGTTTGTGCCCGGGATCTCCGTTGCCGTGCGGTTATTACTGACTCTGTGTTGTGCAGGGTCTGTGTGTAGTTCACCTCGATGCTATTTCTCTGCTCACCGCCCTGCTCGCACCTGTCCCCTCCCCTGAGCACCATGACCCCTCACCCAGGAAAGGCGAGGCACCAGCTGGCAGCCTTGACCCCGTCCAGTCCAGCCGAGTCCTGCACAGCTGCTGCCTAGCATTCCCTCCAATCAGCTGGCGTCGTGCCCGGCTCACCACTGACCCCTAGGGGTGGGGCTCCGCTCTTACTGGCCACTCTGCACAGGAGCCGGGCGACTGGAGCCCCAGGGCCTACACAGCCTCGCCCAGGACCTCAGGCCGGTCCTTGGCCCCCTGGGCTGAGCGAAGCTCAATGCCACCTGTTCCCACAGTGGCTCAGGGGAAGCCCGTCTTTCCCCGAAGGCCACATGCCCACCAGGACCCCAGGGGTGACCGATGGCCCGTCCTGTGCACACCCCCCACCATCCACAGCAGCCTTCCTACCAATAGGCACTGTGAGGAAGTGGCACGCTCACTCGAGCGAGCCGTGTTCAGACGCCGCGGGGCAGGCTCCCTGGGGTCCCGCCTGCACGCCAACCCGCGCAGCGTCTGACCTGGGCAGGATCGGCCTCCGGCGGGGCAGAGCAGCCTGAACTTCAAACAGCTGCTTGCAAAGCGAAGAGGGGGCTGAAAATCAAACACATTCTCCAGAATTAGGAACACCGTGTGCCGCTCACAAAAAAATGCAGCTCATTCGTGCCCGAAGTCGGTCCTTCCTGTCCATGTGACTGCTCCCCTTCCCGGCTCAGGAAACCCCTCGCCTGCACCCCAATTGGAACAGGATTGGGGTGTGCCCTGAATCAGTGCTTCCTGAGTAGCTATCCTTTTCTATCTGAAATGAACGCTTGTTGCCTCTCACGTTGGCTTTTTATTTTGGGGTTCATACCACGTGCACATGACAGGCCAGGGGCGTTTGTGGGTGAGCAGACACACTGGGCCTGGCTTAGGGAGGGGCGGCCTGTCGGTGGGAGCAGGGGAGGGCTTTGCAGCTGTGGAAAGGCCCGGACAGGAGGGCTTTTGTTGCCAAAGAGACTGCTGGGGGCTCCCGGGAGCCGCAAAGGCATGGCCGGTGCCTGAAATTGCCCATGACAGACTCGGTCCTGTTTTTGTTTTGTTTTGTATGTGTGTGTGTTTAAATATATTTTTGTTGATTTCAGAGAGAGGAAAGGAGAGGGAGAGAGAGACAGAAACATCAATGATGAGAGAGAATCATTGATTGGCTGCCTCCTGACGCCCCACACTGGGGATCAAGCCCAAAACCTGGGCTCGAGCCATGACTGGGAATTGAACCATGACCTCCTGGTTCCTAGGTCGACGCTCACCCCGAACCACACCGCCGGGCAGACTCAGTCCTGTCTCAAAGGCCCTGCCATCACAAGGCACAGGACAAAGGCCGTGGCAGCTATGCAAGGGCCTCGGGGTCTGCTCCCCGCCCTCAAGGAGGGAATGAGTCCAGGTCGGGTGAAGGGCAGTGGGCACCCCACCAAGCCACAGTCTCTCACCTGACTTGGGGGGGGGTCACCGCGAGGACACTGTGTCCTGGAACCAGACTGTCCACATGTCCTGCAGGGACCCTAGTGTGCAGGTGACCTGACGGAGCTGGTCCGTGTGCTCATGCTGGCGGCCACCGGGCAGGGGGCAGAGTGGGGACCCTGGAGGCGAGTGGAGGGGACCTGTTAGCCTGGCCAGGGGCCTGCACAGGTCCTGTTAGCCAGCCCAGCGGGACCCACGGTGAATGTTACGCGGGCTCTTCGCTGGATCAGAGTGAGGGCAGCCCTGTACTGCTGTCCCCAAGGCTCCCCATCTGACCCAGCCAGGCCCCCGCGCCCTCTTCTCTTCTCAAAAGGCCTTGAGTCTGGCCTGTAGAGACCCGAGCAAACACTACCCTGGTTCCTAACCGCTCAAGCCGCCTCCCTGGGACGGCCCAGGCCCTGAAGTCTCCAAGCCCGGGGCTTGGCTGCTGTCCCAGCCACATTTGAGGACAGGCCGTCCCTGTGGGAGGGCAGGGGCCTGGCTGGGACAAGGCCAGTTAGCACCCCCAGATGGGCTTCGGGGACCCAGATCCCGTGTGTGTGTGTGTGTGTGTGTGTGTGTGTGTGTGTGTGTGTTAACTTCAGAGAGGGAGAGAGAGAGAGAGAAACATCAATGATGCCCCCTACTAGGGCATGTGCCCTGGCCGGAATCAAACTCTGACCTCATGTTCATAGCTCGATGCTCAACCACTGAGCCACACAGGCCGGGCCCGACCCCCTTTCTAATGCGGTAACTTGAAAATTTTTATTGAATTTCCTGGAGAAAACATTCAGGGCTTCCTCACCTCCCACCTCCAGGGGAAGGGGACACCTGCATGGCGTCCTCGGGGAGGACACCCCTCGGCGGGGGCGGTCCCGGGCTGACACGCCCGCAGGGGCACCTCCACTGGGCACAGGGGATGCCCGTCTCTCCTCAGGGCAGCGACTGGCCGTGTGTGGAGAAACGGAGAGCAGGCAGTCACTCACGTCCTCCGCCCTTCAGGCCCATCGCACTCCCGCGGGCGCCACCCCGAACACCTGCTCCAGGGCTCCCGCACGCACGCTGGGCGCAGAGAGGGGACGGCGCCAGGCGGGCTCTGGAGGGGCGCGAGTGGCTGCAGGGGAACCGTTTGTTTGTCCGATCGTGTCCCTTTTGTCCCCGGGATGCTGCTGTCAGACTTAACTTTTATCTCTGATCCTTCCTGCAGGACCTGAGGACCACGGGATGGGGCACCTGCGGCCTCCCTCCTCCTTCGAAGGGGCTGTGAGCCGGCTGAGTGGCCCAGGCCGTCCCCACAGGGGCCGGGGTATTTCTAGGCCCAGGAGGGACTCACCCAAGTGAGCACTTGCTGGTTCCTGGCAGAGGCAGGCCAGGCCCAGCTCCCCATGCGGGGCTCCCGGCTCCGGGCTCCCGGCTCCTGGCTCCCGGCTCCGGGCTCCGCCTGTCTTTGCTGTTCGTCAAGAACGCGGCTGTGTCGCCTGCGTTTCCTGCCGGGTGCCTCCAGGGAGAGCAGCTGGATGGAGTCCCCACAAACAGGGCAGACGAGGGCGGAGGGCGGCCACCTGCCAGCCAAGCGCGTTTCAAAGACAAACACACTCGCTAAGTTCAAGTGCGGACACATTTTAATCAGCAATAACTAACGCAGGCGGGGAAAGAGCCCAGCCCGCAGGGAACGCGGCGGTTTGCTCAGCGGTGACAGGGACCAGGGTGAGGGTGAGCGTGAGCGGCCGAAGGGCCAGGCAGGAGAAAGGGACACGGAGCGGGAGGGGCCCTCCAAAACGCTTTCGCTGGCAAAACGCAGGTCAGTGGGGTGTGAAGAGACGCTGAGCTGCCGGGCGAGGTTCCCGATCCCTGATGACCGGAGCCCAAGGCTGCGCGGGCCGCCAGCGCGAGCTCCCTCCGCTAGTCGTCCACAGGAGAGCACCCGCACCAGGAGCCCTGAACAATGCGCACTGCTGGGCCCTGGCCGGTGGCTCAGTGGTTACAGCCTCGGCCCGTACACCCAAGGGTCTCAGGTTCGATTCCTGGTCAAGGGCACGTACTTGGCTTGCAGTTCCGGTCCCCAGTCCTGGCCAATCGCTGTGCCTCTCTCACATGGATGTTTCTCTCTCTCTCCCCCTCCCTCCCTTCCATGCTCTCTAAAAATGGGAAAAATATCCTCGGGCAAGGATTAACTAAAAAAATAAAAATGTATGCCCGCCAGCGTGGCTCAGTGGTTGAGCGTTGACCCATGAACCAGGAGGTCAGGGTTCAATTTCCGGTCAGGGCACATGCCCGGGTTTCGGGCTCCATCCCCAGTGCGGGGCATGCAGGAGGCAGTCGATAAATGATTCTCTCATCATTGATGTTTCTATCTATCTCTCTCCCTCTCCCTTCCTCTCCGAAATCAGTAAACATATATTTTTAAATAAATAAATAAAAATAAAAATGTATAATGTGGCCAAAGAAGAAAAGAGTGACAGCTATCCTGTTTGGGATATTCTCTGACCTCAGGGCTCAGACGAGCATTTAATGGCCGGAGGGGACCCTTCTTTCCTCTGCGGAGAGGGGAGGAGGGCAGGGTGTTGTCTGCCCTCCTTCCCACCCTCCTCCCCTCCTCCCCGCTCCTTCCCACAGGAGGAGAACCAGGGCCCCTACAGGAGGAAGTGGGCACCTTCCTGGGGACAGGCCTGGGAGAGGCACAGGTGGCTGGGGCGGGGCCAGGGCAGCTGGGAGGTCCCGGTGGCGGGGCCCTGGCTGGGGACAAGCCTGCATCGCCGAGGCCACCGTGAGTGGGCTGGGGTCAGTGGGCCAGGGGTGGGGGTGCTGCTGCCCAGGGAGGCGCTGCCCGCAGGGGAGGTGGCCAGGCACAGTGCCTGCCCCGGGAGCCCAGGCAGCAGGCACAGCTGGAGACCGGCAGCGGGAGCAGTGGGTTCCAGGAGGTGAGAGCGGCTGCCAGCCCCGTGTGCAGAGGGGAACCGAGGCTCAGAGTGCGTCCAGCTCGCCTTGATGCCCATGTGGGGGGGGGGGGGGTTGGGCGGGGCTTCCTGGTCCCGACCGGGAACTCAGGCTGGATGAGGGGCTATAAAGGCGTTATCAGGAGAGCCATCTGCTGATGCAGCCGGAGAACCTCAGTGCTCAAATTGCCGGGGCAAGGACGCGACCCCACCCTCGGGGGCACCTCCGCCAGGGCCCCGAATCACCCACGAGGCCCCCCAGGAGCGGGGAGCCTGCAGCCTGCGCAGGACAGGGCGGGCACTCGGAATTGCCCACAGGTGTCCCGCACTCTCAGACACACCAAGTCCTACAGCAAACCGCGGGCACGGAGCCTCCCTCCCTGGGGCTCCGTCCAGGTGCCGATAGGCAGCCAGAGGCGGCCCGGGGGCCCCACGGGCAGAGTGTGGGGCGGCTCCCCCGCCCTCGGGATGCTGAGCCTGGCCTGGGGACGGCGGGCAGTTGGACAAGCCCAGCATCTGAGATGGAGCCCCAGGCAAGAGCAACACAGGGAGCAGCCCTCACGGCTGCGAGGTGCCCGGCCAGGCCCCCCCCCCCCCAGGCGCATCGCAGGTGAGCCTGCAGCCAGGACACGGCCCCCATGCCCCCCAGAGCCGGCGGCCCTTCTCAGGCCCGGCAGTCCCTCGGGTGGCTCCCTCCTGCCCTCCCCGCGGGGCCCGGGCGCTGGCTCTGAACACGCGCATGCGGGAAAGAGTTTGGGGGACCCAGAGCCCCTCAGCCTCGGAATGGTGAAGCCACCGCCGTGCACTGTGCGGGTGTGAGTCCTTGACCTCTGACTTCCCCAGGAGCCTCACCGCAGGCCTGACGGGGCGGTGGCACGGTCCCTCTTTGGGCGTCTGGCCTGTTCCCTCCTCCCCATAATTCCGTGTTCGCTCCTGGGGAAGCAGGAAGCGTGAGGTGCCACACGAGGCAGGTGGAGGAGCAACCTGCCTGCATGCCCACACTTCCTTCTGTCCCTGGTCCCGTCCGGACTCCTGACCCCGAGGTGGGGTGGGGAGAGGGGCCGGGAGCCAGCCGAGCAGCCCGGAATGGCGGGCTCAGAGGACCGGGAATCCGTGGGGAATCCCACAGCTGTGCGGGGGATGGGGTGGCCTGCCTGAGTCCTGGGCTTTCTTTGTTTTGTTTTGTTTATATTTTTATAGATTTCAGAGGGAGGAAGGGAGCGGGAGAGAGAGACAGAAACATCATTGGTGAGAGAGAGTCATTGATCCACTGCCTCCTGCACGCCCCCCACTGGGGAGGGAGCCCGCAACCCGGGCCTGTGCCCTGACCGGGAACGCAACTGTGACCTCCTGGTTCATAGGTCGGCGCTCAACCTCAATGTTTAAGGTAATGACATTAAAAGTAGAATCTCTGTCCCCCATACCTGGCCCTCCCCCAGACCCCGGCCTCCTGCCCGTCCCTAAATGGGAGTTTCACCAGAAGAGCCCAGTGAGGTCGGGGGGGGGTGGGGGTGGGGGGGCAGGCCCGGCAGGAGGGCAGCCGGAATGTGGAGTCGGTTGCCCACAGTCCAGGACCCCGTCTGGGGCGCCCTGAGCACATGCAGCCCTGGCCGGCCTCCCCAGGAGCAGGACCCCCCAGCCCCTCTGCTGGGCCGTCACCTCGTGTCCTGCCAAGAGCCAGCCCTGCCCAGGGCGAGGGTCAGAGCGAGGGTCGGGCCGCCCGCACAGCCGCCTGCCTCTCCCTGGATGCCCCTCCCTCAGAGCCCCTTCTCCTCCAGACCCCCCTCAGCTCCGAGGTGAGGGGAACCCCCAAACCGCCCCAGGTGGGCATCATTGTGTCCCCCTCCTCCCAAGGCTGGCATTTGAACCCCTCATGGCAGCAGCCCGACTGGGGACTATCTCCCATTTAGAGACAATGGCTGGCAGAGGGTGAGCAGGGCGGGGGGGACAGTGGCTGCTGGGGCCTGGGTGGGGACGGAACAGCCCGCCGGGTGTGTCCCCACGACGACCTCAGAATCCCAAAACCACTCGGTGACCCCCCCCACACCCCCGGCTGGGCCGGGACCCACGGATCTGCCCTCGATTTCGAAAGTCCCGGGGATTCTGCCAGAGGACATTCCGACCAGAGTGGCTGCTTTTGATCCTTGGTGGCTGGGAATATGGGGAGCTCACCCCCTCCCCTCAGTGATGGAAACCAGAGCCCCCGGTCCCTGGGCCCGGCAGGGCAGTCGGGTCCTGAATCAGGGGCAGGTCCCCCGGGAGTGAGGGCCGTGGCAGGCCTCGGGGGCCTGAGGGAAGGGACCTGGTGGAACCCTGAGTCCTTCACTGACCCGTCAGGGACCCTGTGGGCTGAGCAGCAGGGACTCAGGGACCCTCTGGGAGCCCAGCACCAAGCCTCCTCCTCCTAGATCCTCCATCAGCACACCCCCCTGCTGAGATCGCCCCCACATCACTGCCCGGGGGACCTCGATGCCTTGACTCCAACCCCGTCCCTGCGGACCTGCCTGTCCTGGGCCCCAGGCCCAGCCTGCGGGTCGGAGGGAGCCTGAGCCCAGAGGGCCGGGCCGAGGAGCCTCGTTTGCGTCTGAGAAACGAGAACCAGCTGACATGTGGGAGGCATTAGCCCCGGTCCTGCCTGTGGTGCTGCGAAGGCCCCGGGAGTTTTCCTTCTGAGAGGTGGCTTCTCTGGCAGCAGGCTCGGGGGAGGGGTGAAACTTGAGAAAAAGAGCAATAAACCCCCACGCTCAGGACTGGGGAGCAGAGCGGCCGTGAGGCAGGTTCCAGCGGCCCCTTCCTGCTGCCGGTGAGTCGGGGGCTCCCGACGGGTCTGGGGCCTCGGCTCTGTGATCCCCCCACCTCCGGAGCCACCTGGGGGAGGGTGCGCCTGTTAGTGGGCACCTGCTGTATGCCCAGGGAAGCCGCTGAGTGTGAACTGGGGGGAGACAGGCAGGTGAGTGCGTCCTGGGCCGGGAGGGGAGGGCCCGCAGGCTGGGTCTGGGGTTCTCTGGCCATGGATGGAGGGCGGGCTGGAGCAGGGGTCACTGGTGCCAGGTCAAGGGGTAAGAGGGCGGCTTCTGGGGTTGGGGAGGCAGCGAGATAAGGCTGAAGCCACCTCCTCTCGGGGTGTCCCTGATGGAGGACCCGCCACTGTGCAGGGTTACAGGGCAGGCAGGCTGTGTGGCCACCGGGGAGGGCGGTCAGGGCGGAACCATCAGGGGGACGTGGGGAAGCCACCAGGCCCTGAGCTGCAAATCCATGGAGGTCTGGGCCTCAGCTGGGAAAGTGGAAGGCTGGTGGGGGCCACCTGAAGGCGCAGGTCTGCCTGGGGCCACGTGGGGGCTGCTGGCAAGACCAACTAAGCCAGCGCTGGCCTGTTCGGCTCAGGGGGTAGCGCGTCGGCCTGAGGAACAAAGGGTCCCGGGTTCGATTCCGGTCAAGTGCACGTACCTCGGTGGCAGGCTCCTCCCCAGCCAAGGCCCTGGTCAGGGCACCCACAGGAGGCAACCCATCGATGTTTCTCTCTCACATGGATGCTTCTTGGTCTCTCCCTCTCTCTATCACTCCCTCTAAAAACCAGTGGAAAAATACCCTCGGGTGAGGATTAAAAACAAACAAACGAACAAGAAACTAGCTAAGCCAGGTTCCCAGGGGGGCGTTCCAGGAGGCAGACCCCATGGAGGGGGATGGACAGATGTCCCTCTGGCCACCGCCTCCGGGGAAGAGGTCGATGCTGCACCGTCAGGCGAGCACTTGGGGGCCAGGCCCGCTCCCCGCTGAGCCTCACCTCCAGGGGGGCAGATGCCCGTGGGGCAGGAGTCAGAACTGGAAGCAGGATCTCGGGAGTCCAGCTCTGGCACCAGCCCCTCGAAGGTGGGAGGCTCGCCCATTTGCACGGAGCCTTGAGCGGGCAGCATGCACAGCTCCGCCGGCTCCCCCGCGGCTGCGGCCATTCCTGACGCTGAATGGGGAGGGGAGTGACCGCCCAGACCCCACGCTGCGCGAGGAGAGGCTGCAACGGAAACCACAGGTCCCCACAGACAAACAAACGAGGAGAGCGAGTCCAGCCGGCAGGGGACAAACCCTCGGGAGCCCACAGTGCCGCTCCCATCACCAGCGTGGAGCCACGGGAAACATCACCGCCACGAAGCGCACGCAAAGCCGCTCTCGGGACGTTAACTACCGGATCCCCCGAAGGAGATACTAAGTGAACGAGCTGGGAACGGAGCAAACTCAGAAGAGAAGCTAAAACAGGAGAGAAAACGGGAGCCCCAGGGGCCACCTCGGAGGGCGGGTCTCCGAGCGAGAGCAGTTCGCAGCGAGGACTGGGGACTTCTCTCGAGAAAGGCAGAGACTCGGTCTGGGAACCGAATGCCGGCCAGCGGCATGGACACAGCCGGAGCTCAGGCCTGTGCGGGAGACTGCGCAGCCCCAAGGATGAGGCAAAGTGGAGCTTGGATGGCCCTGGGCTCCGCACCCACCACGCCCCGTGCACAGAAGCCGAGCTTTCGGGCTCTGAGGGGACATCTGCGCCCAGAGTGCCTCTGAGACCCGCAGAGGCCCGACGACACACGGCGGGGAGACGAGGGTTGGAGCACCAGCTCCAACAAAATAAGCACAAGAACAGAAAGGGGGGACTCTCCAGGTATGAGCATCACCCGGAAACTGCAAATTAAAGCACAGAGCTCCAAACACAAAGGCGACCGACAACTCCACAGCGAACAGAAAACCTACAGCCGGCCCTTGTGGCTCAGGGATGGAGCGTCAACCTATGAACCAAGAGATTGCAGTTCAATTCCCGGTCAGGGCACAGGCCCGGGTTGTGGGCTCAATCCCCAGCATGGGGCGTGCAGGAGGCAGTGGATCCATGATTCTCTCTCATCATTGATGTTTCTCTCTGTGTGTCTCTCTCTCTCTGTCTCTCTCTTTCTCTGTGTCTCTCTCTCCCTCTCCCTTCCTCTCTGAAATCAATTTTTAAAATGTATTTTTAAAAATGTTACTCGTCGCCCTGACCAGTTTGGCTCAGTGGATGGAGCGTCAGCCTGCAGACAGAAGGGTCCCAGGTTCGATTCCAGTCAAGGGCATGTACCTTGGTTGCAGGCACATTCCCAGTGGGGGATGTGCAGGAGGCAGCTGATCCATGTTTCTCTCTCATCAATGTTTCTAACTCTCTTTCCCTCTCCCTTCCTCTCTGTAAAAAATCAATAAAATATATTTTAGCCGAAACCGGTTTGGCTCAGTGGATAGAGTGTCGGCCTGCGGACTCAAGGGTCCCAGGTTCAATTCCGGTCAAGGGCATGTACCTTGATTGCGGGCACATCCCCAGTAGGGGGTGTGCAGGAGGCAGCTGATCGATGTTTCTCTCTCATCGATGTTTCTAACTCTCTATCCCTCTCTCTTCCTCTCTGTAAAAAATCAATAAAATATATTAAATAAATAAATAAATAAAATATATTTTTAAAATGCTACTCGTGGTGATGATTGAGGTTCCTGGTGCGCCCGGTCTGGCAGCTGTGCCTCAGGCCAGTGCCTCGCTCTGTCACCCTCGTCCAGCCCAGCACCCCCTGAGCTTCAGAGCGGGGCGGGCTGAGCCAAAGCCATGTCTGTGGCTCAAGAACAGGCCGTCATCCTGGGACCTGGGCTTTGGGTGCTTAGGGCCCCGGGTGCGAATGTCCCCCCACGTCCCGTGTGGTTCAGGGTTCAGGGTACGGGTTCTGGAGGAGGCTGCACACAAATGAAAGAAACAAGACAAGAAATACTAATTTGGGAATTGGGGGGCAGGTGGAAGCCCAAGGGAGGACTCTGCTTTGCTCTGGCCTTGTGATCTCTTTTATTCAGATTTGGGATCCACCCATAGCCCTAAGGCAGGCAATTCCAGTAACAGGCAGACTATCTTATCAGCAAGGATTTACATGAGACTAAAAGGTAAAAGAACTAGACAGCCGGTGTATGGCTTTGACCCTTGCCAGAGCTCAAGCTCTCCAGCCTTCCGGGCTCCTTGTCCACACCTCTCTGCTAGTGAAGACAATGGGCCGTTTCCCATACTGGGGGACCACACCGTGCAGCCTCCGGAGGAAACATTGGCAGTCTGGGTTTCTGGCTCACGCCCCAAAGTCCAGCCCACTTGCCCGGAGCCTGCGAGGCCAGCGGCTACAGGCCAGGAGTTGGGGTGCAGACCCTGGCACAGGTGGGTGTGGTGGGAGCAAAGTTCAAGTGCCTTCTCGCTCCTGTTTGTAGACCTGAGAGAGGCCCCCCGTCCTGGTGCAGGAGGCAATAACTGCATGGCCCTGGGCCAACTGCCTCTGAGTGGAGTGAGTCCTTCCGTCTGGATTCCGGCCCCTCCCCAGGGGTCAGCAGCCTCTTACTACCCCTCAGCCTGGCCCAGACAGCAACGCCCAGCCATCTACCCACCCTCCCTCACCAGGAATGTGCTGATTGCTGATAACGTGGCCCCTCCTGGCAGCCACTGCCTGACGAAAGGCCTCTGCACTGTCTTCCAGCCCCAGCTCGTCCGCACAAGGCAGCCAGGCCCGGAGCAGCTGCGGGACCAGGGCCCTGGGGACTCGCCATGTGGACCCGCTGGTGGCTCTGGCCCCTGGTGGCCATCTGCACCGCTGACCAGTTTCTGGACGAGGCAAAGAGAATTATGAGAACCACACCTGTCATTGATGGGTAAGTGGCCTCCGTGGGCTGGGGAGCTGGGAGCCGGGAGCCGGGAGCCGGGAGCCGGGAGCCGGGAGCCGGGCCATGTGCCCCGGACATGAGGCAGGCACCGCCCTCCCGCCGCCTGGACTCCATTTCTCTAGCTGTAACGTGGGTCTTGCCCTTTGCTGGCCTTGGTTCTCTGTGGGGTCTCACAGGGCCCCTGCAGATGGGGCCCATCGGGGAGGAGCAGGAGCCACATGGTGAGGTCCCTGGGGCACCCTACAGCCTGGTACCAGCGCAGAGTGGGTGCTGGGCTAAGAGACGTTGGGGGCCTGGCCGGGTCTAGCTCACTCAGGCCACACGGCCTCAGCTTCCTCACCTGAAGCTGCAGGTGAGGGTGGTGTCCACCACAGGCCCCGGGAGGCCTTGGCCCTCCTCCCTGAGACCCTTCCTCATGCCTCTTCCTTCTCCTGTGTCCACCTGGGGTGACCCCAGCAGGTGTGGGGTCAGCTTGACCTCACTCGATGCTCAGAGGACCCCATAGGTCAAGCCCCCAACCAAGACCCGGCTGTGCCCACGCCTGCACCCCAGACCCTGGTGCCACCTGTCACTCTTTCTTTGAGGTCACAGCCAGCTTGGCAGCACCCATGCATTTGCCCCCCCCCCCCACCTCCTAGGACAGCGGCATTGCCACCCCCGCCCCCCTCTCCCCCCAATGCTGGGCACCTCGTGAGCTGGACTCTCCGCTTCCTCCAGCCAAAGTCTGTATCAGTACCACGGCCAGAGGGAGTCTGGGAGATCTAGTCCCGCTCAACCCCGCCCCACCCGTGGCTGCAGCTGATCCCAGTGCCCCCCAAGGCTCACACGGTCCCTGCTCGTCCTGCACCTGCACCCCCCTCAGCTCTCCAGAGCTAGTGGCAGGCCTTCCCTGACCTGGGGGTGCACCCTGCACACACCCCTGCCTGTCTGCTGCAGCATTCGACACCCCCCCACACACATACTGCTGAAAGCAGGGACTGTGTCCCGTGCACTCACGGGCACCCTGGGGCCTGGCAGTGTGAGCAGAGCCTTCCCACCCCCCGCCCATGTGCTGGCTGCTCATTAATGTGCAGGCATCACTACTTGGCAGAAGCCTCAGGGTTTTTTGGACAAGAGACTCTGCAAGGTAAGCAGAGAAAACGGGGGGGGGGGGGGGGGGCGGGGGTGCAGGGAAGACAGGGAGCTGTGGGGGCCCCAGAGGAGGAGGGGTGCCAGGTGCCCCACTCTGCCTGCCCCACCCCGTCCTCCCTCCATCTCCTTCCTGGACCTCGAGTCCCCTGCTCTTCTCTCTGCCTCCGAGGGTCTTGTGGGAGGTGTCTGCCCTGGAGGCCTACAGTCGTGGGGGGGGGAAGGGCAGGTGGAAGATGCCCACAGCAGGAGCCGGAGTTGTTGTTCCTTCATCCTGGGGGGCTCAGGGCAGCTGGGCACAGAGAGAGGGGGGCCGAGTTCAGGGGCTGGGGGCTGTGCGGAGGCCGTTGGGGAGTCAGACGGCTGGAATAGGCCAGTCAGGAATACTCAAAGTCCTGGAAAGCTAGGACTAGGCTGACAGAATCAAGACCAATAATAGCGGATTGCAGCCTGGCCGGGGTGGTTCAGTGGTTGAGCGTCGACCAATGAACCAGGAGGTCACAGTTCAATTCTTGGTCAGGGCATGTGCCTGGGTTGTGGGCTCGATCCTCAGTAGGAGGCATGCAGGAGGCAATGAATCCATGATTCTCTCTCATCATTGATGCTATCTCTCTCTCCCTCTCCCTTCCTCTCTGAAATCAACAAAAATATATTTTTAAAAAACAGTGGATTGCAGGTAAGAGACCCAAATAAGTAGCTTCTGAGGGGTTCCATATGCTGAGAACTTGGTGTGGCCACCAGTCCCCAGGCCCCCTCGTAGTGTAAAGTGGCTGCAGCAGCTCCAGCCATCACATCTGCCTGCCGTCCTGCAGTAATAAAAGGGAAAACCACCCTGACTGGTTTGGCTCAGTGGATAGAGCGTCGGCCTGCAGACTGAAAGGTCCCAGGTTCGATTCCAGTCAAGGGCATGTACCTTGGTTGCGGGCACATCCCCGGTGGGGGGTGTGCAGGAGGCAGCTGATCGATGTTTCTCTCCCATCGATGTTTCTAACTCTATCCTTCTCCCTTCCTCTCTGTAAAAAATCAATAAAATATATTAAAATAAATAAATAAAATAAAAGGGAAAACCACGCCATCTGTCAAGGAGAGCTTGGGGTGCTGTCACAGGGCAGATGGAGTGGCATGGCCACACCGAGCTGTAGGGAGTGGAAAGTTTCTGTTTCAAGTGGCCATGTGCCCGCTTGGCACTGTTACCAAGGAAAAGCGGGGAGTGGCCACCAGCAGCGTCTCCAACAACAGCTGCCCGCGTGTGTGTGCTGCTCGCACTCGGGAGCCTCACCTTCCCTTGAGTGGTCTCCCCGCCGCTGAGGACGCGGCCCAGGCCACTACGCTCAGGAGGCGGGCGGCGGGCTCCAGACAGCAGGGCGGCCCATGGGTGGAGGCAGCCGCTTCTCCCACTTGGGGTTCCAGCCACGGGTGGAGAGTCTGAGGGGCAGGGGGGAGACAAAGCCCTCCCTTGGGGTGGCAGCGGGAGGGGGGGCCGCGTTTCCCTCAGGGGCTGGGGTCCTCAGGAAAGGAGCGCTGTCCCCTCCAGAGGCCCTGCCTCCCGGAAGCGCCCAGAGGCGGACGCCCCCACCCCTGCAGGGAGGGAGTGACCTTGCCCACCCTCCACCACTGGGGCAGCCAAGGTGTCTGAGCCCCAGCCCAGTCTCTGTCGCGTCCATCAAATCTCACCCTTCACAGAACCCCTTGCCCCTCCCCAGAGAGCGGGGGTGGCCTCCAGGGTCTGAGGGGGAGCTTGCAGAGGAAGAGGGGGGCATGGCGGGGATGGCCCCCCAGGACAAAGCCCCCTCCAGGCCCAGACTGTCCTCACAGCCCCTTGTTACCAGATTAGGAGTCCAGAGGGCACCTGCCTAGATGTCCCACGTGTATACATGCACATGTGTGTGCGGTGTGTGGGTGTGCATGCACATGTGTGTGGTATGTGTGAGCATGCACGTGTGTGATGTGTGCGTGTGCCCATGTGTGTGGGGGTGTGTGAGCACACATGCGTGTGATGTGTGTGCCCGTATGTGTGTATGTGGTGTGTGTGAGATTGCACGTGAGTGTGTGTGCACGCACTTGCTCACAGTGACTGGGGTCTGGATGGGCCTGGTACTCTGCATTCTAACCAGCTCCCAGGGCCTGTGTGGCTTGCACAGGTGCATGGGACACCTAGGATGGAAGACCTATCCATTTCGGGCTCTCAGCTCAGGTGGCCTGGCTCAGGTGTGCTCCGCTAATGAGTAGTCTGTGTCCCCTGGGGCCAGCCTTAGCCCTGAGCGTGTGAGAAGCAGCAATTAGACAGGGGACAGAGGCCAGAGAGGGAGCTTGGAGCCCCAGGGTCCAGTGGCCGCCAGGACCTGCCTCCTCCCCCTCCTCCTGTCCCTCCAGGCACAACGACCTGCCCTGGAGGCTGCTGACCAAGTTCAACAATCAGCTCCGGAAGAAGAACGCCAGCCTGCACAGCCTGGTCGGCACACACACCAACATCCCCAAGCTGAGGGCTGGCTTTGTGGGGGGCCAGGTACCGTCCGGCCAGCCCTATGCTCACCCATGTTGGGGTCCACCCTCCTCCCTTGGGCCCTGGCTATGGTGCAGCCCCTCCCTGGTGGTGGCATCCCCCACCCCCAGCCAGTCTCCCTGGGGCCACAGACCTGGAGGGACAGGCTGTGAGGACGGCTTCCAAGACGGGGGAGGGGGACCAGACATTCATACGCACGTGGGGGGGCGGGCCTGGAGCCTCAGGTCCTAGCCCTGCCCCATGGCCCCCAGTTCTGGTCTGCGTACACGCCCTGCGACACCCAGAACAAGGACGCCGTGAAGAGGACGCTGGAGCAGATCGACGTCATCCACCGCATGTGCCACATGTACCCCGAGACCTTCCTGTGTGTCAACAGCAGCCAAGGTGGGTGCCGCCGGCCGCCTCCCTGGCCCCACACCACCCTCTAGTGAGCAGAGGCTGCCAGTGCAGCTCGGCCAGCCGTTCGGGGTGATGCTCCCCCTGGACGCCCGGGCACACCTGCCACCAGGTGCCCATAGCCACGGCCGGCTCTGCTCACAGGCATCCGACAGGCCTTCCAGGAGGGGAAGGTGGCCAGTCTGGTCGGGGTGGAGGGCGGTCACTCCATCGACAGCAGCCTGGGTGTCCTGCGGGCACTCTACCACCTGGGGATGCGGTACCTGACCCTCACGCACAGCTGTAACACGCCCTGGTGAGTGACACCAGGGAGGCCCTGGCGGGGGTGCGGGGTGGACGAGAGGCCGCTGGGTGCTGGGGCAAGCCCCCTGTGGGTGGGCGGGGACCACTGCCTCCTCCCTCCAGGGCGGACAACTGGCTGGTGGACACCGGGGATGACGATGCCCAGAGCGACGGCCTGTCCGAGGACTTCGGGGAGGTAGGTGGCAGGGGCAAACACCTCCCTCACTTGCAAAATGGAGCTGAGCCCTAACCGGTGACACATCCCCAGGAGGCAGCTGATCGATGTTTCTCTCTCATTGATGTTTCTAACTCTCTGTCTCTCTCCCTTCCTCTCTGTGAAAAATCAATAAAAAATATTAAAAAAAAAAAAAAAAACGGAGCTGGCCAGGGGCCTCCCAGGCTGAGCATCCACTGGTGACGGCAGTGGCCCCAGTCTTCAGCCAGGGAAGTGCTGAACACCTAGCCAGCAGGGGCCCTGCCCAAATGCCCTCCCCCTCCCTGGACCGCTCAGGGGGCAGCAGTGAGCCCCAGAAGCCTGTGCCAATAAAGTGTACCCAGCGCAGCCTGCCTGGCCCGGGGCACCGGCGGCCATCATCCCCTGACCGGGCCCGGCGCTCCCAGCCTCTGAGCCCCGTGTCTCCTCAGAGCGTGGTGAGGGAGCTGAACCGGCTGGGGGTCATCATTGACCTGGCCCACGTGTCTGTGGCCACCATGAAAGCCGCTCTGAACCAGTCCCAGGCCCCCGTCATCTTCAGCCACTCCTCCGCCTTCGCGCTGTGCAAGCACCGGCGAAACGTGCCCGACGACGTGCTCCAGCTGGTGGTGAGCGGGGGTGAGGGGCTCTGCCCCGGCCAGTCCTGGGCCCCGGTGGTCCTCCCGGGCTCCAGTGCTGCCCCCAGCCCTGTGCCCACGGCTCCTCTCTCTCTGAGCAGAAGCAGACGGGCAGCCTGGTGATGGTGAACTTCTACAATGACTATGTCGCCTGCAAAATGGAGGCCAACCTGTCTCAAGTGGCAGGTAGGTGGGTGCCAGCAGACGCATGGCTGGGGGCAGGGCGCCTCTCCCAGGACCCACACCTGCTGCCTCCCCCAGACCACCTGGACCACATCAAGAAGGTGGCGGGAGCCGGAGCTGTGGGCTTTGGTGGGGACTTCGACGGTGTTTCAAGGTGAGGACGGAGACTGTTGTGTGTGAGCTGGGGGTCGAGACCCCCAAAAACCTGTCACCAGGGGCTGGAGGAGAGAAGTGTGTCCTGAGGGCCTTCCCAGCATGTCTCGCTCCGAAGGCCATCCCCCGGAACCCCCAGTGCCTCAGGATGGGAAGGTAGCTGGGTCCCCAGAGCCCCGACCCCTGGCCGCACAGCCTGGTCCTCTTGGCCTTCATCCAGGCTCCCGACGGGGCTTGAGGACGTGTCCAAGTACCCGAACCTGATCGCCGAGCTGCTCAGGAGGCAATGGACGGAGGCGGAGGTCAGGGGCGCCCTGGCCGACAACCTGCTGAGGGTCTTTGAGGCGGTGGAGCAGGTAAGGCTTGTCCGCGCACTCGTCCTCCTCAACCGGCGGCCGCAGGCAGCCAACCCTGTCTGTCCACAGGCCAGCAACCATGCCCGGGACCCGGAGGAGAAGCCCATCGAGCAGAGGTACCTGGACAGTTCCTGCCGGACGAGCTATGGCTACTCAGAGGCTCCCGGCCTCCACCTCCAGCCCGCAGCCCTGCTGGCCTCCCTCGCCCCCCTCCTCCTCAGCCTGCGTCTTCTGTGACACCCTGGGACCAAGCCCCCGGCAGAGGGAAGACTGGCCATCGGGGCAGCCGACCCCAGGAACTGCTCCCACGCTCAAGGACTGGCCTGTCCTGCGCGAGCCCTGGGCTCCCCTGGGCCGTGCGCTGTGGGGGGCACAGGCCAGGCCCACAGAGGATCCTCAATAAAGGCACCGGCCCTCTGTCCTGAGGGTGTCATCCTGGAGTGCTCTCCCGCGTCCGGGCACATCCTGTGGGAGGGCCCCTGGCTGGACGTCCAGGCCCAGGAGGCCCGAGTCGTGGTGGACAGGCCGGGAAGGGCTCGGGGCTGACAGGGGCTTCACGTGGACACTGCGAGGCCTTTAAGCACAGTCCTGGCTGCAGTACCACTCCCCCCTGCACTTGCACACTCCCACCTATCCCCCACTTCCTCCTAATCATGCCCACACACACACTCATGCACACACGTGCACACACCCACACATGTATGCATATACACACACCCACATACGCTCACACATACACATGTGCACGTACCCACACATGCATGTACATACTCACACATGTGCACATACCCACACGTGCATGCACACACACACACACACACACACACACCTGCACGCACCCCCTGGGCTCAGCCTGCTGAGAAATTGGAGGTGAGGCCAGCAGGCCTCTCTGGGGCCCCCGGTAGGGCCTCCTCACAGTGAACTTGGTCCTGCCGCCCCGCCGGGCCCACAGGGCAGAGCACACTCATGCATGAGTCAGGAGGGGAACAGCACCTCCTGCTGGACATTCGGTGCCTGTGTCTTGAGATGAACATTCTTGTGGATGACAGACCCCTGTGGGGCCCCACCAGGTCAGCCCTCTCCAGGCCCAAGAACGTGCCCTCTGGACAGGGCAGGCTTTGACGCTGGGCGGGGGGCAAGCCGACGGGCAGGAATTCCCTGCTCAGGCACCCCAGCCCAGCGTGGCCCGCGGACCCTGGCAGCCACCTGGGCAGCCGAACTATTAGCTCCCCAACCCCTAGGAGGAGGGTGAATCGCCCAGGCCCTGGGGCAGCCAGGGGTCTCGTGGGCAAGGCTCTGCCTCATCCCCAGCTAGCACCTCTCCCGGACCATCCCAAGTGACCAGAAGGGACGTGTGTGGGTATCTGCTCATCACCACACTACGCTGGGGCTGTTTCTGGGGGGCTGTCAGGCGGTGGGAAGGGACCCTGGCGGCTGTGAGAAAGGCTTTAATACTCGTCCTGAAATAGTCTCAACCACATTATGTTTAAAGTTATTTCAAGGTAAAAACTGCAGATTCTGTCTGCCTGGGGCCAGAGAATCCCTGGACCCCACCAGCTGTCCTCCCATATCCCTCAGCCTCCTGCGTGGGGGGCTGGATGGCCACACTGAGGGTCCCACCTACGTTCCCCGCCCCCCCCCCCCCCCGCCGCCCCGCCCCAAAGCCACTGAAGCAAACCTGGAGCAATTCTTCCACAATCAGCGTTTATTTACAATAGCGTTATAGGCAAAGGGCACAGACGCCCCTGCCACGGCCTCCCCCTAGCCCCCGGGTCCCACAAACCCAAAGCCTCCTCTGAACCCCGAAGGGCATGGCCAGGGAGTAAGGCGAGGTCGGTATCGCAGGAGAAAGGCCAGGTCTCACGCACAGCCCACGTCCCCTCGGCTGCCCAACGCCGCCCACTGCACAGACATCACGGCTCCCACGTCCAGGAAGAAGCCCGCGCAGGAGTCAAGGTGAAGGTGCGAGGAGACTGGACAGCCGGAGCCTCTGGGAGGGGCTGGTCGGCGGTCAGCTGTGCAGAGCTGGCCTGGCCGCACCCACCGCACAGCCCCCACCAGCTCCTACAGAAGCTGCACCCACCGCACAGCCCCCACCGGCTCCTACAGAAGCCGCACCCACCGCACAGCCCCCACCAGCTCCTACAGAGGAGGACGCAGACCCAGCGCCCCCCCCCTGCCACTTGCTCCTTGTATTTTGGCAAAAAGAGAAACCCAACAAAAAACCACCAAACAGCTTCAGGAAAACAAAGTAAACTTCAGGAACGTGAAGAACAGGAAGTGCAGCCGTCTCCTGGCCGTCCTAGCAGGTCATCGGACACCCTGCTGCTCTGCCCTGGACGCGCTGCCCCCTCCCCTCCCAAGGGTGGCTCTCTGGGCTGTCAGCCACTCTGGCTTCCAAGGTCAAAGGTGTGAGCACAGGCAGGAGGGGCCGTTGGAGGAGGCACTGCAGGAGATGTGATTGTGTGGCTGACTGCTCCTCAGCCGGGAGGCCTGGCACAGACAGGGCTCTAAGGGGTCACCCCACACCCCAGGCCTCCACAGGCAGCAGGGGAGTGAGGACGTGCCCCCAGAGTGGGCATGCCTGGGTTTGGGGCCAGCTTCCCCCAGGAGCTCAGCCAGCAGCAGAGGGCAGGACCAGGCTGGAGGGGACAGGACCCCACCCCTGGACGTTCTGCAAACACGTCCCGTGTTTGCTGGGTGGCCCTCGAAGGCGTCCTCCACACGTCCTGGGGCCGTGCCTGCGCCTGTGCCTATCTAGGGGTGGGGGAGGCCTGCCCGCTGCTGGGAGGGCTCCAGGTACCGCCCAGCAATGGGGACCCCGACCCCCACTGCTGTTGGTCAGCAGCACACCTGCCATCACAGGGCACCCTCGCAGAGCGGGGCACAGAAGGGAGCCCACAGACCCTCCAGCTGCTGGGCCCAAAGTCACAGAAACCACCCACGAAAGTCAGAAGTTTGTGCAAACTCACCCGCCGCCCAGCCTAGGAGGACAGGAGGGTTCCAGGCCCGGCAGGCGAGTGCTGAGAGCAGTGAGGGCTGACGGCTGCTGCAGGGTCAGCACAAAGGCAAGAGGCAGGGCACGCGGGCCTGGAGGCTGCCCGCGCGGCTCCTAATTCCTCAGGGCGGCCAACCTGCAAAGCACAGCAGCGCTGCCAGGAGGGAAGGCGGGCCGCAGCCGCCCACCGGGAGCCAGAGGCCTCAGCACCCCGCCCGCCCTCTCCACTCTCCGCTCCCCGAGTCCAGCTTCTCAGGGCGATTCTGAGCTGACATGCAGGAAGGGCTCTGGGAACAGCCATGCACAACCCTTTCCACGGGGAGCTGTGGACGGGGAGCAGCACGCCCGATGCACAGTGCGGACGTGAAGCGGGGCAGGGAGAGCTCAGATGGACTTGACGCAGAAGAGTTTCACTTAAACTTAGGAACTTAGGAAGCTGGGCACGGAGCCACGCTCCCTCGCATCGTGCTGCGGGGTGTGGAGGGGGTGGGGTGGGAGTGGGTTCTGAGTCGGGCATCTCCTCAGAAGGACTGGGGCCCCGCAGCCAAAGCCGCATGTCATACGCTGTCCTTCAGTCGCCACCAGCCCAGAGCCTGCCCCCTTGCCTCATAGGCAGCTCAAGCGATCACCCACCTGCGCGACAGCTGGTCCTCCTGGCTGCGCACGGAGCTCTCGCCCACGGCAGACGCGCCTTCGGGCAGCTGGCTGAGCTGGTCCAGCACTTCCAAGCCGTTCTCTTCTGCGATCTGCACGATGAGGCTGTCCACCTGCTCCTGCGGCGTGGTCAGCGTGGTGGCCGAGCTCATGGAGTCCTCCATCACCTGGGGGCCAGGCTCTGGCAGTCAGGCCAAGCCCGGGAGCCCCCACCGCAGCCTCACAGGGGCCCCCGGCCACCGCACAGTCACCATCTCATTTCCCGCTCGCTCCCCACTGCCACTCTCTCCAGCCTCTGTGTCACGCAGGGAGTGTTTCCAGCCACCGCCCTGGAGATTGCTGGCCCCGCTGTGCTCGCGCTGTGTGCTGTCGGGACCCCGACAAGGAGTCAGGTACCCGGAGGCGGCCCCACAGGGGCTCAGCACAGAGGACACCTGCTAACGCGTGGCAGCCACACAAGCCGCCCTCCCGACGTGCTGCCCACCTGCCTGGAAGGGGCGACCTACCGAGGTGTGCACGTCCAGGTTCTGCACCTGCTGCTCGAACCTGTCCATCACCGCAGACACCTTCTGCAGGTCCATGCTGCTCAGCGCACGGTCCAGGGCTTTGGTCACCTGCGCCATGTTCTTGGTCACCTGGCACAGGAGGGAGGAGGCAACAGGACTGAGGAGGGGACATCCTACCAGGGACAGGCCCGAGCCCTCCTCTACCCAGGCCAACGAGATCCAGCCCTGCCGAGCAAGCAGCCCTCGGGCGCACAGGCCCTCCTGCAGGCCCCAAGAAACGCCGTCACACTCGCGGGAAAGCCCAAGGACACCCGGCTCCGGGGCTGTGTGCTCTCCTTGGCAGGCACTGCTGTGCAGGGGCTCCCCCTTCCACCCCCGCAGACCCAAAGGGCTCTGGCATGACCCCTTCCAGCCCCAGCTAGTCCCCTGGACGTGGCCAACAGAGGGAGCACCCACAGGTACGAGGCCTGGGCCAGACACTCACCCCCTTCATGGTCACAGCTGTCTGCACCTTGGAGGCCACTGCGTCCACGCGAGACGCCATGCGCAGCCAGTTTACACCTTCGTTCTTCTTGCGAATGGCATTCTCCGCGTACACACGGGCACACTCCACGTTCTTCTGCTGCAGGGCCTGAAATGGGGCAATGCCCACCTGCTCAGGGGCCTGGCCTGGCCTTTCCTGGGGCACGGCTGCTGACGTGCCCCTTTCACCACCTCAGCAGGGCTGCGAGCTTCAGGGAAATGCAGGCGCCCAGGCCCCCAGCCTGCTCAGGAGCCAGGGTGTCCAGGGCAGGGCCCCCAACCAGCCCGCGCGGGTGAGACAGGAAAGCCCTGGAAACATGGCCACCTGTCTCCACCCCTCCACTCCCACAACTCACTCGGCCTCTTCAGCTCCCTCCCGAGCCTCTCACACCACCCCCCACACACACCAGGGCTGAAGGTGAGGACGCAGGCCTCAGCGGGAAGGAGGCTCTCCGGCCCCCTCTCAGCCCTGGGAGCGTGTGGGCAAGACGTCCCCCAATGCAACACCCCATTCAATAGCTGTCACAGAGGCCCCACCAGGGCAGCCAGACCCCCTCCGGGCTTTCCTTCTGTCCCTCCCTGGAGAGGCCCCGGGAGCCTCCAGCCCTGCCCTCACCCCACAGAGGGGTTGCCTCCCCTCTGCCCATGCTCTGGTGACAGGGGTCAGGAGCGACCACCAGAAGCCCACTTCCTCCACCATTTAGAAAAAAACCAAGTTCAGAACGGTGGAAATGAGTAACAGGCATGGACGTTCAAGGAAAAAGCACAGGCAATGCCTCATCTTTCTGCTCTGGATGCCTGGGGGTGGGAGCAGAAAAGGAGCCACTGTGGCCTTAGCTGGCGGTCCCTCCCCTTCCCTGCATGGAAGCCACAGCCAGGAAGAGAAGATGCCAGGAGCCCAGCTGGCCTGCCTCAGAGGTTGAGCGTCGACCTATGAACCAGGAGGTCAGGGTTCGATTCCCGGTTGGGGCACACGCCCGGGTTGCAGGCTCGATCCCCAGTGGGGGGTGTGCAGGAGGCAATGATTCTCTCTCATCATTGATGTTTCTCTCTCTCCCTCTCCCTTCCTCTCTGTAATCAATAAAAATGTACTTTTTAAAAAGAGGAAGAGGAAGAAACCCCAGGAGCAAGGACAGTGGCAGCCGCCTCACCTTCTTCACCTTGGCCTGCTCCGCCTTCGAGTCCTTCTCCGCCTTCTTGGCCAGCTTCTCCAGCTGCTTCGCTGTGAACTGAGCAGAGGCAAGAGCCTGGTCACGCTGGCAAAGCCCTGCCCCCCTAACAAGGTGCCTTCCACACCCGAGCTTGTGAACCAAGTGCCCAGAGCCGCCCACACCGGCCCTCCTGCCCATGGCAAAGCCCGGGTGACGAGCGACAGCAGCAGCTGGCCCCGTGGTTGTTCAGAACTAACCAGGATGTTAACGGAGGGGGGGGGGGGTGGTGTTGCGCATTGGAGGGAAGAGCGGCAGAGCTTGCCCCGGATTCACCAGAAGTGCAAACGGCGCCCAGACAGGAGGGACACTCAGGTGCTCTCACAGCCGCCGTCAATGGGATTTTAAAGGACTTGAGGTCACTGTGTTAAAAGCCTAGTGGAACATCAAGGGAGGAGCCTCATGCCCAAGTGTGTTTCTTAAAGACAGCACACCTCTTTCACGGATGAGCCCACGTGACCCTTGCCCTCAGCTCGAGGTAAGAATGAACATGCCACCAAGCAACTTTGTAACCCCCCTTATCACCAGTCCGGCTGAGCCTGTGCTCCGGTCACAATTGACAGTCTGTCCCTCTGAGTGCGACTCCACCAATGTCCCCGCTCACTAACCAGCAGGGCGGGTTGGGGCAGACGGCCCTTCGGTACATACCTTCAACTGGAACAGGGTATCTGCAAAGAGAGGAGACGATTTGAGGATTTTAAGAAATGTGACGAGCAATACTGCCAACAAGCAGACAGGGTCAGTGGACCCTCTAGGCACGCAGAGCTGGACAAAGCATAGGGGTGGCTGGTACTGCCGAGGGCTCGGGAAGACAGATGGGCATGCAGCTCTGCTCCCGTGGCGGACACAGGGCCTGGGCGACCGCAGGGCCTCCTGAACCTCCTGTCCCTCACCGGCAACACCAGCTGACCTCAAGGGTGAGTGTGCGGGCAACGTGTGGCCCACGGTGAAAACTCAAGGTGGTGGTTTGTAAGTAAAGCTACTTTACAAAGGTCCCCTGTGATTCTTTCCCGGTTTAATAAGGCTGAGGACGCACGGGATAGTCTGCTTTTTTTTTTTTTTTTAGTATATTTTATTGACTTTTTTCAGAGAGGAAGAGAGAGGGCTAGAGAGTTAGAAACATCGATGAGAGAGAAACATCCATCAGCTGCCTCTTGCACGCCCCCTACTGGGGATGTGCCCGCAACCAAGGTATATGCCCTTGACCAGAATCGAACCTGGGACCTTTCAGTCCGAAGGCCGACGCTCTAGCCACTGAGCCAAACCGGTTTCGGCTGGTCTGCTTTTTTATAATACACTCTTTCCCCCGAAAGTAAACGGATGAAAACAGCAGAGCCTTCGAATCAGGCCCAGGAGCCTCACCATCCACACAGAGGAGCCGAGGAGACCTGACTGTGTTCTTGGCTAACCCTCTCGGTAACGGAACTTGCTAGGAATGCACCGAAGCTCAAGAGCCAGCAGACTCCAGTACAGTGGTTCTCAACCTTCCTAATGCCGCGACCCTTTAATACAGTTCCTCATGTTGTGGTGACCCCCAACCATAAAATTATTTTTGTTGCTACTTCATAACTGTAAGTTTGCTACTGTTAAAGAATCGTAATGTAAATATCTGTGTTTTCCAATGGTCTTAGGCGACCCTGCTAGTAGTTCTCAACCTGTGGGTCGCGACATTAGAAAGGTTGAGAACCACTGCTCCAATACATCTTAAAGCTATCTCAACGGATCCAACGTCTAGGTTTGGAGGTGACACCTCAAAGGGTTGACCACACTAGCTCAGAATGAAGACATCAAGTCCTACAACCAGAATGGGGCAGACCTGTGACTGGAGAAACCCCAGGGAACCTGACCTGGGGCGCAGTGGGCTTAGAGCAGGAAAGCAGGGTTGGCCGGGTGTGGCCAGCTCTGCCCCCCCCCCCCCCCCCACCGCGCCTCCCCGGCCCAGCTATCTCATCCAGACTCATAAAGGTCAAAACTTTGTGAAGGCAAACCCTCACCCTGAAGAAAGTGCTACGGGCAACACGAAACTCCCTTGAGAACTGACTGAAGGATGGAGTCAACACCAAGGTGTGTGTTGGGGGAGGGGGGGAGGGTGTTCAGCTGCTGAGGCCATTTGTACCCAATTCCCTTCACACAAAGACGACACGGGTGCTGGTTTTCACACGTCACAAAACGGGGCCAGCCCTTAGCATCCAGCAGAGGTGGGCAGCCCCCTTCCGTCGGTGTGTCCTCGGGTGGCGCAGGCGGCCCCTCAAATGTTTCCCATCTGCTGGAGGGCAGGTCCCGCCCCGGGGGGCTGCTGGCCTGAGCTTTCCCATCTTTCTTCGCGGGGTTCGGGGGCAGTCCTGTCACTGGTTCCTTTTTCGGGGCCCTCTGACCTGAGGTCCCAGGGCCCCAAATGCCGAGGTCCCTCGCCGGTACCGGAGTTGGGGATGGGGGCAGCGGGGATCGAAGCGCGGAGGCCGGGGGATCGGGAGCCTGGGGCCGGGGTCGGATCGACGGGCATTGGGGGGGACAGGGCGGGGTGCCGAGCATCGGGGGGCCGGAGACGGAGGCCTGGGGCGCCCGCCTGAGGCCCACCCGCGCTCCGAAGGGCGGCGGCCTCTTACCGTCCATGGCCAGGCCGGCAGGGGAGCCCTCGCAGAGGCCCTGAGACGGAATCTCCAGGGGGCGACGAACGGCGGGTGGGAACTTCCGGGTTGCTCCTCACTTCCGGCGGCCGGCCCCTCTCGCGAGAGGACGGCGGCCCGTCCCGCGAGTGGTGGCGTTGCCGTGGCGACCGCGCCGCCCCGCCTGGCCACGGCTTTTGTGAGTCACCGCTTGGCGCGCCCGCCGAGGAGCGGGTGCCCGGCCGGGCCGAGCCGGCGGGGCGGCGGGCTCGCCTATGAGGCTTTGCAGAAGCAAACACAAGCCCGGGAAAGGTAAAGGGCCGCCGGCCCGCCGTCTCTGTGGAGCGGGCCGCACCGGCGGGAGCTTGGGGTGCTGGGCGCCCCGCCCTCCTACGCCTGAGTCCCGATGACCGTGCATCGGGGACCTTTTCTTCCATGGAAATAACCAGTTTAGGGAAATGGAGTCACCCAAGTCTTTCAAGCTGCCTATTTCATTCTGAACCAAAGAAGGCAACTGAAGAAGAATGCATCCATTGCCCTAGATTCAGTAAATCATGTCCAATTAATTATCCATATATTCCAGGTGAGGAGCAAATGGGGTGCACCTTTTCAGGCCCAAAGCCTAAGGAAAGGTCGATGGACAGCCTTTCCTATAAGTCTGCAGAGGGCTCCCCTCGGAAGGAAGGGGCCGCCAAGCAGCAGTTGCCGGCACCTGGAGTCAAAGGTAGGACCCACCCAAAAGGGGACAGAGCCCGAGGCTGCAGCTTCAAGGAGCTTAGGGATGGGTGAACAGGGATCCTGACAACAGGGTGGAGGGTTAGGATCTTTATGTAAGAGGGAACAAGTTCAGTAAAGGTTGGGGGAAGTTGCCAAGTGTTACATGCATAACAGTCAGGAGGGGCTCAGCGCCCAGACACAGTGAACACCGCTCTGTCCCAGCGGGTGGATGCACTGTCGCTCCTCAACACTCGAGACTGGACCCGAAGTTTGGAAGGCTGCCCCAGGCTGGAGCACAGTCGCCTGTAACAGAGGTTGGCAAACTCATTAGTCAACAGAGCCAAATATCAACAGTACAATGATTGAAATTTGTTTTGAGAGCCGAAAACCGACTTCTGCGCAAGGGCCACGAAGTTTCAATCGCACTGTACGTGCGCTCCCGCACGTGGTATTTTGTGGAAGAGCCGCACTCAAGGAGCCAAAGAGCCGCATGTGGCTCGCAAGCAACATTTTGCCGACCACTGGCCTATAAGAAGGGACAGAGGGAGCAGAACCTCAGTGGGACAAAGGGCTGCAGTCGTTTGGCAAATTTATCCACTTCATCCCAGTCCAGTGTGGATAGGGGGATGAGGCCACAGAAGCAGCCAGAAGATGAAGTCTTCTCTCGGTTCTACCGTGTGGGTTGTGGACATGGAATTTTTAATTAAAACAAGGGACGTGTGATGGGGTCTGTGCCGTGGAAAAATGTCTCCAGAATAAAGGCTATTGGGGGCAGCGAGACCTGTCAGAGGCCCATTGCTATTAGGTAGGAACTAAGGAGCCACTGGCAGTGGGAATTACAAAAGATCCAGGAGGTAGGACCAGCGGAACCTGCTCTGTGATGAGAGGTGGGGACCCGAGCCAGGAGGGTGGGTGGCAGTGACCTTGAGATTGAGTAGTTGCTGGGTCAGGAGGAGCTGGGCTCAGGCAGGTTCAAATTTTAGCATCTGTGGGGTCAGGAGGAGCAGGAAGCAGTTTGAAATGAGGGTGTTGAGCAGGGCTTGGATCTCAAATCCCAGTAGGAACCCTCCTTTGAAGATGGAAGACCACAGGAGGAGCCAGAGTCCTAGGGAGGTTTGGAGAATGCTACCAGCCTATTGGGAGGCTTTTGGCTGCAAATCACAGAAAAGCCAACCAAAGGAGGCTTTACTGCCGAGGAACTCAATGTCTCCCACGTAAAGGGAGGGTCAGCGGCAGGGCACACGGCACAGCTGGTGAACCCAGCAGGACTGTGTGCGCCTACACTTTGCCACCCTCGGGATCCATAGTCCCAGATTGCTGGATGGCTCCAGGTGTCACACACAGACAGGACCGTCTAGTCCAGAAGAGGCATTGCATCGTGTCAACAAGAACCTTTTCCCGGTGGGCCTCACCTGCCTGGCATCTCAGGATGGACTCATCTGCAAATTCCAGGGCTGGACTTCTGCAAGGGAAGCTGTAGGCAGGGCACTGCCTGTCACACTGTCATTTCAGAGGGGTGGGGAGAGGCTGCACATAGAGGGGAAAGGTCAGAAAGCTAGAGTGAGGATGGACACCCTGGCGGTGTGTCTCGGTTGGAGCGTCGTCCCACGCCCTGAAAGGTTGCGAGTTTGATTTTCGGTCAGGGCACATACCTATGTTTGCAGGTTTGATCTCCGGTACGGGAGGCAACTGACCGGTTTCTCTCTCTCTCTCTCTCTCTCTCTCTCTCTCTCTCTCTCTCTCTCTCTTTCTCTCTCTTCTCTCTCTCTTCTCTCTCTCTTTCTCTCTCTCTTACCTTTCCCCTCTCTCTAAAAACTAATCAATAAATATATCCTTGAGCGAGGATTTAAAAAAAAGTGAGGCTAGAGTTTCAAGAAAGAAGGTGAAGAGTGTGGCTTCTAGAGTTTCAAGAAAGAAGATGAAGAGTGGGGCATCTCAGCAACAAGGGTCAAGCTACCGACATGCGGGACCTCAGGGAGTCTCCACAGCCGGGCGCCAGGTGCCCGGAGCCACATGTAGAGACGATGCCGTTACCATTCCATGTACAGGAAACGTCCAGAAGAGGCAAACGTGTAGAGAGGGAAGCCGGGGTGAGGGTGAGAAAGGGGTGGCCGCACATGGGAACAAGAGGTCTTAAAACTGGATCCAGGGTTGCCCACCTCTGAAAGTTTACTAAAAATCATTGAAGTGTATGTTTCATTTTATTTTATTTTTTGAAGTGTATACTTTATAAACAAGTGAATGTTGTGGTATGTAAATTACACCACAATAAAGCTGTTAAAAAAAGAAAGGAGCCGAAACCGGTTTGGCTCAGTGGATAGAGCGTCGGCCTGCGGACTCAAAGGTCCCGGGTTCGATTCCGGTCAAGGGCATGTACCTTGGTTGCGGGCACATCCCCAGTAGTGGGTGTGCAGGAGGCAGCTGGTCGATGTTTCTCTCTCATCGATGTTTCTAACTCTCTATCCCTCTCTCTTCCTCTCTGTAAAAAAATCAATAAAATGTATTTAAAAAAAAAAAAAAAGAAAAGAAAGGAAAATTAGTCCGCAGTGTTCAACGCTGTGCAGAGGCTGAGTAAAGCCAGACACGGCCACGTGGAATGAGAGTGGCCAGTCTGTCTTGGTGGCCTGCAGGGAGCGAGGGGAGACAGTCTGCCAGGAAGAACATCGAACGAGGGCGCGCACATCTGCTTTTCACTTGAGAAACAGACCTTTTGGAAGTCGGAGTCTCTTTAACCTAATACCGTAACAGCTTCAGGGAAATGGAGAGTTCCAAGTCAGGAATTCTGTGTATTGTCCAAGTATTTAAAGTAAGCTTGACTACTATGGGATAGAAACCAAAGGGACTGCTGGGCTGGGCTGGGGGTGCTGGCTGAGGGGAACGGGCCTGCGGGAACTCTGGAGCAATGGTACGTTCTGCATCATGTTTGGGTGGTTACCCTGGCGTGTGCAAGTGTGAAAACTCACCCAGCTGAGCAGTTAAGAACGTGTATTTTATCTTGTGTGGATTACACCTCAAAAAACCATGGAATATAGGCGAGTCCTGGTCTCTGAGAGCTGCACCCAAACTCTTTTAAGTCTAACTGGATGTGATGGATAGACATGGTGTCTGAGGTTTGCTGCAAAGTGAAGGTACATGCGTGGCTGCTGGTGTTTCCCCAAGACAAGCCCAAGTCACCCACCACGAGACGCTCCTCCCACCTGGATGTGGTCTTGTCCTTCTCCCTAAATCACTCTTGTAACCATCAGAAGGTGGCAGAGGGGACTTCTGAGACCGGGCCCGGACAAGCTCATTGGAACGCTCGCTGGGGCCTGGGGCCTGGAGCTGCCCCCTGGTGGAGGTGCTGCAGTCAGCTGTGCCATCTCAGCCTTCCAACCAGAGGCCACAAGTCAAGCAGAAGCCAGTGTTCGCAGTCCTGTGAGTGGCCACCTTGAATGTCCCACAAGGAGAAGAATATTCCATATTCAATTTTTAATCAACACATATTACTTTAAGTTAAATATTCATAACCTTTAATTAGTTCTAAGCCGAAACCGGTTTGGCTCAGTGGATAGAGCGTCGGCCTGCGGACTGAAAGGTCCCAGGTTTGATTCCTGTCAAGGGCCTGTACCTTGGTTGCAGGCACATCCCCAGTAGGGGGTGTGCAGGAGGCAGCTGATCAATGTTTCTCATCGATGTTTCTAACTCTATCTCTCTCCCTTCCTCTCTGTAAAAAATCAATAAAATATATATTTAAAAAAATAAAAAATAAAAAAAAATCAATAAAAACGCATTTTTTTTTTTTTATTGATTTCAGAGAGGAAGGGAGAGGGAGAGAGAGAGAGACATCCATGAGGAGAGAGAATCAAGGATCGGCTGCCTCCTGCACGCCCCCTGCTGGGGGTGGAGCCCGCAACCCGGGCACGTGCCCTTGACCGGGAATCGAACCCGGGACCCTCCAGTCCGCAGGCCGACGCTCTATCCACTGAGCCACACCGGCCAGGGCAAAAACGCATTTTTAAAAAAAAGTAGTTTTAATATATAAAACACTTGTATGAAACAATGTGAAAAAATAAATTCCCCAAATGAAATTAAATGGAGAAAGGATGACATGAAAGTGCCCAGGGCAGGCTGTGGTCACTCGGCAATGGTTAAAATCACCCAGACTGTGCTGCAGGGTTGAAGTTCAAGGGAGCTCTGGACCTGATACCAGGCTCCAGCATCTCCCTCTGCCATCAGCCTTGGGCAGGTGATTTAAACTTCCTGCGCCTCAGCTCCTTCATCTGTCAAACGTAGGGTTCTCGAGGGCCTACATCAGAAGCCTGTCGTGGGTCATTATTCACTGTCATTACTCCAGGGCTCAGCACGGGCGACTATTTCCCGTGTGGCTAGGCCCATGAGGTGTTAAGTGGGAACAAGGGAAACTGCCAAGCCATCTGGTGCAGGATGTGATGCTGGGAGTGCTGTTTACGCACACACATATGCACAGAGACCCCTGTGGTGCTTTACCAGAGGCATGGAGGGATATGCCTCGAACTGTAACTCCCAGAGGTGCAGGCAGGGAAGGGCCTTCTGCTTTTTGTAACACTTGACAAACTCAGCATTTCACAAGTTTTATGTATTCCTTGTAAACTTAGTAAGTTTAAGAAACTGTGGCCAACATCAGAAGTGTCCATTTGTGCAGCGTTCTGACTGATAAAGTTCTGTATAGAGAGCTGTTACCAGCTTTAGGATCCTTTGGAAATTGTGCACCTGAAACTGCACCTCTGAGGCACGCCTGCCTTTTTGAGGTTGTCTACCTCCTGAGCCTTTGGCAGCTGGGTCCCCACGGTGGATGGCAGAAGTCTCCTCTAGTCCTAGAAGGTGTCTGGGTTAAGCTTTTGAACGCTAATGCACAGTTCTGACTGCTTCCAACCTCACCTGTTTCTTTGTCCTGAACCACGAATCGAGTCCCTGTGCTTTGGCCGTCACCAGACGTTGTCTGCTTCGCTGCAGACTTACTAAATACCCGGATGTTTCCTTCCTCCTAGAGAAACCTGAGGCAAAGGTAACATCGGGCTGGAACAAAGCCGTCATTCCACAGATCATCGTCACTTCAGCCTCAAATGAGGCTCTCATCGGTTCCAGCGGAGGCCAAAAGCAGAGGACCATTCACGAGGAGAAAGTATTGGGCCCCTATGCCCGACACAGGAATCCCAGCACAATAGACGCCTATGCTTTACAGAGCAAAGAATAAACAACCACCTGAGTCGCTGTCCTTATTCTCTGTGCCCTGAGTCCCAGCCGTGATGACAGAAGGGCCACCCTGCCTGTGGGAAGCTGCAGGTACCCATTCAGGATATGAACCTCCATAGCCGGAGCGCGTCCTGGGAGCTTAGGTCTACGGCGCTCTTCGGTTCCCTTGGTAACCGTCGCCAGAGGGAACGCCCCGGAAGTGGGGTCGCTCCAGAGCCGAGGGAGCCGTCTGCGCCTGCGCCCCAGGAAGTGGGTGCAGCGCTCGGCATGGGGGAGCCGGAGCAGGAGTCGGAGCAGATCCGCCTGAAGTGCGTCCGTAAGGAAGGCTTCTTCACGGTGCCTCCGGAACACAGGGTGCGGTCGGGGGTCGCTCGGGGTAGAGCCGCGCTCGCTGCGGACGGGCGGGCCCGACAAGGTCCGGGCCCTCAGTGTCGTGCTAAAGCGCCGAGGTTTCCGGCACGGGCGGGAACGGCAGTCCCAGAGTTCCTCGCGGCAGGCGCGGAAGCCGGCGGCCAACCCCGGCAAAGAGGGGCAGCCTGGGTTCCGGGCGTCCTCTCCAGCGTTTTTTTAGTTTTGCGCCCTCGACGGGCTCGGCAAACTGACGCAGAAGCACCTTGTGTCGGAGGGGGGTTTGCCCGTGGAAGCCTCGGGGGCGTGGGCTTTGAATGGGTCGGGCCAGGCTCGGTCTAGCTTTACAGGCACCATTGCCGCCCCTTTTGTAGAGACGAGGGTGAAGGTTAGGGGCGTTGAATGATTTTACCACGATCGACTCGTGCGGGGGATGGCCTGAACCCTGGCGGCTGGATTGTAGTTTACTTGATGGTGCTCTGAAAGGCCCAGTCGCGTACCCAGTAAGGCTCATTCACAGCCCTTGGCGGAGCGAGCCCAGGAGCCGCCCTGCGCCATCGCCTGGCCCCGCAGCTGCGCCCAGGTGCGGGCGCGTTCCCGGCTCGGTGCGCTGAGTGCTGGGAGCCCTGCTCTCCGCTGCGAGTTAAGACACACCCAGATCAGGACATCGCCAAGTGCACTGTAGTAGGTGGTTCAAGACAGCCACCAGCATTTCAGAGAATAATTCACGGGGGGGGGGGGGGGGGGGGGGAGAGCGGGGCAGGAAGAACTTGTGGAAGGGCTGGCATTTCGCCGGGCTGAGAAGTGCTACTGTGTCTCGGGCACGCAGAAATGAGGAGGCCAGACTTAGGGAGTGGCAGGAGCCAAGTCAGGGAGGAGAGAAAGAGAAGGGGAATTAGGTGGGAAGGAGGTGGAGGTGAGATCACCGAAGAGCTTCCTCAGTCCGGGCCGCTTGGCTCCCAGGTGTTAGAAAGCAGTGCGTTGGAGGGCAAGGTTTTGCCAGAGAATAGAGGCAGAGGCCACAGAGGAGCTGCTAGAATTCAGTTCTAACTTGCAGCCCGTGCTTCTCAGCCTGCCTGTGAGTGTACCCCATTATGAAGGTATGTTGGGGTACAAGCTCTCTGCTAGGACAGAGAGACCCCAGGATATAATGGCTTAACTACAGGGCTTTTTTCTCTCTCCCCTAACCTTCCAGAGAGAGGCAGCTGTTTTCCACAAGGTGGGCCAAGCACTCAGGCTGTCTCTTGTTGGCCAGAACTTAGTCGTACGGTCATACCCAGCTGCAAGGGAGGCTGGGGAAACAGCCACCACGGTGGCCGCATGCCGTTGGGCCGCGTTTCATAGCTCAGAGGAAGCAGTGACGTCTGCGTGTAGGGGCAGGAGTCTCTGCCACGGAAACATTCCCACCCTGGCGAGTATTTCTGAAGCTTTTGCCATCTGCAGAGCGTCCTTGAGACCAGTGCTGCTCGGTAGACTTTCTGTGGTGACGGAACTGTTTTCTGAATCGTCCAGTGTGGTCACCATGAGCCACTTGAGGCCAGTGAACACTTCCCATGTGGCTAGTGCAGCTAAGGAAGTGAACCGTTCATTTCAACCACAGCTCCTGGTGGTTACCTTATTAGACAGGCACACCTGGGCCGTGGGATTGGAAGGGCGTGGCTGCCCACCCAATATCCTCATCCCCCTTTTCTCATCTGACAAGCCCAAGTGTGTGGTGACCTTTCTGTTCGGTGAGTGAGACCTAAGTGATACAAAGGAAGTGTGAAATATCCATCTTCAGTTCCATTAGCTGCCAGTCCTCGCACTACCAGCACTCTCTCTTCTAGCTGGGACGGTGCCGGAGCGTGAAGGAGTTCGAGAAGCTGAACCGCATCGGGGAAGGCACTTATGGCATCGTGTGTGAGTGGCCAAGGCATGGGAGAGTCCCACGGTAGCTGTGTTAGGAGCCAGGATGAAAACCTGTACGAGTGATTACCCATCTGAATAACCGTCCAGTTGCTCCCGTGTAACCAGGAGTGGCCCCAGCTGTTACAGTAGTAAAGTGCAAAACTCCCAAAAGAGCTTGCAGCAGCTGGACACTGGTGTGCATCCCATTGCTAAGCATCTCCACAGGCCAGCACAGTGCTGTGCGGAGCCATCTTTTTTGTAGACAAAGTACCTGATTTGGTGTGAGAACAGGGTAACCACAGAGCACCAGGCAGTGACCTGCATACCCACTCAGGGGGAGCTCTTTCTAACGAGGCACCCTGTGCCCAGGCAAGTGAGGACCCCCCAGGATCACGTGTCTAGTGGGGCCACAGGTGTTGGTTTGCAACTGGGCACCTGGTTGTCAAAGCAGGAGCCCCAGATGTCAGGCAGAGGTCATGTGGTACAAGGGCATGTGCTTGGGGAGCGGGTTGCATCCCACCATGGATGAGTTTCCTTCCCAGATAGGGCCCGGGACACCCAGACGGATGAGATTGTCGCCCTGAAGAAAGTACGGATGGACAAGGAGAAGGATGGTGAGCAGGACTTCCAGCCCAAAGTGGGCGGGGCAGAAAGGTACAGTTTGATCGAGGCTCCCTTAGGACTGGACCCCCGGTACTGAGAGTGCCTGGCGGCCCTCCGGAGAGCATCTGCATGGTGGTGGAAGGAGGCTGGTCTGTGAGGGCTCCAGCTTGTCACCCCCACCCTCTGGGCTGCAATCCTCCTCCTCCATCTCCCTCATCATCTTTCTCAGCTCTCACCCTCCTCAGGGCCTTCCCCTCCCAAGGCCGGGCAGGCAGCCCTGTGCGCACACTCCCTCACCTCCCTGGCTGCCGCGTGGGCAGGGCTCTGCCGTGCTCAGTGGGCCCATTCTCCACAGTGGTCAGTGCTGAGAGCTGCTGCTGTGCCTCTGATGTAGGAAGGAGGGGCTCAAGCTGCTTGTTGGGACGCCTCGATTCTCCTGAGTGAGCACCAGAGCCCTGACTGTAGGGCGGGGCTCACTGAGGCTGCAGGGTGCAGGGGTCCTGTCTGCAGGTGGGCTTGCTGAGCGTGTCCGGTTGCAGGCGTCCCCATCAGCAGCCTTCGCGAGATCACGCTGCTCCTCCGCCTCCGCCATCCAAATATCGTGGAGCTGAAGGAGGTGGTGGTGGGCAACCACCTGGAGAGGTGAGCATTCCGGCCTCCACACTGGCCCTGCCCAGCCCTCTGCCAGCCCCACCCCCCGGCCCCCCAGCGAGGAGGCTGAGGTGGCATGGTGCTCCCCTTGCTGCTTCCAGCATCTTTCTGGTGATGGGTTACTGTGAGCAGGACCTGGCCAGCCTTCTGGAGAACATGCCAACGCCCTTCTCGGAGGCCCAGGTGCGAGGGTGGGCCCTGAGGGCTCTTTACGGGTTCTGGTCCAACACGTTGGTGCCGAGCAGGGCCCGCCCTGACATCCTGGCCCTCTGCACAGGTCAAGTGCATCGTGCTGCAGGTGCTGCGGGGTCTCCAGTACCTACACCAGAACTTCATCATCCACAGGTGGGGGCTCTGGGGGGCCAGAGGGGCTCAGTCTCAGGGAGCTGGGTCTGGATGGGGGCAGGGCCTCAGGTGCTAGGATGGCAGCCTGAAGGAGGGTGGGGTCTTGGGCGTTTGTGCTGGCTTTTCACCCTGTACTGACCCCGGCTTCCAGTGCTTCGTGCCCAGGGTCCAGGAGAGGCACAGGAGCAGACACAGGCTCAGTGCAGGGAGGTTGTCTCTATGCTCCTGGGGAAGCATCCAGGACAAATAACACCTCCTCCTGCTCTGATGGTGTGAGTGTAGTCAAGCTCTGAGAAGTCCCGCAGTGGAGAGCTGCCTGGGGTCTTATGACACAGGCCAGGAAAGGCCCAGACTTGGGGGGGTGGGGGTGGAGTGTGGCCATCTGAGCCCAGAGCAGGACTGTGCAGACAACAGCTCCCTGTGCCCTGGGGCAGTTGGTGCTGCCCTGGGTGGGGAGCTAGGGCAAGACTGGAAGTTAGATGTGGGCTAGAGGCCTGGCTCTGCCACTTCTCAGAGGTCCTGAGAGCTTGGGTGTCCAGCTGCCATATGCTGCCTGCCCTCATTTTCATAAGTTCACGCAGGAGATGTGGGAAAGCGTCTGAGTGTTACCATGGTGATGACAAGACTGCTGGTGGCGCTCACTTCCTGGGACCCTGACATTCCCTTTCTGTCACAGGGACCTGAAGGTTTCCAACTTGCTCATGACCGATAAGGGCTGCGTGAAGACAGGTGGGTGTGGGTGCTGGCTCTGAGGTGGGTGTCTCTGTGTCTGCCACCTTCCTGGTTGTGGGGGCGGGGGCAGATCTATCCTTATAAGCTCCCTGAAGGCTAAGAGCTGGCCCCCCACTGGGTGACACGCCTCTCTCCCACCTGTCTGCCTCTGTCAGCGGATTTCGGCCTGGCCCGGGCCTATGGCATCCCCGTGAGACCAATGACGCCCAAGGTGGTCACACTGTGGTGAGTCCCTGGTGCTGGGGGTGCCTGGTGGAGGGGAATGAGGGGTGTCCCAGCCGGCCTTGGAGCTGCACACACTCAGAGGCTGGGTCTGGGGCAGCTCCCCGGCAGCAGGACACCAGCCTGGCTCTGAGCTGTGTCGGGAGGGGAGGTTGCCACCCTGCCTAAAGGATGGGTGGTCCACGTGGCTGACTAACTGCTCACCACGTTTTCAGAGGCAGCTCAGGGGCATGGTTAAAGGGAAGACACTAGTCGGATGCCTCCTGCCATGTGTTACTCAGCCCCATCTGTAAAACGGTGGACAGTAGGCCCGCCCGGGGACCTAGTGTTGTTGGGGGTGCACACGGGCTGTGCAGCGAGGGCAGCTGTTACCAGGCGCTGCTCGCATGAACAGAGCTTCCCAGGAAGGTGGACTGGGTGGTGTCAGCAATGCTGCCGCCCGGGACATCTCGGGCTCCGGAAAGACAGGTGGCCGGTGGGTGGGCTGCAGATTCGCGGTGCCCTGTGGAGGCCCAGGAGCGCCAGGCGTGAGGTGTGCGCTTCTGTTTGCAGGTACCGAGCCCCAGAGCTGCTGCTGGGCACCACCACGCAGACCACCAGCATCGACATGTGGTGAGAGGTGGAGGGCGTGTGGGCGCTGTCTGGGCAGATGGGGCTGGCATCTGTGCTCCCAGCTCAGGGAGGTGGCCTACGCCTGGGATCCCGAAGGGAAGTGTGAGAACAGCACTCCCGGCCCAGCACTGCGTCCGCAGGAGGCCCTGCCCTTGCAGTCAGAGGCCTGCTGGGCCCGTCTGTGGCCCCTCCATGTGACCTCGAGCTCCAGGCCTGTCCAAGGGCCACGTCGGGGTGGTGCTAACAGGTGTGTGAGAGGAGGCACTGCTCCGCTCTGCAGGGCCTTGGGCTGCGTCCTGGCTGAGCTGCTGGCTCACAAGCCCCTTCTCCCGGGCACGTCTGAGATCCACCAGGTGGACCTGATTGTACAGCTGCTGGGAACACCCAGTGAGAACATCTGGCCGGTGAGCACCCAGCCTCCGCCCTCACCCTCCCTGCACCCCTCCTGCCCCCGCTGGGCCTGCCCCTGCAGCTGCGCTCCCATCCACAGGGCTTCTCCCGGCTGCCGCTGGTCAGCCAGTACAGCCTGCGGAAGCAGCCCTACAACAACCTGAAGCACAGGTTCCCGTGGCTGTCAGAGGCCGGCCTGCGCCTGCTGAACCTGCTCTTCATGTACGACCCCACGAAAAGGTGCTGACCACAGGCCGTGCCGCCACCAGGGGGTCCCTCCCAGACACGTGTGGCAGGCCAGGTGCCCAGTTCTGTGGTCTCGGTCCACTCAGATCACGGAGCCCATTGCGAGGCTCCCATCATTTTCTGGGCCCCAGCCCCCTCCTCCTCACCCACCCTTCTGTTGTTGGGGAATGGGAACCAGGGTCGCTGGGTCAGGCAGCTGTAAGGGGGACCCGCCTGGGCAAGGTGTGCTCACGTGACTGTCCCCCAGGGCGACGGCCGGGGACTGCCTGGAGAGCTCCTACTTCAAGGAGAAGCCCCTGCGTGAGTCCCCAGGACCCTCAGGCTCCATCTGCAGAGCTCTTGGCTGGTGGCCTTTTTCTCCGGGGGGGGCGGGGGGGGGGGCGATGCTGGGATGGCCTCAGAGCTCCTCAAGCCCCAGCCCGTGATGTGGGGGTGGGGGGCACTCCCAGCCCAGACCCATCCAGGTAGCTTGCTGGCCCTGCATAGGCAGCCGCTGGACACTGGCCATACTCTCTGCAGGTCATAGGGGAGCAGAGGGAGGTGCGGGGGGGCTCAGGGACCTGAGGTGAGTGCTAAGTGCCCCCCAGTGCTGACACCCACTCCCCACAGCCTGTGAGCCGGAGCTCATGCCCACCTTCCCTCACCACCGCAACAAGCGGGCTGCTCCCGCCTTGTCTGAGAGCCAGAGCAAGCGCTGCAGGCCCTGACTGCCGGAGGCCCCTGCCGGCCCGGCTGACAGGCTCCCGAGACCCAGCTGGACCCTCGGCCAGGACTCACCAGCTGCTTCAGCCGACCGCTCCGATTCCTGCCTCCTCACCCACCACTGCCCCAGAACAGCAGGGTGTGCACCGGTGTATGGGTGGGGGCACCATGAGCCGGGCCCCACCAGAGCTGTGGTGGCCCCACCTGGGGCCCTACTGGGTTCTGCCCGCCACGCCCAAGGCTCCCAGAAGCTCTGGAAGCACCCACGGGCCCATCTTGGGGGTGCTGCTGGCTAGGGATGTGCAGACCTTGGGTGCCGAGTCCTATCGTGGTCCTCGGGCGGGGCTGTGTGGAGGGGTTGGGTGTGGGTTGGACCCGGGTCTGCGCCGTGACCACTCAGACACCAGAGCAAGTGCCTCCTGGGGGCAGAGCCCAGGGGAGGGTACGGTCGGTGCTACAGGAACTGAGATAAAAGCTTTCCTGACAGGCAGGTGGTTGTGTCCTTTTAATGTGTGGGGGTTCTGTACTGTGACGAGTGCTGGGAAAGGGGTGGGGTGGACGGGGCCAGTAAGGAGAGGCCGCGCGGGGGTGCCACCGGCGCCGAGGGCTTTGGCAGGCACACGTGTTTACCGTTGGGCCTGGGGTGGGCTTCATGGGAAGCCTGGGGGCTGTGCCCAGAAGTGACTGACGGCCGGTCCAGGCTCCATCAGCCCCTGCCTGCTGTTGCCTGCCCTCCAGAGCTCGGGCACCCTCTCTGGTTTGAGATCAGATCATCTCCTCCATCCACGGACCCAGCTTCCTTCACAGCTGTGACCAGGGCACGTGTCCAGTGACACCCACAGTGAGGGGCCAGGCCTCCACAGCCAGGTCAGCCATGCACCTGGCAGAGCCCTCTGGACACCTATGTGGGGTGTCCCCCGGACACCTGGAGGCAGCATGTCCCAAATCAAAACCACAGGGAGCATCAGGGGCTCCTGGCTGACCATGGGGCCCCCACGGGGGAGGGGGAGGGTCCTTCATAGGGACAGGCTTGGGTGCCTTGATAACGGTCACATGGGCTAGACCCTTCTACACAGCACGTTCGGGCATGGGTCTGAGGTGGGGGTGGGTCTGGGTAAGAGGAACTTTCCATGGGAGCCAAGACCCCGCCCTACCTGTGACCTTGGGCAGGACGCTGAGCCAGGACTCTTCTGTCTGGGGCAGCAGTGGCCTGGGCCTGGGAGGGGACCAGGGCTGGAGAAGCACCACGGAAACACTGGGGAAGCCCTTGACCAGGGGCCTGGCTGGGCCTAAGGCCGGGCCCCGGGGCTGCTGTAGAGCAGGGTGTCCACCTCTGCGCGCTGCAGCCACAGGCGCTGGTGGGCGTCGCCAAGCAGTGCGCGTAGCTCATGGCCCAGGCGGCAGGCGGGCAGGGAGGCGCAGTGGGCAGTGTGCAGCTGGCGGCATGTGTCGCAGCAGCGGGTGGGCAGGGCACCAGGGGCCAGGCAGCTGTGCACCTGGTAGCCTGGGGGCTCGGCGATGGGCCCGTGCACGTGCTGGGGGCTGGGGCTCCCAGGGGCTTTGGGAGCGGCCAGGTCCCCGGGCCGGCTCAGCTCTCTGCGCAGGGAAAGGAAGGAGAAGGCCTCAGGCTCTGGCTCTCCCTCCTCCAAGGCCCCGTAGGGCGGGCTGCGGGGCGGACTGCTGACTTCCTGCAGTGCCTCAGCCTCCTCCATGGGCTCCCAGGCCTCACCCTGAGGGCCCCACAGTTTGGCACTCTGCTCCCAAGGCAGAGGACGGTAGGCCGGCTCCAAGGAGGGGGAGCCTGGGCCGGGAGAGGGCCCTCCATACAGGCTGGCCTCTTCTGAGTCTGAGTCCGAGTCCGAATCCTCCTGCAGGTCCCGGTACAGGTCCAGCTGGGCCCGGAATACAGCAGGGGAGCCCCGGGGTGGCAGGGGCGGCGGCTCCTCTTCCCGGGCCAGCCGCTGCTGCAGCCACGCCACGCAGGAGGCCACATCTCCGCTGGCCCTCCGTGCCTGCAGCAGCTCCTCTGCCGGCAGCACACTGGTGCCCAGCTGTGCCAGCACCTCGCCCAGGATCTCACACTCCAGCCGCAGGGCGAAGCAGCCCAGGGCCACCTGCACGAGCTGGTGGGCGGGGGGCAGGGCAGTCACCTTGAGGCAGTGGTTGTCCCTGGGCACGTAGCCCATCTTCTGGAAGCTCTGAATGAGGAGGTCCTCGGACAGCGCACCCTTCAGCACGTGCACGTAGCCCCCCGAGAACATCTGCAAGGGAGGGCCTGGTTAGCAGCAGCCCAGCCCCGCACGCCGCCGTCGCCACTTGGGCCACACCCTCACTCCAGATGGCAGCGTGGTGCCAGTGACTCAGCGACTGGGGCAGCCCCCCTCACCACAGTTTAAGAAACACGTATGTTCTCCGGGTTCAGGAGTCAGAACACAACAAAGACCCCCCACACACAGAAACCCCACCGCCTTCTGGGTTCCAGGTGGGTGAGTGCTTTCGGACTGCGGAGTTGTGTGCACAACAAGAAAACCTGTTGGGATGGCGACTGCCTCCTGCAGCTCAAAAACCCACAACCCTGCGACCGTGAGCCCTCCTCTGCTCACAGCCTAGGCCAGTACCTCCCTGCCAGTTCTACATCAGCTCACTGAGTGCAGACATTGTGCTCGGGGCTTTGCCTTTCCCTCCCAACGAACGAACCATAAACTGGACTATTGTTAAGTCCATTTGGGAAATGAGTTCAGAGAGAGTAGGCAACCGGCCCAATGCCACGCAGCCAGGAGGAGGCAGAACCAGACCTCACCAGGTCTGCCCAACACCAAGGCCCAGGAGCGCCTCACGGGCAGGCCTGTTTTCCGCTTCAGCCTGCCATGGGGCTGGCCCTGCACGCCCCCACCCTCCACCCCCTTCCCTCTGAATGGATGAATCAAGTCCTAGAACCTCAGACCAGCTTGTGTCCTCTATGAGCAGTGGGTTCCAGAACTCTCCCCAGAAAGGCTGCCGCTGCCATGACAACCAGTGGAGGCCACTCGCCCACGTGCCCAGTGACATCATCACCTCCTTACCCTTCCGAATTAAGCACCAGCGCCTGCCCCCTTCTGCTGGCGGCTGCTCATCTACAGGGGTCAGGCCAGCCCCGAGCACAGCCTTCCTACCTGGGCCATGGGTGAACCAGGTTCGTGCCCAGTCTGCCCCCCCAAGCCCCTGCTTGCTTTCATAGGGGTACACCCACCTGGCTTCATTCTCCATAAATGGGATCAGCCCACATCCTGGAGGAATTAGGGTGACCATGGAAACTCAAGTCCTTCCCGTGGGCTTGTCCTATGATTTTTATGGCAACTGGGGCGGCAAGGCCACTTTGGGGAGGGCAGTGAAGGAAGCTTTAAAGGCAGGATCCACCCAGGAGGCAGGTGCACCCTGGGGGTGGTCTCCACCCACCCCTTGTTCTCCGCGCTGGGAGTGGCCACGAGGACCTCGGCCCAGAGCTAACCCAACACACGCAGGACCCCTCAGCGCGCTTTGCGCCCTGAGACCAGGGGCTGAGACAACAGAAGTCCCCCACCCCAACGCCTGGTCAAGAAAGCCCCACCCTCATCGCCGGCGCCCTACCTTGATGGTGGTGAACTCCTTCCTCCAGGGCAGCAGGTACAGGTGCACGGCGGCCAGCTCCAGCAGCTCGAAGGCGCGGGCCAGGCCGCGCAGCGCGGGGGCCAGGTCGGCGCGGCCCCACAGGCCGTCGGTGAGCAGCGCCAGCGCGTCGTCCTGCAGCGCCCCGTGCAGGTCGAAGTCCTCCACCAGGATCTGCCAGAGCACCGCGCGCAGCGACGGGTCCCCGCACACGCCCGCGCGGCCGCGCCGCAGCTCTCGCTCCAGGCACTGGCGGTAGTCCTCGGACAGCGAGCTGCTGCCCATCCTGGGGGGGCGAGGGCAGGGCTTTAGGAACCAGGACCCCTCCCCGCCAGCTGTGCGCCCTAGAGCCCCCACCCAGCATCCAAGGTAGGGCGCCGGCGATGAGGATGGGGCATCCACAGGTCCCCGTCCAGCCCGGTGATCCTGTCCTCGCCGGCTGAGCGGCCCCCGGTACCTACAGCAACCCCTACCTGGGGCCCCGCCCCGCCCTCCAGCGGAGTCCCCTCCCGAACAGAGAGCCCCTCTCCGGTAGATCTGTCGTGAGCCCTGCAGGCGACCCCACTACCTGTCTGTCCCCAGCGGTCCCCAGGCGCCCGCTGCTCAGCTCGGCCTCTCCCCTAGCAGGGCGCTTCCGCCGAGAGCCGGCTCCGCCCACCGGCCGCGGCCGTGACGCGCGGGGCGGGACTGGAATCAGTCACCGCCGCCTCTGCTAACACGGGCCGGGCGGGGCCTGCCCGAGTGCGGGGCCTGTGCGTTCCCGCGGGGCGGGGCGGGGCGGGGCGGGGCCTTTCCCAGGGCGGGGCCTGTCCGTTCCCACCTGTCCCCGCCGAGCCCGGTGCGGTGCACAGCGGATCCTCCCGCCAAAGAGCGAGCTCAGCGGGCACTCAGTGAGTGAGTGCATCCCAGCAGCGGGTCCCACGAGGAGGCACCGCGGCTCCGAGGGATGAGCGGGCTCCTTTCTCCGGGCCAGGCCCTCTGCAGCGCCAGGGACGAAGGAGCGGAAGTTCCTCGCGAACCCGCCGGGCGGGGAACTCCTCTGGCGGGTGGGACCCTTCGCCTTACTCCGCAAGGTGAGTGGGCAGGTGCTGGCCCGTCGTTCCTGCGGCGCTGGCAGGCCGCGGACTCCAGCCCACGGAGGATCCTGACAGGACAGCGGCCCCAGGTGCCCACTGGCCTCTAGGGTTGGCTTGCTGGGCTCAAACCCACGCCCCTCGCCATAATATGTGGGTGGCGAAGGGCCGTGGCGGTTACCTCATGGGGTTCTCTCTCGTGAGGTGCAAACCTGCAGAAGACCTAGAAAACTGCCTGGCCCAATAAATGCCAACTGGTCCTGTTTTTGTAGGAGCTTTTCCCCAAGAACCTGAACACTGCTCCCACGACCAGCATCTGCTGTGCTTGGGCCCACGCCCCCCACCTCTGTAGCCTCGAGGGTGCTGGGGGGGGGGTGTCCTCCTTCCCGGGCAGGTGCTACCCATGGCTGGGGCCCAGACCCCTGCTCTCTCCTCTCCTGGAGTGGAAGGTACCACTGCTCAGGGTGCCCCCGTGTGCTCGCCACCTGGAGTACAAAACTGAGTGTTCTGCCCAGGTGTGACCTCCAACCCTGTTACCCCACCAGGTCCTGCAGAGCATCCTGTCCTAGGGGCCCACCCCAGGGCTGTCCCACTCCTGCAAAGAGGGCGTGACGGGCAGGCCCGGTGTCGTGGACCTCATTGGTCTCTGGGAGTCTGGCTCTTGCTGGTCAGTAGAGGGGGTGCGGTCCTGCCTAGGCCAGGAGTGGGGAGCAAGCAGGCTACACGAAGGGAGACATCAGTGCAGTGACCTCTTTATTCTCAGCAGGTCAGTGGCTGCTGGGCGCACGTCGAGTCAGAGCAGGCCGTGCAGGCGCTGACCCTGCTTCCCACCCACCCGGAGGGGATGTGCAGGGGTAGGAACTTGCCAGGGGGTGCTCGATGCCCACTGCCAAGGGTGGGAATGTGGCTCAGAGTCCTCAGGTGTGGGCAGGTCCCCTGGGGACGCCTGGCCTCCAGGGGAGAGTGGAGTGGTCAGTGTCCAATAAATAAAAGTGCTGTTCAAACCACCGGGCCCCAGGCCTCCAGGGGCAGGGCTGACAGGCTCTCTTCCGGATCAGACAAGAACCGGCTCAGGGAGCTGTCACAGGGGACAGACGGCCCACGGCCTTGCTCTGCCCTTGTGCCCCCCAGGGGAGCCCACAGCTCTCCGGGGAGAGCAAGGGGGCCTCTTGGAGGCCGAAAACAGGGACGAGAAGGGCCTGGCTCAGCTTGGCCCCGTCCTGTCGGGAGCAGCTCCTCGGAGATGCAGGTGCGGATGGGCGGAAGCTGCGGAGCCGGTGCTGGTGTCCCATCTCCTCTACTTGCCCAGGGCCCCCCGGGGCAGCAGCTCCACATAGCTCAGGGCGCTCTGCAGGGATGTCAGGCAGTAGCCCCCCTCTCCAATCAGATACCTGTGGACAGCATCTGTCGCTGAGGAGGCCCCCGAGTTCTAGAAGGGGCATCTGCCCTCGGGGGGCAGGACCAGGGACTGCCAGGGAGGCTGGGTGGGGAGACGGCCCACTCCCCAGGCAGATGCTGCTCAGAGCTTGCCCCACTGTCCCGCACCCCCAATCTAGGCAGTGTGCTGAGCGAGGGGGGCAGAAAGGGGCTGGGAGGGGTCGTAGGCCGTGTGTACGTGCCTGCCCGGCTCCCCAGCCCAGGCCCTACCCCTCATGGATGAACTCCTCCAGAGCAGCGCACTCCGACACCAGCTGCGGGAGGCCGCTTCTCAGCACCACGAAGGACAGGATGGGCAGCAGGTCGTCGGCACCACTGTAGGACAGGGCATGCTGGCCTGAGGTGCTGGGGGCCTGTGGGCTGCTCAAACCCCAAACTGCGAAGCCCCAGCTCAGCCCCCGTGAGGTCCTGGTTTACTGATGCTCTCTCTGCACCCACTGGCACAGAGCACCTAGGAGCAGCCGGGCCATCCCCAGTCAAGCCCCATGGGGGCCGGTGGGGCAGCTTTAACCTTATAAGCTTGCCCCAGCCTGGGGAGCAGGTCCCGGGCAGCCTGCTCACTCCTGAAATCACGTGTCACTCAGCTGGGCACACAGGCACCGACCCTCTGTGAGAGGAGTCTAAATGAGCTGAGTGGGGGGTGAGGCCCTTTGGGCTCCGCATAACCCCAACCCCAAGGGCCCCACGACCAGTGCTCTCTGGGGAGAGCAAGAGGGCAGACTGTGGCTTGAGTCTGACTAGGAAGGCCTCTCACACCATGAGCTCCTGCTCCTGGCCTTGCCCCCATGTCCCATGGGCACCGCACAGCTGCAGGGACAAGGCAGATGCCCACAAGAGAGCGGTGAGGGCTGCAGCCAGACTAACCCTTCCAGCCTGGAGCGGTGCCCCTGCAGGGACTCGCTTGGAAGCCAGGTGACAACTGGTGAAGGGGCCTGTGGAGCCAGGCCGAAAGCCCTGCCGACCCTGCACTGAGGCCCCGCACCTGGCCCTGGGGCGGGTGGGGGTGGCGTCTGTCTCCCACTTTCCTGCCGACCTCACACTCAGCTCTGATTTCTACCTGCCCATCACCGGCAGGCCCCTGGGTGTGGGTAGGTGCCACAGCCTGCCCATCAGGCTCAATGATAGGTGCCTTCAGGACGACCCTGGTCCCAGGGGCAGGGTGGCAGGAGGCAGAGCCCCTGCGGGGGCTATGGGAACGCCAGTCCCAGATGGGCAGCAGAGCAGGAGGCTGCCGGCCACAGGCAGGACCAGGGGAAACAGGCCGGACCAGGCATCAGAGCCCCAGGCTGCAGCACCTGGGGAGGTGGGCAGGGACGATGCAGGAACCCAGGGCTGGGGGCTCAGTGCAGGGAGCAGGCTCTTCACTGAGCGCAGGCAGCTTCCCCCAGGTGTGCATGGAGGGACGAAGCACGTGCATCTGGGGTGAGCAACCCCAAGTATCATCAGATTAGCCAGAGGGTCCCTGGCCATCATGCACCCAGTGTCCACCCCAGGCCGTGGTGCCCTCCCTGGACTCACATGGCGGCTGCGCCAGGCTGTGGTCTCGCCTCAGGTGCAGGCTCCTGGGCCCAGTAGTAGCTCTCAGCACAGGCACAGATGACCCGCAGGGCCCGCACTGCAGCACAGAAGCGAGCTTTGGGGTGAGGGCAGGGGCAGCTAGAAGAGCCCCCAGCACTGCCCACACCCATCGTGTGGGTGATCCCTCCCGTGGACATCGCGCTCACACCACTCATGTCCCATGGGACACACCCCATTTGCCAGGAGGATCTGCAGCTCAGACAAGGCACACAGGCCTGGTCGCCAGCTGGGACAGGACCTTGGCTAGTGTGACCACGCCCCCTCCTTCCTCCTCCCCAAGGCTGGTGTGACCACGCCCCTCCCCTCCCCAAGGCTGGTGACCACGCCCCCTTCTTCCTTTGGTTGGCTGACCACGCCCCCTCCTCCTCCCTCCTCACTAAGGCTGGTGTGACCACGCCCCCTCTCACCAATGCAGTCCAGCTTCTTCTGGGGGCAGCACTCTAGGACCAGCAGCCCCAGCTCCTGGGCCGCAGCGCAGTAGGGGTAGGCGCCGGCTCCCGAGGCCTCAGGGCCCCGAGGGAGCAATTTGGGGGGGATGCCGAGGACTGCTGGGGGTGCATTACTGTAGAGCTCCATGCTCCTGCTCAGGGCAGCCTCCCGGGGGCGGTACACACTCCTGCCGCAGAGAGAGGCCAGGCTCAACTGCCCAGGGGACCCTGCCCCAGACAGGCAGGGTGGGGCGAGCAGGCCCTGCCCCCAGTCCCAGGGAATGGATGCACCACCATGGCAAATGGACCCCGCTGAGGATGCCTCGGAGGAAAGCACCGGAAGCAGTCACACGTGTGCCCGGGATGGGGAGGGCGGTGACACACGGGGACCTGGAGGGGCCTGGGGCTGGGACGGCACCTGTAGAGGGCCAGCAGCAGGGGCCACAGTGGGGAGAAGAAGGGCTCCTCAATGCAGGCCAGGCAGCGGTCCTTGGAGACGGCCGTGTTGAGGCCTTCGAAAGCCAGGAGGGTCAGCGAGAGCAGCCTGTCTGCCGGGAGAGAGCCGACACACGGCACTGTGGGCCAGCTGGCAGCCCCTGGACGTCACCCAGACGAGTCCCTCACCCACCACCTTCTCTCTGCCTCCCAGCGCCAGCCTCGGTGTGGCTGGGGCCACAGTTAGTGTCCTGGCTCAGTGGGGGGGCTAGCTGCCTGGCCCTCCCTTCGCTCCCCTTCACATCACCCCCTCCTGGTCTACATGGCCTAGGGTCAGAGCCGGAGTCGGGACCCTCATCCCTGGGTGCTCACTGGGTCACACCCAGCCCCTTACCCCCTGGGGGGCCAAGGAAGCAGGTTCTTTCTGGAAAGGGTTTGTGCCTAAACTGCAGGAGCCCGGAGAAGCTTTAGAAGCACATTCCAGGACAAGAAATCTGAGGCCCAGGGAGATGGAGCACCCTCCTGGGGATGAGGGAGACCCGCTCAAAAAGATGGGGAACCCACCCAGAGAGGAGAGGGACCTGCCTGTTCCCTGGGAGAGTGTGGGCCCCACAGTGAGAACAGGGCCCTGACTGTCAGGCTTCGGTTGCTGGTTCTGAGAAAACCCCGAGAGCTCTCCTCCTCGGGACTGGGAAGTCACTGGGCCCACCGTAGGGAGCCCACACTCTCGGGGAGGAGCCATCGTCACCCTCAGGCTGTGCCCGACAGCCCTGCGTTTGGAAGGATGCGAGTCCAGCCCTACGAGACAGCAGGGCCACCCGGCTGCGAGGCCCTGAGGGTGGACCTTCCCAACCACAGACTGCGGTGGGCCAGGCTGCGCCCGCCGGGCAGCCCAGGAGGACACAGCCCGGGACTGAGGGACGGGACGGCAGCCAGCCCAGCTGCTCCGGAGGCAGGGTGGGGCCTCTCTGTTAGCAGGATGTTTGGCTCAGAGGAAGGTGGAGGGGAGGGCCCTGCAGGTCAGGGCTGGCCTGGCTGCCGTCCTGCGCTCCCACCGCCCGCCTGTCCTGCGGAGCCCTCACCGACCGCGTTGTGAATGTCCTTCACGGTGCTCTTCAGCGGCTCCAGCAGCGGCTCCTCCTTCACCCCTGAGGCCTGAGGGTCAGTCCCCGGCCCAGGGCCCTGGCCCCACCTCTCTGAAGTGGCCAAGAACTGTTCCAGGTCCTCAAAGGAGCTGTCCTTGCGCACCAGGGGTGAGGGAGACCCCTTAGGGCTGCTGTCCGCCCCTCTGTTGGGGGGCCCAGGCTGGAGTGGGGGTGTGGGGGGACTGGTGGGGGGGCCGGCAGGGGGATGCGGGGCTGGGCTGGGCTCCAGGGAGGACAGCATGCAGTAGAGACTCTGGGAGGGCCGTAGGCGCCGGCTCCCAGGAGCCAGTAGCCCCTCGGCATCAGGGGGCAGGGAGCAGCCGCCGGGGGCTGGGGCGGCCGCAGCGCCCCTGCTCACGATGTGGTACAGCGCCCGGTACACCGCACACTGGAGCTTCTTCAGGAGCTGCGAGATGGGGTGGTCGGGAACGCTGCCAGCACAAGCGGAGGCCGTGGGTTAGAGGGACTGTGGTCCCTGGCTGGCCTCGGGCCGGGGGCTGAGCAGCCCACCCTCCCCACACCCTTCGTCCATCAAGCATCTCTATTCCTTCCTCCAGAGGAAACGCTGCAAATAGTCTGGCCCACCCCTGGGAGGAAGCAGAGAAACGCCCTGAAAGACCATCGGGCAACGGGCCCGGGCAGCACCGCCCGATCACCTCCTCCCCTCCTAGGCCTTCCAGCAGCCAGAGGGCGGGGCCTGCGGACCCTGTACCTGAGCAGGTGGGACACCAGGCTGGTCACCAGTGACAGGTCCCCAGGGCTCCTCTTGAGCTTGGCCTTCCAGTGCTTTGGCCATTCCTGCAGGACAGGAGACCTTGGAGGAGAGCACGGGACCCCCACGAAGGGAGGTTCCTCCTTCCTCCTCCATCCCCCCCCCCCCCCCCCCGCCAGGGCTGCATCCCAAAAGGCCAGGCCTCCTTGTTGATACCTACCCTGGAGTGCAGTGCAAATCCAACGCCATCAGGCCCATGGGACCCTGGGCCCCACGAGGGGGGGAGGAGGGTAACTCTGGCCCCAAGGACCCCCACCCAGAGCCGCAGCCCGTGGCCCCACCCAGGCACCTGCCCCTGGAACTCACGTGATCTTGCTCGTACTCGAGGATGGCGGCATAGAGGGCCCGCTGCTCCCGCTCCTCAGGGGTCAGGGCGACCTGACTGCAGAACCTCCTGGGGAGGAAGGACGGGGCTGGGCCTCGGGCGTCTGGGTGCACCCCCCAGTCCTCCCAGCTGCCCTGAGGCCGAAGCTGAGACCAACGGAAGGGGACGCACCTGTTGGCGGCCTCCTGGAGCCGCAGCCGCCGCTCCTCCATCTTCCTTTGCAGCTGGCGCAGAGTTAAGGCCGCATCGATGCCCGGCACGTGCACTAAGCCCGGCCTGTATGGGCTCGGCCGGACTCAGGGGCCAGGGGGCAGGGCACTGCCTCGGCCCTTCAGGTCCGGTCCAGTGGCGGCGCTGGAGGACGGGCAACCACTAGGGAGGGAGGCAAGTCCTAGGTGACTTGTAGGACAGAGAGGAGCCCCTTGGCTGGGGGGCAGGACGGTCTTTGCAAAGGGGGTGTGTGCAGACCATTCCCTGAGCACATGGCTCTCCTGAAGCTGAAAAAGTTGGTTCCCACACCCTGACCCTGTCACCGTTTACTCTCTCCCCCTCCTCCTCCCTCAGCTCAAGGTCACATTCCCAATTTCCCCCTCTGGACACAGAGGCTGGATGGACAGAAAGGATACAGTCTCCTCCCGGGCTTTGGCGATCACCAGGTTCTCCATCATCTGCCGCTGCAGGGACAGGGTCTAGGAGGGGAGGGGGGAGTAAGGCCTGCTTCATGCTTCCTCCCCCAGCAACACAGAGCCTCCCTGGGACCTGCTCACCAGCGACGTCTTCTGCAGGGCCTGGCTGGGGTCCAGACGGGCCATCCGGGCTTCATAGGCGGCCTTCAGCTTCTGGTTCTGCAGGGAGGCCTCCTCCAGGGGTGTCAGCTCCCTGGAAACGTGACACGCTACTGTCCAGGCCCAGGAAGCCCAGCAATGTTCTGGGGACCTGAGAAGACTTCCTGACCCAGCCCTGAGGCCAGAACGTGAGGAAGCAGCGATAGGGGCCGGCAGGAAGTGTAAAGGAGGGAGGGTGTCTGGATGGACGGGACCACAGCCCCCTGAAATGTGGGTGTCCTGTTGCCAGGACGGCTGGCCTTTCACAGGAAGCCAGACCTCAGACCTTGATGCAATTCAGTCATGTGTGTTTGGCAACATGAAACTCTTAAGGCAGCCGTGAGCAGCCCACAGAAGGGACAACCACCTCGACTAGAGGAGAGCTCCCCACAGCCACCCACCACCAAAGCTTTAGTCCCGCCTCTTTCTGCTTTCCTGGGTGGGGGAGGGGAAGACAGTCTGCCCTGGGGTGGAAGCGCTGGGCCTGGCCCTGCCCCAGAGCTGCAGGTGGAACCCAGTGGCCTGGAGGCAGCAGGTTCTCCTTGTTTATCTACTTGGGATGCTGGCATCTGGGTCTTGATATTTTTCATCGGTTCTAGAAAATTACAGCTATGTCTTCAAAGAACATGCCTCTCCTGTCTCTTTTTCTGGAACTCCAGTGACCTCATGTTAGACCTTCTATCTCTCAAATTTTCTGGTTTTTTGCATGTGTTTTTTTTCCTTCTGTGAGTCATTCTGGCTGTCCTTTGACCTCTGATCCAATTCACTAATTCTCTCTTCAGCTATGTCTGCCTGACTGTTACAAACTGGTCATTTTGGGCACATACGTGGGTGCTTCCTGGAGGACATACAATTGGCCATTGAACATCACAGGTCTGAACTGGCCAGGTCCACTTCTATGCAGATTTCACTTAAAATTAAAACTTCACTTAAAGTACAGGTATAAAAAGCCACAGCTCAAACCCGTGTTACTTAAAGGTCAGCTGTGTTTTCAATCTGCTGATGGGAATTCAGAGGCCAACTTAAGTCAAGCTTGGATTTGCAACTGCAGGGTGTTCAGTGCCCTCAACCCCCAGCACTCCAAGGATCAACTGTAATTTGTTGTTACTGTTACCACTTAATTTTAACAACAATGGTGGTGCTACAGTTTTCATTTAGTTTCTACTTGGTTCCTTATTTCCTAGGTCAGATTTTATAGTTTCTTGCTCCTGCAGGTATTTCTCTTCTCTGTAGGTATTTTCTTTTCTTTTTAAAAAATACGTTTTTATTGATTTTAGAGAGAGAGGGAGGGAGAAAAAGAGAGAGAGACATCGATGAGAGAAAAACACAACACTTATCAGCTGCCTCCTGCATTGCCCCCTACTGGGGATCAAGCCCAAATCCCAAGCATGTGCCCTGACCAGGAATCGAACCTGTGACCTCTTGGTGCACAGACGACACTCAACCGCTGGGCCACACTGGCCAGGGCAACCTGCAGGTATTTTCACACGTGCTTTTCATTTCTCTACATATAGGGAGCACAACTGCTTTATAGGCTGTGTCTGATCACTCGATTCGACAACTCTGTCCTCTGTCTCTGCGGTCGTTCCTTCGGTTTCTTACTTCTTGTGTGCCTGGTGATCTCGCCCTGTGTGCCACCTGTGTGCCTGTGTGCCACTTGTTTTATGGAAGTTAAAGGAGCTTTTCTCCAAGGACAGTTTGTATGTGTTTCCGCCAGGCACATGGGCATTTCCATCCTGGGCCCCATTTCACCTAAACTAGCCACGGTGAGCTCCCGTTGCCTGGCCTCCGAACCCAGGCTCCACCCACCTCCCTCGTGCCGCCATCTTACTTCTTAGAGCTTTGCGACTCCACCACCTGGAGCCTCTGGAAGATCTCTGGCGGCAGAAACGGGAGGAGCTTCCCCCCCTCGTCCGAGTACACCCGGCGGTGTCGGCTGGTAGGTGAGGGGACGGCAGCAGCCGCGGGCATGGCTGGCTTCAGGCAGGCTTTCCCTGCGAGGCACACAGAGCCGTGAATTGGCACAGAGCCCCCGATGCCACAGAGGAGACAAACTTGGGGGGATGCCCCAGGACAACCTGCTGGAGACCCACCAAGCTTGGCCACCGTCGACTGGGCCCTCTCCAGACACTGCTCTGCCAGCTTCAGCATCTTCAGGGCATCCAGGGGCACGGTCTCCCCAGCGTCTGGGGTACGGACAGGAAGACTGGTTATCATCACTCATTCACTAACCAGATTCTTTCTGAGAGAAGCACAAGGGCAAGTTTACTGATTCCTAACCTCTGACTCACAGGCCAGCCCCCCACCTCATCTCTGACCATCGGCCCTCGGGCTCTGAGTAGGGCCAGCCCAGCATCTGACTGACTGTCCCACTGTCTCAGCTGGACCGTCAGAGCCTCTCTCTACCCAACGGGGCCTTTCTCCTGAGGACTTCACATGCACCCACAGCCCTTCTCCAGGTGGGCCACCATTCAGGGACCATGTCACAGAGACAACTTCATCACCACTTCCTGGCCTTCGGCTGTGCTCAGCCCACCCTCACACTCCCTAGGGCTTCCATTCTATAGGCTCTCCCACCAGCAGACACTTGCTGTAGGAGCTGCCTCCTCAAACCCCTGGACGCCATCAGCCCAGTTCTTGACCCACCTCCTGCTCCCTTCACAGCCAGCCCCTCAACACACTCCCACTGAAACTGCCCTCATCCCCCATGTCTGCCCTAGTCCCAAGTGCTCCCCAACCTGTCAGGGTCTCTCTCCCCCAGGACACCCCTGGGCTACTGCCACCAAACTCCTCCCAGTCCTCATCCTGCAGTGCCCAGACCTCTGCTGAGCTCCTGGGCTCCCTAGGGCTGCTCCGACCGTGGTGACTCCCACCTCTCCCCAACAAAGGTGCCTTGTGCACTGGACTGCTAGACACTTCAAGCAGAAGTCTCCCCCTCCAGCAAGTCTGGTGAAGTCCACCTTCAAAGAACATCCCCCAGGCCATCCACCTGCAGGAGGTCTCACCACTGCTGTCCCCGCCATGGGGACCGCCGGGAGGCTCTGCCCCCATGCCGGCCTCTGCACTGCCTCCATGAGCTAACCCTCCTGTGGGAACCACCCCAGCTCCTGGCCTGCCCCTAATGCACGAACCTGCTCCAGCCTGCCTGCCTGCCTGCCTTTCCTCTCACCCAGCACCCACTCTCAGCTCAGGGCTTTTGTTCACCCCTCTGCTGGGAAGGCTGTCCCCAGCCTTTTCTCAGGTCACTCCCCGCTGGCCATGTCCTTACCCCACCGCTCCCCTCATCACATCACACCACGATAGCTCATGCTTACTGAGTGCCCAGCCATTCATCTTCTGCTAATGACCAAGTGGGTAGGACAGGACACCCCCAGGCCTGAAACCCGCCAAGGGCTTAGGTGTCCAAAATCTGACCAGCCCAGGAGCGGCAGCGAGGCTGAGAGCTGTACCTTCGGTGGTTTCCACTTCCTCCAGCAGCACCTGGGAGATGTAGTGGATGCTCCTCAGGTATTCTGTATACGCCTCCTGTGCCCAGGGAAGAGAAATGGCACGGGTCAGGCAGGAGAGGCAAAGGACTCCATCACGCCACCTGCTGCCCTTGTGTCTGCTTATCTCTGAGATAGACCTGAGCATCTAGCCTGAGGTGGTTGGCTGAGCCGCTGGTCTGCCTGGGACACAGGTGTATCAGTCTTGTCCAGACGCGAAGGGGAAGGTGCCCAGCTGAGTACCCATCCCTTCTCCCACCGCCTTTCTCTCCAGCACAGGAAGGAAGTGGCCTGGGGAAGCAACTTTGAGAGCTGTTGTCATTTTCCACTCTATGCAACAAGTTTCATTTCTGTGCCATTCATTCGCTGGCTTGTAAATTATTTTCTTGGGAGGTTAATGAGGGAGTGCTGTTGCAAATCTTAGAATCTGTTTCTGGCTTGGGTTCTGGGAAATCCCTTTCCTGAACCCCACTGCCGGGTACACCGGATTCTAGAACGCTAGAATATTGCCAGTTTCAAGGGTGTGGGCATTCTGTCCGGGCTCCCTGCACAGAGGCCAGGCAGGGCATTTGGAACTCACAGCATGGTGTGTGTGTGTGTGTGTGTGTGTGTGTGTGTGTGTGTGTGTTTACTGCATCCCAGTTTCCAAATTATTCATGTTTAAATCTACGCCTCAGAGATTAGTACAATGGATTTCGGGGAGGATTTCTGACTTGGGGACAGCAGTGGACTGAGGGGCCGGAATGTATTTCCTGGGCTCGCCTGCAGCCTGCTCCCTCCCGCGCAGCCCCGGGCGGCTCAGCCGGCTTTTCCACCTGGTCGCCAGCCTGGGATGACACCCATTCTGGGAGCGCGGCACAGCCTCCCGCCAGGGGCTGAGGCGACGGGGAAGACACAGCACCGAGGAGGCGCAGTTAACCTTCTCCGGATGCCGTCCCCTGTGGGAATTTGATTAAATCTACAGCGTCTTCCCGGAGAAATACACACACGGAGCCGTTTGCCGGATCTATTTGGAGGCTGCTTCGCGAACCCTACAGCATCCCCTTTACAAATGCAAGCGCAGCTCCGATTCCGACTAGCTGAACAGAAGGGAAAACAGGGCGGACAGGCTTGGGAGCTGTCCAAGGTCAGAAGCCGACACCGCGCCCGGCGCCCCGCAGCCGCCGGGGGTCCTGCCGGCGCCCACCCCGCGGCCCCGCCCTTGCCCACGCCCACTGAGCCGGCCTCTCGTGGGGACCGGGCCCGCCTCGCCTCGCCGCGTCTCGCCTCACCCGGGGCCGGTTGCCGGTGTCCAGCTCGATGGCCCCGTTGGCCAGCTTCATAGCGCACTGCAGCGGCTTCACCGCGCCGTCCCCGGCCGCAGCGGCCATGGCGCCGGGCGGGGAGGCGGTGCTGGCGGCCCAGGGGCGGGGCGAACGGCCTGAAGACCGGAACGAAGAATGCGAGGGAGCGGGGACCGCCCGAGCCGCTGACCGCCGGAACACACGGGACCTTCTTGGGCGCACTTCCGGCTGCCCCGCCCGCGCCGCCTGCCCGGCGTCGAGGGCGGAAGGGGCGGAATCCTCCAATAACCTCTTCACAACGCTGCCACGAGCGTGCGAATTCAACCACGACCCCTCACTCCACGACTGTGACGGGCCCTCGGTGCCGGCCCGCCCCTCCCTCGCCCAGCCCCTCGCGCTAACTGCCACGCCTCTCTCCTCACGCGGCCCTGCCCCTGCTGGCCCCGCCCGTCCCGCTTCCAGGGAGCCGAGCGGAGCCGAGTGGCGGGTCGAGCGGGAACGAGCGAGCACAGTCCGGCTGAGCGGCCGAGAGCTCAAGGGCCCGAGCAGGACCCGCGGGGCCGAGCAGCCGAGCCGAGCGGGCTCGAGTGCAGCCGGGTGGAGCCGAGCGGGACCGAGCGGGGCGGACGCAGGGGCGGCCGCCATGAAACGGGACCGGCTCGGCCGCTTCCTGTCGCCTGGGGCGGCGGGGCCGCGCAGGGGCTCGGGCGGCAGCTGCGGCGGCGGCCGGACCCGGGGCCGCCCCTCCCGCGGCAGGCCGAGCGTGGACGAGGCGCCCCTGGTAGCTTCCCGGCTGGGTTGGGGGCCGGCGCGGGCCTGTGGGGACGCGGGCGAAGACGGCGCCGACGAGGCAGGTAGGTTCAGCCAGCCGCCCGGGACCACGGCCCGGGGCCTCTCTCCCCGGCGCCCTTGGGCCGCTGGAAGGCAGGCGGAGCCTCCCTGGCGCCCGCGCGGGGTGATGTTTCGCAAGACCCGACCCTGCCTGCCCACGGAGCTCGCAGTTAACGCTCGAGCTCTGCGGCCGGATGGGCCTGGGCTGATCCTAGTCCGCGCTGTGGTCTGCAGCCTGAGGTCATTGCTGACCCTCCCCAGCCTCAGCTGCCGGCTCATTCGCACAGGACCAGTGGGTCCGGTGCGGTGAGGGCCCCCTGGCCCGGGTCTGTGCCTCCGCACTGGGTGCCTTTGCCCTCGGCTTCATCCTCACGCGGCAGACGGACCCAGACAGACGGGAGGAGCTGGACACCCCCTTCACTTCTGGTCTCAGGATGAAGTTTCCAGCTTCCTTTATGAACTGACACAGTTGTGGAGGCATTTATTTATTTAAAAACTATTTGTTAAGAGTTTTCTTTGGGAAAAAATTTTACTGAGCTATCATTGATATAGAGCATATTAGTTTCAGATATGCAACACAATACTTTGATATTTGTAAATATTGTGAAATGAACACCAGTGTCTAGTTAACATCCATCATCTCACAACATCTCATAACATCCATCATGACTTTTTTTTTTATGCTGAGAACTTTTAAGCTCTACTCCCTTAGCAAGTTCCACGTGTACAATTATAGTCAATTATAATTAGCGTTGTTAATTATAGTCACATTCCCTTTCTTTTATCAGTGGAAGTTTGTACTTTTTAAAAGATAAATTTTTTTTATTGATCTTGGAGAGGGAGGCAGAGATAGAAACATCAATGTTGAGTTGACTTTGGTGTATGGCATAAGATAGTGGTCTAGTTTCATTTTTTTGCATGTGGCTTTCCAGTTTTCCCAACACCATTGTATATTCTTGGCTCCCTTGTCATAGATTAATTGACCATGTTTGCATGGGTTTATTTCTGGGTCTTCTGTTCTTCCACTATGTCTGTTTTTATGCCAATGCTATACTGTTTTGATTAGCTTTGTAATACAGTTTGAAATAAGGAATTGTGATGCCTCCAGCTTTGGCTATTTGGGGTCTTTTCTGGTTCCATATAAATCTTAAGATTGTTAGTTCTATTTAGTTAAAAATGCTGTTGGACCTGGCTGGATAGCTCGTTTGGTTAGAGCGTCGTCCGGATACATCAAGGTTTCAGGTTCAGTCCCCGGTCAGGGTGCTTACAAAAGGCAGCTGGTCCGATATTTTTCTCTCACATTGATGTTTCTCTCTCTCCCCTCTCCCTTCCTCTCTCTCTAGAATCAATGAAAAATATTTCATCAGGTGAGGATTTTAAAAAAGGCATCAACCAATGAATGTAAAATAAGTGAAACAAATCGATGTTTTTCTCTCTCTGCCCCTACCCTTTCCCCCTCCCTCCTCCCTCCCTCTCTCTCTCAAAATCAATTTTTACAATGCTATTTGAATTTTGATAGGGACAGTGATGAATCTTAGATGGCTTTGGGTAGTGTGAACATTTTAACTATGAATTCTTCAAATTCACAGGATATTTTTCTGTTTGTGTCTTCAATTTCTTTCATCAGTGTCTTACAGTTTTCGGTGTACAGGTCTTTCACTATCTTGGTTAAATGTATTCCTAGGTATTTTATTCTTTTTGATGCAATTGAAAATTGGATTGCTTCCTTAATTTCCCTTTCTGATAGTTTGTTAGGGCTGATTTTTGCACATTGACTTTGTATCCCTTACTGTGACTTTACTGGCCACGTGGCTCCCCTCCTGGAGCTTGTGTCTTGTCTGGCCTGACTTAACATCTCCTGTGCTTGCCCAGGAACAGGCCGGGCTCTTGCCATGGGGCACTGCCGCCTCTGCCACGGGAAGTTCTCTGCACGGAGCCTCCGCAGCATCTCTGCCCGGGCACCTGGGCAGATCTCTGAGAGACCACCCCCAGGGGAGCGCGTTTTCGTCAGGGACTTCCAGCACCTGCTGGGGGTGGCCATCCACCAGGACCCAGCTTTGTCTCAGTTTGTCTGCAAGAACTGCCACGCCCAGTTCTACCAATGCCACGGCCTCCTCAAGTCCTTCCTGCAGAGAGTCAACGTGTCCCCGATGGGCTCCCGGAAGCCCTGCACACAGTAGGCGCTCCCTCCTTTGCTCATTTGGGGGTGCTCAGGTTAAGCCCCATGTACTGTGCTGTTCTTGGCACAGGAAGTGCCTGGTGGGAGCCTGTGCAGTGGGGAGGCCATGGTGCGGTTGCAGTGGTCACGTGGAAGCCCCGGAGCGACTGGTGTGGGAGGCGAGGGCCGAGAAGGCTCTGAGTGTAAGGAGACAGCATGGAGGGGCAGGGTCAGCCCACATGCGGGAGAGAGCGGGTAAAGGGAGCGAGCCTGCCCCCCGCTTGCTGCGGGGCCCCACTCATGTCCATGCTGATCCTTTGCAGGGTGGGTGCCCAGCCCCCAACAGAGGCCGAAGAGGGAGCGTGTCTGGGTGAGTGTCCCCGTCCCTGGAGCATGGGGTATAGGGGGCTTCCCGTGGGCTGGGTGCTGACCGGCCACGGGGCTGCTGTCTGTGCCTTTCCTCAGTGGACCTGATCACATCAAGCCCGGAAGGTCTGCGTGGCCTGGTGGGGTGGGTGCATGGACACGCGGCCAGCTGTGGGGCCCTGCCTAGCCTCCAGAGGACGCTGGCCTCCGAGTACTGCGGTGTCATCCAGGCCGTGTGGGGCTGCGACCAAGGCCACGACTACACCATGGACGCTGACCCCAGCTGCGGGGCTCTCCTGCTGGACAGCGCATTGGCAGTCAAGTGGACATGGGACAAGGAGACGGCCCCACGGCTCACCCAGCATCAGAGGTCCAACCCCACTGGGGCTACCCCTCCGCGCTCCCAGGGCGGAGCGACCACAGCCTGGACTGAGACGGAGACGCTGCCCAACACGGATGTGATCCAGCCCCCTTCAGATGGCAGCCCTGTGGGGCCTGGGCCGAGCCCCCTGCCTCAGTCAAGCCTGCCCCCAAGTGGGGCTCCAGGTAGGAGCTTCTCTGGGCTGTTAGACCAGGATTCCTACCCCGGAGCCAGCAGGGCCCTCGCAGGAAGTGGATGTCTGCACGTGTGGGCAGTGGTGGCTCACTGTGCCTGTGAGGCGCACTCCTCTGCTGTCCCCTCACCGCCTGCTCCGGCCAGGGCACGAGGGAGGAAGAATGGGGCCTTGTTGCAGGGTGTGGGGGAAGAGGACAGCTGAGCCTCTGAGGCTGTTCGGGTCATTACCCCAGTGGGACCAGTGAGAACAGGCTCCTTTGCTGCGTGGTGGGGAAACAGGCCCTTGGGGTGGTGGTTATTTAGGGGCATCACGTTAGGCCAGGCCGGCTCCTGCCTGTCGGCTGCCATGTGTGCCCCTGTCTGCAGTGGGCGCTTGGCCACTTGAGTGTGAGTCCTTTCAGAAAGCGCCTTCCAGCCACAGGATGGCTTGGAGAGGGAGTTGCTCAGGCTGGAGGAAGCGGGGACTGTGCGGAGGGCCCGTAGGGCTGCACGGCTATTTACACTGCATGCAATACTTGATAACAGTGATGTTTTTAAATGTCCTGAAACATTCATGACATGTGAGTCATCCCACCCTGAAACAGCTGGATCGGAACCTCTGGGGAGGAGGTTGGCAGCTGTGACTGTCGCTGGGTATCGGGTGCTCAGCGCTGCCTGTGCTGGACACGGGTGGCCTGTGAGCTTGGCAGTGTTGGGACCTTGCGGGGGAGGGAGCTGGGAGGTGGGTGGGATTTGAGGCTGGAGGACCCCAGGCTCACCACAAGGAAGGCCCTGTCAGATGGCCATGCCTCCTTGCTGGGAGCCCTGCCTACGCACCAGTTGGTAACAGGAGCCTTGTTCTTTGTTTCTCAGGGCAGTTGGGTGAGAAGCAGTTTCCATCTTCATCCTCGGATGATCGGGTAAAAGACGAGTTCAGTGACCTTTCTGAGGGGTGAGAGAAGAGTGGGTTTAAACAGCCTAAAATTTCTCCTTGGAAAACCAAACTCTACCATCCTAGGGGCTCGCTGTCCATGTCCTGGCCAGGGGTGCTTCCAGGCTTCTCGGTCCTGATCAGGGGCTTCCTGGGTCCCAGAGGGTACCCCGCTGATGCAGCTACCAGGCAGCAGGACCTGCGTGTGCGGAGCTCCTGGGAGGGTCCCTTGGGCACCCTCTGCTGCTGCCGCTTGTCTCCTTCCGGCCTTAGTTCTGTGCTGACCCCACGTTCCTAGAGCAGATGATGCAGCTTCTGGCCCTTTGTCATGGCATGCGTGTGACTGGGGCTGTCTGCTCCTGGGCCACCACCTGCCGCTGAGCCAGGAACCACTCAGACCCTTCCAGCCTGACCCCACTAGCTGTGGCTGGAAGGCAGATGCATCCTTGTCCATAGAGTAGAACCGTTTTTAGTGCACCAATGACCAAGGTTCCGGAAGAACCCGAGGGTATGTGCTAGAAACACCCCTGGGACAGGAGTGGCCGGGGGCTGTCTTGCAGCCTCGAGCTGTTCTCTGACGGGTGGTGGCCGAAGGGGAAGGCCATGGCGAGACAACAGAGTGAACAGTGATTCATACTTCAGGGCAAAGGTTACAGGCAGAGAGCTTTTTCTGGCCTTTGTGACCTTTGAAATGGCTGACAGCTGACCTGTCAGACAGGTGTTCACAGGATGAGGCGATGTTCTGAGCGTCCACTTAGAAGCCCACCACCTGCGGGGTCTTCACACCCGCCTGGGGCCTCCTTGGAGAGGTGCCTTCTGAGTTTGGGGTCCTGATGTGAGGAGAGCATGTTAGGAGATGGGATAGAGATTGGGGGGTTTTAGGTTTCTTTCAACCTTTCAGAACTAAAACATGGACTATGGGGATCTGTGTGATGTCTTCAGGCAGGAAGTCGCATCGGATCTGTCACCCACGCAGAGCTTTGCTAAAGGCTCTCTCTTCTGTCCTAGGGACTTCCTGAGTGAAGACGACAATGACAAGAAGCAGAACACCCAGTCCTCAGATGAGTCCTTTGAGCCTTACCCCGAAAAGAAGTAAGTGGGTCTTGGTGCAAGGCCTGGGGCTGGTGTCCATCAGGGAACTGGATGCCACATCTGTGCTCCCCGCACATGTTTTGGGTCAGCCCGCCAAGTCCAGTGCAGTGTGGCTTCTGAGTGAGCTGAGGCCTTTCCCAGGACAGCTCTGGGACCTGGCCTCAGTGTCATTCGTGAGGCAGCTGATGTCCAGGTGAGGATGGCAGGAGCCCCATGGGCATGACCCAGCCTCGTTTTGGAGCTCCTTGCCTTCCTTGCGCCAGTCCTGCTCACGGCCACACCACCCTGCCAGCCTCTGATTCCTGCTTTCTTTCTGCTCTTGGTGTTGAGTCTCTGGGGTTGGACTCAGCCCTGCACTTGTTCGCAGCTCTGCCTCGGGCACCAATTTCTATGCCACTTCCTTGTTGAGGAGCTTCTATGACCTTGTGTTGACCTCTTTTCAAGGACTTGTCTCTGCAGGTAGAACGTAGGATCCTGGCAGGAAGGGACGATTTTTACTTGTGTCACTTTCTTCCCAACCCTGTGCCCAGGAACCCCCAAACCCTTGCAGTTGTCGATGCCCGACATGGGCACTGTCCTTCAGCATTTATTCCACAGCAGTGAAAACAAGCACACACCATCAGCCAAGAAAACGCAGAGACCGATTGAGAAGCAATCACGAGTTCTTTTCCTTTAAGTTCTGACATGGGTTACGGAGAAACAGGACAATAGGGACTATAGGCGGCTCTGGCGAGAGATCAGTCAGTGTGTAGCCCTGAGGCCCCCCCTTCCCACGCCCCACCTCTGAAACCCACAGGCTCCCTGAAGCCTCCTGCTCTCTGCAAATGTAGTCCACGGTGGGAGGGAAATGGCAAATTACCTGTCAGTGCAGCTGAGAGGTGCCTATGCCACTGAGAAGAGGGTAGAGGCCAACGATCAGGGGACACGCAGCCAGGTTCAAAGCACAGTTACTTGAGACAAAGAGAGGAGAAGCCTATGGAGTCATCAAAAAGGTTCTTTTAATATTCTCGTTAAAGGGAGGACAATTACAATTCTTCCTTAAATTTTGTGGTAAAATACACATAAAGTTTGCCATTTTTAAGTTCAGTGGCATTAAGTACATTCACAATGTTGTGCAATAATCACCACTATTTACAAACTTTTCATCACCCTGAGCAGAAACTCTGTACACATTAAGCAATGACTTCGCTGTCCTCCTCCCCCCAGGCCCTGACAACCACTTGTCTAGGTACCGATTCTAGGGATCTCAGTAGAATTATATTTGTCCTTTTGTCACTGGCTCCTTTTGAGATTTACCATATTATAGCCCGTGTCAGAGCTTAACCACATCTTGGGTTGTTTTTCACCTTTTGGTTATTGTGAATAATGCTCTAAACACTGATGTATAGTCATTCTAATGGGTGAGAAGTGGTACCTCATTGTTAATTTGCTTTGCATTTATCTAATGATTAGTGATGTTGAGCATCTTTTCACATGCTTTTTTTTTTAAAGAGAAAAACATCAATTTGTTCTACTTATCTATGCATTCATTGGTTGATTTTTGTATGTACCCTAACAGGGATAGAACCTGTAACCTTGGCGTATCAGGATGACACTCTAACCAGCTGAGCTACTCAGCCAGGGCCACATTCATGCTTATATCTTCTTTGGAGAAATGCCCTCTCAAATCCTTTGCCTATATTTTAATTGGGTTGTCTTTTTGCTGTTGAGTTATAAGATAGTTTTTCCTATTCAGTGCGTTATCTTTTTCACTCTCTTGGTCATGTCATTTGGTGTGCAAGTTTTAATTCTGAAGTCCAGTTTACCTATTTTTACTTTTGCTGTCTGTGCTTTTGTGTCATATTTAAGAAACCATTGCCAAATCCAAGATCATGAAGCTTGACTGCTGTTTTCTTCTAAGAACTTTCTAGTTTTAGCTCATATTCAGGCCTTTGATCTAATTTTTGTATGTAGCATACATTAGGGGTCTAATTTCTTTCTGCGTGTAGATATTGTTTCCCAGCATCTTTGTTGGAAACTGTCCTTTCCTTAGAGAATAGTCTTGGCACCCTTGTTGAAAATAGTTGATTGTACTTTTGAGGGTTTATTTCTGTCCTCTTAATTCTATTCAATTGGTCTATCCCTCTGTCTTTATGCAAGCATCACACTGTTTTGATTATTGTAACTTTGTACCAAATTTTGTAATCAGGAAGTTGAGTCCTCCATCAGTTTTTCAAAATTGTTTGGCTATTCAGGTCCCTTGAAATTCAATGTGAAATTTAGGATTTTTTTTTCCTGCTAAAAACATCATTGGGATTTGGATAGAGATTGAATCTGTAGATTGCTTTGGGAGAAGCATTGTCATCTTAATATTGTCTTCTAATCCACGAATATGGGATACCTTTCCATTTATTTAGGCCTTTAATTTCTTTCATCAGTGTTTTGTAGTTTTCAGTGTACAAGTCATTCACCTCCTTGGTTAAATTTATTCCTTATTATTTTTGATGTGATTGCAAATGAATTTTCTTAATTTCCTTTTTGGGTTTGTTGTTAGCGTGTAGAAACAGGACTGGTGTTATGTGCTGATTTTGCACCCCGAAACTTTGCTGAATTAATTTTGTATGGGGACTCTGTAGGGTTTTTTGCATATAAAATCATGTCATCTGTGAATAGAGGTCATTTTCCTTCCTTTCTAATTTAGATGGCTTTTATTTTTTTCTTGCCTAATCTCTCTGGCTGGGATAACAATATTATTTTCTTGATCTCAGAGGGAACTTTTCAGTCTCTAACCATTGAGGATGATGTCAGCTATGGCTAGTCACATATGGCCCCAAGTGCTCCCTTCTATTTCTTTTTAACTTTATTTTAATTATAACATATTTATTGTTGAAAAGTATTACAGATGCCCCTCCCCCCTTTTTAAAGATTTTTTTATTTTTAGAGAGTAAGGAAGAGGGAGAAAAAGAAATATAAATTTGAGAGCGAAACATTGATGGGCTGCCTCCTACACACCCTTAGGCATGTGCCCTGATGAGGAATCAACGAGCAACCTTTGGGTACACAAGATGATGCCCAAATGAGCCACACCAGCCAGGGCTCCCTTCCATTTCTGACCAAGTTCCTTAAATGTCTGGGTCCAAAAAGGAAAACAAGTACATTCTCTAAACTTTTAACAGACCCTACTGGTCCCGCACAAAGTCCCCATGGCCCACTCTGGCCTCAGTGGCAGAGCTGAAGAATGGGGGGTGGCAGCTGGTGGAGCACACAGAGCACTCTTCCCAGAGACAGCACTTGCCCCTCAAGGACTTCTGGTTGCTGGGAGTCTCCCATCAGGGTCCAAAGTTCCACAATTGTTGAATCTGAACTTTTTTCTAGCTCAATGGTTGTTTTGGTCCAGGGACTGACCCCTAAAGCTTCTGTATCCCACCATTTTCCGTGGTATCTCCAGTGTTTGGTTTTGATATTTAAAATAGGACTAAGACTTCAGTCCTAAAAACCCACCCCTGTAGTCATCGTCCCTGCACTTGGCCCTCCCATGGGGGCAGTACCGGGTATTACCTCCTGAGTTGTTCTGGCTTTGGTGGCTGACAGTCCTGTTCAGGGCACCCAGTTAGCACATAGACTGAAGCAGGCTAGCCCTGGAAGCTGAACCATATCAGAGAACATGAAGGAAAGTGAGATCCATGTACAGAGGTCAGACATATCACTGCATCTGATTTACTTTTTTCCCCCAGAGTCTCTGGTAAAAAGAATGGAAGCAAAGAAGCCAAGAAGCCTGAAGAACCAAAAATCCGAAAGAAGCCTGGACCGAAGCCAGGCTGGAAGAACAAGCTCCGCTGTGAAAGGTGAGGCCGGGTGTGGGCTGTGCTGCCGGGTGTGTGGCCAGGGCGGCAGCTCCATGGTGCCCTGTGTTTTAGGGAGGAGCTGCCCACCATCTACAAGTGCCCATATCAAGGCTGCACAGCTGTGTACCGAGGGGCTGATGGCATGAAGGTAAGGAAGGTGCTATTGAAACCAGGGCAGGAGTCTACAGGAGCAGGAGGAGGTGTCAGGTGCAGACTCACCCAAGGGTGCATGAACCTGGGGAAATGGAGATGTGAAGCAGCCCCCCCATTGCCATGCTCCGTGGGAGGATGCACCAGCCTTTGCTCTTGGGAAAGCACCTGTCTTCAGTGAGGAATGGTGGGATCTGTCCCTTCGAGGGTGGTGCACAGGGCTCAGAGGCGGCAGGTGCTGCGTGGTGGGTGAGCTGCTGTCCAGGCCCAGCCCAGCACTCAGGGCCTCACTGTTCCCCTGCAGAAACACATAAAGGAGCACCATGAAGAAGTCCGCGAGAGGCCCTGTCCCCACCCTGGCTGCAACAAGGTGTTCATGATTGACCGCTACCTGCAGCGGCATGTGAAGCTCATCCACACAGGTGCATGCCCTGACCCCCTCGTGGGAACAGCCCCCAGGGTCCCCATCTTGGCCTCGTAGGTAGTGTGTTGTTCGTGGGCTGTAGTGTTGGCAAGTCAGCTCAGTTGGTCAGTGTGGAACTGGCAGCAAAGAAATCCCAGTGCCTTTCTGTGCATGTATCGTGGGGGGGTTTCTAAATTTAAAAAAAAGTCATGCTTTTGGGATAAGAGGAAGCCACATGCATTGTAGAAATGGTGAGACATAAAAGCTCAGAGGCAGCCACCACTGTCAGCTCGAGGGCCACTGCTCTGTCACAACCTGGGCTGCTACAGATTCATCGTTTTCATGGTGTGACCCACACCACCCATGTCAGGAAACACAAGAACCACACATACACCTACTGTCCAGGATCGGAATCGGACGTATAGTTTGACCATTTGGTTTCTTGGTCAAGAGTCTAAGAAACGGATTTCCAAGATGGGTGCTCCCCTGGTGGGTCCAATGTGGAATAGCAGTACCTGAGACCTGTGATGTGGCTTCCTCTCAGAATCAGTGCTCAAGTAGGTAGAGGGCCTTCTAGGACGTTTAAGAAAACTGGCTTCCAACGTGTAGTGGATTTAGAGGAAGCTCCAGACATGAGTTGGAGGGCTCCGCTAATGATTTGTATGATAGTTGTCTTTCATCCAAGTAAAATCAGGTCAGCAAGGTCCACTGCCTGGGCACTGAGTGTAGAAAGTACGCAAGGTGGGCCTTCTGGGGCCTGTGCTCACCTGTCTCTCCTCAGAGGTGCGGAACTACATCTGTGATGAGTGTGGACAGACCTTCAAGCAGCGGAAACACCTCCTCGTCCACCAGATGCGTCACTCGGGAGCCAAGCCTCTGCAGTAAGTGTGGCCTGGTGTCTCCTTGTGGCCACACTGGCACCCAAATCCTTGCTCACTTTCCCCTGTCCCCTAGGTGTGAAGTCTGTGGGTTCCAGTGCCGGCAGCGGGCATCCCTCAAGTACCACATGACCAAACACAAGGCTGAGACTGAGCTGGACTTTGCCTGTGACCAGTGTGGCCGGCGGTTCGAGAAGGCTCACAATCTTAACGTGCATATGTCCATGGTCCACCCTCTGACGCAGACCCAAGACAAGGCCCTGCCCCTGGAGCCACCACCCAGGACCACAGAGGGTCAGGCTGTGAAGCCTGAGCCCACCTGAGGGTGCTCAGCACCTGAACTCAGCAGGTGGTAGGTGGGGTTGAAGGACAACTTTCATAGTTCCTCCCATGAGACCTGAAGGCGCAGCTTGGCTCACTCTGAGAGACCCCATGCTGAACCTCACCCCTGTGCTGGAAGGTGGGGGGCTCAGTGCAAGGCCGAGGTAGCCTTTCTGCATCCATTCTGGGACCAGCAATTTATTTTCCTATAAACATGGACTTGGGGCCAGATACAAATTTTAAATAATTGAGTCCTGTTCCTCACGCAAGCAGTCACGGAGATTCGTAACCCACTTTTTCGTGCAACAAGAGCTCCACATTATGCTCGTAATAAATTATTTACAAAGGAATAGTGCGTGTGCAGGTCCAGTCAGAAGAGGAAGGGCTCCTGAGAGAGGCCAGTGTCCTGCATGGCCCGCTGCCTGCTCAGGAGGGCAGCACTCACTTCAGGGTCACAGTCTCCACGAGTGGCCAGCAGCTGCAAGAAAACACCATGCTCAGTGCAGCACAGACCCAACACCAAGGCACGGGGAGGGAAGCTGGTGACCAGAGCTGACCAGAAAGTGGCCAAGTGTTGGACCCCCGCATCCTCACACTTGTATAGCGATTTGGATTTATAAACAAACAACATGGTGAACATTTGGGCGTTACCTCTGCCACGTTAGAGAAGCTCGCTCTGGAGCACCGAGGTATTGATCGCAGCAGAAAAAGACGAGCTTTTGTTATCAGGCCAACAGGGCAGCCCTAGAGAGGACAGAGCAACAGTCAGGTGCCCACACGTGTGCCAGGAGGGGTCATCACCTGAGAGCTTGCCTGTGGGCCTGTGGGATGTGCCATCTGCCCCTTGGGTTGTAGGATGTAGGCACGTGAGATGTACCAATTGCCTGTACAGCCCACCCTTTCACCTGCCTGGCCCTGGAGCTCCTGGGTCCTGCTGGCCCGAGTTGCGAGTACACCTGTCTCCCCGGCTACGAAGAGGCAAAGCAACTTCAGATACATGTCCACAGCAATGTGCAGGAAGGCATCGTCCTGGGTGAGGGCGTCTTCGTCAAAGTAGGAGAGGAGGCTGATGGTGAGACTAGATGTCAGGTGACACCAAGACCTCCCAGAGATAGGTACAGTTGGCACAGGAAGTTCCAGGCCACCTGTGCCATTTGGAGGGAGACCCACCGTGGTCAGGAAGGCCCCGGTGTGTGAGCTCCTCCTGTGAGGGACAGACAGCATGTGGTCTGACCAGAACAGGGAGTTACCTGTAGAAGGCGACTGGCAGCAGCCTGACATGCTGGTCCGGGGCCAGGAGGAGGAGGAGGTGACCCAAGCCAGCATCTGCAACCCAAGGGGCTCAGTCAGCCCTGGTCGCCACCCCCCAGGACCGGTATCTTCAGAGGACCTTGTGTACCTCTGTGGGCCAGGCAGGTGGACCCCACATGATAGCTCAGTACCACCCTGGGGTCCTCGGTGCTCCACTAAATTCTTTTATACGCTTTTGTCCTGATGAAAATGTAGGGGTTTATATGCTTTGCAAGAAGATAACCATTTGAAAGTTGCTTCTGAAGGCACTCAAATGTCAGGGGTCACAGTCTGACCCTGCTAGGTCAACTGTGCTCCTGGACAATGGCAGATGACTAGGAGACACAGGCCACCATCCATTTGCTAACAGGTCTCAGTGGATTTCTTACCTGTCTCTGTCAACTGAAAGAGCGGCAGCCAGGGCACTTTCCTCTTCTCCAAATACTCCAAGATCTCGGCACAAATGTCCAAAGCCGTCAGGCAGTTGGCAGCCTGTGACCCACAGAAGAGGAGGAATGACTTGGACGGCAGTGGCTGCAGAGCTGAATGTTCCCGCTGGGTTCAGAGCTGGGCACACATGGGGCAGAGGGACAACCCTCTTCACAGAAGGGAGCCTTTCCTTGTTAACAGTGTTGCTTGAGGGCCTCTGATGGAGGGAACTCCAGCAGGAGGAGGTGGCCAGGGACCCTGGGGCCCAAGTGCTGAAGTAAGACATTAAAGGCCCAAGGCCGAGGAGCTTCTACTCCAGTGAGCACAGGACTCCACCCTCCACCCTGACCCAGGAGGGCTGGGCACCTGAGGACCTGCAGTTTCAAGCAACCTGGGGAAGAACCCCGAGACATGAGGGATAACATACGTGTGGGGTCAGATGTGTCGACAGCAGGCCCATCAAGGAAAAGAAAAACAGGACAACCAGTAGCTGCAAATACAAACAGGGACACTTGCAACGTGAAGTCATCTGTGCTGTCCCCACAGAATAGTCATAGGTGTGGAACGCAGCATTCCTCATCACCACTTACAGGCCCAGGGCACAAATCTTTCCTCTAAGTGGATCTTCTCAGAAAGAAAAATTTCCAATCACTTTTAAGCAGAAATTAATTGTGTAAACTTATTACTGACTGGATCATTTTTATGCCTCTTTAAACCAGGCTATTGCCAGGGGTCTCCCTGGCGTGAGTGTCCCCACCACAGGTAGCTCTTCTGTGCAGCTCAGCCTCGTTCCCCAGCTTTGTGTCCAGAAATGTTTGTAAAACTCTGGTGGTAAACCCACAGGCTACAACCCGCCTCTCTGACCCTGACCCCAGGCACACCAGGCGGGATGGCGCCTCTGTGGCCCAGTCCTATCCCCTTGGTACACCAGGCCTTTCAACAGAACCACCTGAAAACAATCATGGAAGAATCTTATTTGTAGGTGTTTTACTTTAAATTATAATCACCAAAAATACATTGGCTAAGCAACTGATTTAATTGCACAGCAGGTGGGCCCGTGCTGAGCTGACAGGTGGCCTCTAGTGCCCTGGGGACAGACAGTCCCACAACGCCCAGTAGGGACAGTTCAAGGTGCCAGCCTGAACTTGGAGCACCTGCCCTCCGCTGCCCTGTCTCGGCCGTGCCTAACTGGTGCATGTGAACCGAGGCCGTGGAGACGGACACCAGGTTCCAGCCCTGCCCTGGGTTGTGATGTGAATGAGAGAAAGATCAATGAAAGACTTCAGAAATGAAACTAAGATATTCTTTTTAGTAATAAACTTGACAGTCATATGAAATCTTAAACCCAGCAAATTTTACTTTCAAATAAAGTGTCAGAATCTCCAAACTGCCTGTCTGTGTGTGCTTGGGAAAGCTCCGTCATTAAGTGAGCTGAGAAACACTGACAACGGGCCTGCTGGGGAGGGAAAGTGAGAGAAGAGCTGTCCTTGCCTCCTCCGTGGGGCAGCGCAGCCTCTCCAGGCCTCTCCTCAGACTCCCTTTCCCAACTTGTTGAATCGCAAAGTGCAGTGCAGCAGCGGAGACCCAGGCCGGGCCCGGGGTGGGAGACACTGTGTCAGGGGACTCTGTGTCGGGGGACAGGAGGCTGGGAAGAAGAGAGAGGTGTGTCATCACAGGAGCCTGACAATCAAGTCACCACTGAAAAACCTAAGGTCTTTGTTCCCAAAACAGTCATAGTGCAGACCCACCCACCTAGGGTGAGCAATGAGGGGCTCAGAGTCAGCAGGAACAGTCTGCAGAGCCCAAGCTTGTCATGGGCTCATCCTTGGTTTAGGGTCCAGTTTCAGGTTTCAGCATGCCTGTGCCCTGGACACGAGCACAGTAGGGCCTGACCAGGGCACTGGTCCCAGTGCCTGAGCTGAGGCCCATGGCCCAGTCTGTGGCTCGGACCCTATTCTGACTGCGGTGCTGCTCAGAAAGGTTCTGTGGCAGGTGAAAAAGAGGCTGGAAATTCATAATGGGATGGAATGCACTATCTACTCTGTCGAGTTAGGTTGGTGGGCAGGACTTGCCTTCCTTGTTTCCTGAACAGATTTGGAGCACCCTGACCCTGCAGGGAGACAGGTGCACATCAGGGATAAAAACGCGAGTCACAGAAATGAAAGGCGGCTAGATGGGGACTCGAGATTCCTTCGATGACCTCACAGCACCCGACATCCAGCAGGATACTGGAGACCATCAGTCCCAGGAGAGGGAGTCAACCAGGTCACTCAGGCCCAGAAACCTAAGCAGGGTTTAACTGATAACTTAGGCTGAAATCGGTCTTTCCCAAAACATTCCTGAATTCTCACTCAGGGACCTGTCAGATCAGTTCTACCGCTCCCCTTTCACATGGGTCCTGTAGCAACTGCCCACAAGGCACCCTGTGAACACCCCAAGGTATCCATGGAGATAACCCAGAGCACTTTCTCCCCACGCCCCACTGTCAGCACCCACCTGCTGGCAAACTGCCAGGCGTCACACAGCCTCTGCAGCTCTCGGGGCAGCGGGCTCTGGAAGCATCTCCACCGACAGAGAAGCTCGGGCTCTAGGCGCTGCCACCACAACTGGTGGAGAGAAAGGTCACAAATCAACAGATGAGGGCCCTGAGGTTTAGGCAAGAGAGGTATGTCCACTCCACCAGCTGACACCACCCCCAGCCCGCTCACACCTATCTAACACTTCAGAAGGTCATGGGCAACCTCTCGTGCACTCCATCTCAGGAAGGCTTAGAGCTGTTCCGTGGGGCACCCTCATCTGCCTGTGCCAAGGACATGGGTTGGAAACCAGAAGCCTTGCCTAAAGTGGTGCCTGTACGTGGAGTCAGCCACACTGTCCAATAGCTCAGCCAGTTCCCCAATATCCCCGCTGAGAAACACAGGACAGGCCACCCACTGAGCTACAGGTGAAATGCCACTATTGCCTGTAAAGTAGTTCAAGTTCCACGCTGTGAGTGTCAGAATCCAATGAGATGGAGAAGGGAGAGAGAAAGCTGGGTTGTCAGGATGCTAAGACAGCCAGTAACGCACCCAAAGGTCCCACCCAAGGCCACTGGCCGGGGCTGAGGTAGCCTCTGTTCTCCATCCTGAGACAGCAGCCAAGATGGAGATTCAGCAAACACAAAGTTACACCCACAGGAGAGCACAGGCCGATACCGTCCGTCCAACCTCAGCCAACGCTGAACAGACAGGTGACTGAGCCAATGCCCAGGCACATGGTGGGAAGGCTGCTCCTTCACACTTGCAGGTGTCCATGCTGCCCAATGCAGGCGCAGGCTGGCAGCCAGGGGGACCTGTCACCCCACCTGTGTCCTGACATATTCTCCCTACCCCCACTTCTCCCCAAGTTTTTTCTCTTGAATTATAGTAAATGGGATATGATTTTAGTGGGAAACAGACAACACCCCCAGCAGAAGAGCTGGGCCTACCAGAGCAGAGGTTAAAACCAAGGGGCACTCGGTCTGACAGGAGGTCAGGATCTGGTCGGCTGTCAGGGCGGGGTCTCTGCTTCGTGAGCAGGCCTGGAGGAGCCCCTAGAGAAGAGAATGTACCAGAAGTTTAGCGGTTTGCACGTAAACCCAAGCCCTGAAAGACACTGTGGCTTCCCAGCAGCACCAGACACGAGGCTCCTGAGTGGCCAGGTGGGAGGTAGAGGGAAAGGGAATTACCCTGAAGAAGTGGACGGTAATGTCGTGTGTCAGGGCACCTCCGCGGGAACACAAATTTCTCTGAAAAATAGTACAGGTCAGTGAGAGAGCAGCCAATGGTGGGAGGATGAGGATGGTGTCTGACAGGTGGAGGTGTGAAGACTGCTGCCCTTTCACAGCACCACCACAGACCCTGGAGGGCTGCCCCTGCTCACTGCCTTTCCACACTTACCCTCTGAGCAACACGATTTCCCCCAGCCTGCCCGCTCTGGTGCCAACACGGGGTGGGGTCCTCCAGGCAGCCAGGTGGCCGGGTACCCAGTGAGGCAGGGGAGCAGCTCTGTGTGCTGGATGGAACCCTAGTTCAATCTCTAGTCATAGCTGTGCTTTTCCAAAAACTAGAAAAATATCTCTGGGGTAGAAGCTGTTCCCTGAAGTGAGCAGGGGACACTTTTGTCACCTTACTGACCCGCCTAGTAAGATCAGAGCCCCCGACACTGAGCCACCTGCAAAATGGAAGGAAACGGTGCCACCTGGTAGGCAACACTGTGGTCACAGCATCACTGAGAGTCAAAAATTGAAAGAGAAATGCATGGTGAGCGAATGGTTTGCAACTCTCATGGGTCCAAACAAGGCCGGGGACGGTCCTGTGGAGGAGGGAGCGAGCCCGCGCCTGCATTCACTGGCCTGTGTTGGTGGTGGGCGAGGGCTTGCACACCCAGCTCCAGCCAACACAGCTCCACATCCCACATGGTCAGGACCTGCACCGTGGCAATTACTAGTAGCTCCAAGAGGCCACAGACACACTCATGAATTCAGGAGCCAGCCCTGAGTGACCAGATCGCGCCTCCTTCCTGTGTCCCGAGGTCACTTGCACGGCACTTACCAGCTCAGAGTTGACCAAGTGGAAGAACTCGGCGCAGTCTGGGGTGGCTGGTTGTTCTGCCCGGGGGTTGCCGACAAGAACAGACGGAGGGAGTCCGAGAAGGATTCTTGGAGAAGAGGCAGTGCATCAAGGGTGGAGGCATCACTTAACTTTGCTTCTCGAGAACTTAGGTCTCAGGGCTGCAAGGACCCTTCCAACTCACTCTTGGAACCAGAGTGTGGTCTGCAGCCCCCACTGTCCTCAGACTGGGGCTGGCTGAGCCACTGAACCCTATGATAGACACTCAAAAGATGTGACCCAAAACCAAAATGTAAGTTACCTAAGAAGTAGGGTACCAGTCTAAGTAACTGGAGGGTTCCAGCATTTCATTCTCTGAGCACACAGGGTCTTCCTTATTTTGATATGAGTTTTTTTCAACATTTTGATACTGGGTCTGAGCAGAAAGCTTTACTCCCAAGTGCTTTTCATATCTCCAGGCCCTGCTCTCCATGGAACCCCAAGAAGAAGCCACCACAGGCTGGGGAGCAGGGGGCTAAAATGAATGACAGACTCCAGTGCTGTTACCTTTTGTACATGAGTAGCTCCCGCTGTCTCTGAAGGCACGAAGCCATGTCCCACCCGCCTGCAAGAGCCTGGAGCCGGCTGCGGAAAATCCTGAAGAGGAAGTGTCCCCGAGACTGAGCATGGCCGTGGGGCACCACTGGGCCCTGTTCCAGGTCAGCAGCCATCTCCTAGAAAAAAGCAAGGCTGAGACGCTCATGCATTTTCATCTCTGGTTCCAAGTGGTTCTCTGTCCCCAAATGTGAAGGCAGAGAATCCTTGGGGCTTCCTGTCTGCCCCAGTGAGGAGCCTGAAATGGGCTTGGGAGAGAGGTCTCCTCAGGGCTCAGGATAAGTGGGATAAGCCTTTTTATGTGAAATCATTAGAAAGTTGCAAAAATAAGACTAGCACAAAGAACACCTTTACCCAGACTGACCCACAGTTAATGTTTTATTCATTTATCATTTGCTCTTACCCTACACATACAGTGTGGGGGCACACATGTGAGGATGAATTACTCAGGTGAGGACTATACATAGCAGACACTTGATAAATGCCTCAGTGCACACACACAGTGTCCTTAACATGCCCCATCTAATCACTGCCCACCTCACATGTCTACTCGGCTGTGTCTGCCTTCTTCAGTCACACAGTCATGAAGGATGCGGAGAACAAGAGGTCAAGGTGGGTCAGGGGAATCGGGTCTCTTTTTTGTGGGGTTTTCACTCATTTGTTAAATTTTCCCAGTGCTCTAAACCACAACCTCCATGTTTTCCTTTCCATTCCTATTTCCTAAATCCAGGCACTTTGAGAGGCAGCAGGAATGCCACCAGGAAGCATGAAATCCACACACAAAATCCTATAGAACAGAACGTTGTGCATTTCTGCAGGCAGGTTCCCATGTACACATGGATGAGGAGGCAGGTGTGCTCAGATCCTGACCCTTATGCCTGAGGGTCTGAGGCCAGCAGGCATGTTGACTACACCTGCTCTCGCTCTCTCCGTGCTCCTGCACAGGTGACAGAGCCCGCTGCCAGCCGACCCTGTGACACTCTGTGAACTGTTGATCCTCTGAAGTGATTGACATCACTTCTCAGAGCCCGACACCCAAATGGAACAGCCAAGAGTAAAGCAGAAAACAGTGCGGTAGCACCTGTGTTATCATCAAAGTTGGAATTTTCTTAATTGCCTCTATTTTCAGAAATGTCCTGAAGCCTGGAGACGATGCCAGCATCACAGCTTTGGTTTCTGTTTCCATCATGTGCACTGGACTCGTTCACAGAGCACCTGTCACCCTGGGTCTCAGCCTCTGTGTGTGTGATGCAAGTTTTCATTCTGCTCAGTTGCCTTAGGACCCATTATGGATATTCATAATAAATACCTTAGTAACAGAAGGCTTAATGCAATAAACACACTGGATTTTGCACCTTCTAACTCACCTGCAATCTTGAAAAAATATCTCGATTTCCCATGTAGCCACCAAGAACCAAATCAGAATTCTCAGAGTGGTCACAACTCCTTGAACTGAAACAAAAACAAAGTAAAAGCCTCCTGAGTATCTCCTAATTGTGCTGGAGCGCCTGCTTCCCCTGCCTCCAGAGTGGTGTGTGGTCACAGGAACTAACAAACAACAAAACCTCTGGTAACAGAATACTAGCAACACAAATCCAGTAACATATAAAAACAGTTATGTACCATGACCCACTGAGACTTATCCCAAGGACACAAGGCTGGTTCAACATCCATAAATCAACTAATATAATACACATCCCATATAATAAAAGGCTAACATGCAAATTGTCCCCATGACCAGGAGTTTGACCGCATGTTCAACCAAGAGTCGGGGCCGGCTGGCCAACTGTCCACAGCCCCTCCCCTGGCCGGCCCCGCCCATCACCCCCCCACCCCAATTGGAGGGGCAGGCAGAGCCAGCAGGCCAACCACCCATGCATGAATTTGTGCACCGGGCCTCTAGTATCAATAGAAAAACAAAAACCATGTGGTCATCTCAATAGATGTAGATAAAGCATTAGACAAAATTCAATACCCTTTCAAGATTAAAAACACACAAGCTAGGAGAAAGGAACTTCCTCAACCTGATAAAGAGCATTTATGAAAAAGACACAGTTAACCTCACACTGAATGATGAAAAACTGAAAACTCCCTCCTGAGATCAGGAACAAGACAAAGATGCCCTCTCTCAAGACTTCCATTCAACACGATAGTGGAAGTTCTAGCCAGGACAGTTCAGCCAGAATGAGAAAAGGTATCCAGATGGAAAGAAAAAATTAAACCATCTCTATTTCCAGATAGCATGAACTTATATATAGGAAATTCTAAAGAATCTACAATAAAAAACTATTAGAACAAATAAATGAGTTCAGTAAAGTTGCAGGATAGAAAATGTATATAAAAAAATCAGTTGTATTTCTATATACTAGCAAGGAATAATAAAGAAATGAAATAAAGACAATAATTTCATTTACAATGGTGTTAAAAAAGAATAAAATACTTAAGGATAAATTTAACCAAGGAGGTGCAAGACTTATATGCTGAAAACTGTAACACACTGTTGAAAAAAATTAAAGACCTAAATAAATGTAAAGACATCCCATGTTCATAGATAGAAAGACTCAGTGCTGTTAAGACAACAATGCTGGGGGTGGGGGTGGGGAGAGAGGTAGAAGAGAGTAAAGGGGGGACAAATGGTGATGGAAGCAGACTTGACTTGGGGTCGAGAATCCGCAATACAATATACAGATATGTACTACAGAATTGTACCCCCGAAACCTACATAATGTTATCAACCAATGTCACCCTGATAAATTCAGTAGTAAAGGAAAAAAAAAGATAGTAAAATACTACTCAAATTCATCTACAAAGACAGTGCAATCCCTATCAGAATCCTAGATCATTTTGTAGAAAGTGACAAGCTGATGCTAAAACTCAGATGGAATTGCAAAGGACCCAGCCAAAACAATCTTGAAAAAGAACAAAGTCAGCCCTAGCTGGTGTGGCTCAGTTGGTTGGGGCGTCATCCCATACACCAAAGGGTCGTGGGTTTGATTCCCGGTCAGGGCACATACCTAGGTTGTGGGTTTGATACCAGTTGGGGTGACTACAGGAGGCAACCCATCGATGTTTCTCTCTCTCTCCCCGCAAAGGTCAATGAATGTGCCCTCAGTTATGGATAAAAAAATTAAGTGGCTTGGTTTATATAATATAAAAAAATAAAAAGAACAAAGTTGGAGGACTCACATTTCCCTATTTAAAACTTAGTACAAACTACAGTAATCAAAACAGTGTGAGGCTGGCAATAAGGATGGACCTGTAGCTCAACAGAAGAGAGTCCAGGAAAAAAACCCTCCCAAGTGCTATCGACTGATTTTTGACAAGGGCACCAAGACCATTCAATCGGGAAGGGACACTCTCCCCAACAAAGGTGCTGGGGGAACTGGACATCCACAAGCAGAAGAATAAAGTTGGATTCCTAACATACACCACATACAAAATTTAACTCAAATGGATCAAAGGCCTAAACATAAAAGCTGAAACTAAAAATAAATTGGGCTTCATAAAAATGTAAAACTCTTATGCATCAAAGTACTCCATTGAGGAGTGAAAACATGACTTACAGAATGAGAGAAAGTATGTGCAACTCATATGTCTGATAACGATCTGGCATCCAGTACATATAAAGAACTCTTACAACCCAATAAAACAAATAACCCAATTTAAAACGGGCAAAGAATCTGAACAGACATTTCTCCAAAGAAGATACACTAATGGTCAACAAGCTAATAAAAAGATGTTCAACATCATTAGCCATCAAGGAAAAGAAAATAAAAATCATAATGCAATATATCACTACACACCCACCAGGATAAATATTATCAAGAAGTCAGGTAACAACAGTGTTGGTGATAATGTGGGAAACTGGAGGGAAATAAAAATATTCCTACAACTACCCAAATTAAAACTAAGATGCTTTTTGGCATCAGCATTCCTGACCTTTGACAGAAGTCCATCAGAACGTTGACAAGGATGGTGCACGCTGTCTCCAGGTCTCCATCACAGCCCCCTGCAGCGGAGGGCATGGGGACGAAATGCTCACGGATGGCCCACTGGTGGAAGTCCCGCCTGCAAGCACATACGAGGTCTGTGCTGTAATGTCTGCAAGCAGGAGCTCCCACAGTAAGAAATGAACCCCAGTGAGGGGCACAGCAACCTGCTGAGCTGGGACAGAGGCTGAGGACTCCTCCCAGGATGCCTGTGAGCTGCCCAGATCACAGCACAGGTGTGCAGATGTGGACAGCTGCCCTTAGGAAGGTCTGAGGACAAACTACCAAAAGCACCAAGCCACCGGCACTGCCGTCAGTGAAGGAGCCAAACCCGAGCATGAGTGGGCAAGGAGCCACAGTGATCATCCCGTGCTTTCTCCTTCTGAAACCTGTGCAGACATATCTGAGGAAGGAAACCCCAGGACAGGTGCAAGTACAGTGTCCACATGCGGTGGCTCAGGGACACTGATGGCCATGGACCCTCACCAGAAAGCTGACCCTTCTCTTCCTGCTGGAAAGAGGTCAGGAAGGGCCGAGACCCCAGGGCACCTGAGCACAGGTGCAAAGCCCTCCCAAAGCTGGCCTGGCACCAGGAAAAAAAGAGTGAGTTGCTGTTTTCACTGCCACAGCCTTTTCCTTTTCTCATTATTTCTGTTAGTTCTGTCCAGAATCTGACATCGCAAGACAAGTCTGGGGACAGACATTACTCCATGTGACTGGGGTCTCTGATCTCACAAAGCTCAGTGAGACTCCAGGACCCTGTTCCTTGTCCTCAACTGCTCCCTTGGGCTCCCGTGCCCTCCCTGACCTCTGTGCCCCAAAACCCATGGCCCTGTCAGCACCCCACTTGCATGCCCAGAACCACACATTGGACCTCCCAGTGGTCTCAGTAATCAGCTTTCACACCTTGATTGACCCACTCTTGGAACCATCCCCTCACAGCCAGCACTCTGTGGGGCACATGCCCAGCCCTCTGCCTCCTCCATGGGCTGCATGTGTTCTTCCCACATGGACAGCGGACGCAGGGCCAGCAGATACCAGCTGAGCACATGGTCGGTCAGGCCCCACCTGGGGAACTTGTTTGCTGTCCCGCTGCCCCTTCTCTGGGCACTTGCTCTCACAGCCCTGCCTGGTGCCTTCCGAGAGCACATTCCTGCCTCTATCCACTGTCTACATGCCTGTCCCAGGCCACACAGGGGTCAACTCTGTGTGGTTCCTTTGCCAGACCGACCTGTCAGGAGTGTCAGGGGCGAGGTGCCACGTGGGCAGGAGTGTCTCATTTACAAGGCATCCCCAGCTGCTAGAACATTCTAGAAGTATCTAGCAAACAGCTCAATGTTTCTTGAGTAAAGGAGTGAATGAAATTGTGCTCACAGATGTGTTAAACTAAACATTAAGGATATAATGACAAAACTCAAGACTTTAAGACAATGTAGAAAACCATAAAACATTTTGAGGGCAGAATGCATTAAACACTTACCTTTCTATGTCTGAAAGAGAGTCCACTTCCGGGTGAATCTCCAGTTCCAGCTGCACCCAGTCTCTGTAAGTTAACTGAGAGGAGGACCAGCTGGGTGCCACAGCGAGGATGGAACCCAGAAACCACAGGTCGTTTCCCAATAGTCCCACAGGCTAGCACCCTCACATGGTCAGAGTAAACTACCTCACGCCACCTCCCACTGCTGGACGGCGGTGCCAGCCCCAGGTCCTGAGAAGAACTGCTCTGTTGCTTTGTTTAACTGTGCATGGGAAGCTACTAAGACAGGAAAACTGGACTGTTAAGTGGAGTGCTCCACACACTGCAGGTATGAGCAGTGGCCTGTGGCATCTGCAAACCTCTCAGGCTGCCGCTCAGCAACACCGGGAAAGAAGTCACTCTTTAGTTCCGGGAGCTGGGTAGTAACCAATAAACTTAACAACTGCTTCAAACATTCATGGTAGCGTATTTCTTGTTTTCAAATTCTTGGAACAGTTTCACACATCAACTCAGACTAATCTCAGAACCTAACACTGCGTGTTAAAAGAGCACGTCACAGAAACATGCATATAGCACATCCCAACAGGGTGAGGGCCAAACCCAGTGACAGGCAGCAGTGCGGTGCTCAGGGGTGCGCCTGTTGCAGGACCTGCAGGGCTGCAATGGCCCAGGGCTTGGAAAGCGCCCTGAGGTGCAGGGGAGGCATCTGCTAAGCTGCCGGTGGGTGCAGCTATGCCCAGCGTCATTGCTCCTTGCCTTACACAGACCATCAGGCCTACTCGTGCATAAATGATATAGTTAACAATAAAACTGAAAAATAAAACAAATGGGAATTTTTCTCTAAGACCAAAACAAACAGGCAAGCATCCCAGAAATAATAGCAAGTTATGAAAAGGAAGCAGAGACGAGTAACAGGGCACACTGGCCCAGTGGCCGAGGCTCCCAGGGATTGTGCTCGGAGAAGCCCGGCCCCAAATTGGAGCCTGGCAGATGTTTAAGATACATTTTTATCCACTCTTAAAATTGTCTGCAAAATATTACTGTTGGGGGAAACTGGGCAGAGTAGAAGGCCTCTTTCTATCTGGTTTCTTAAACCTAGGTGTGAATCTACAATGATCCCAATAACAGTCTCAACCAAAGCCAAGTCTATGCTGCTCCAACGTCACTGGGTCAGGCCCATCTGCCTGCCCATCACATCCTCAGGCCCCAGATCTGTACCTGCAACCCGCGAGTTGGGACAAGGTGAGAAAGAAGGGGAGGGACAGTAGGACCTACATGAAATTCCTTCTCCTTCAATAGTTCCCGGAAGGCCCTCTGTCTCCAAAGACAGAAGGCAGCTTGCTGCCAGTCTGCAGGCGGCAGGCACAAGGGCCTCCAGGGAAGGCTGGCTGTGTCCTCCACGGAGAGAGGGTCTCGGGCTTCTGAGAACAATCTGAGCACAATGAACTGAAACTGAAGAGAGACAGGAATACATCTGTGAGATTCAGAAAATACTCACGTAGCCTGGCCACATACAGCAGGCAGCAAAGACCCTGTGTCACCTGCAGCGGCCTCACCTGCAGCGTCGCCTTCCCCTGTGGGGCACCCTGGGCACCATGACCAGTTACATGCAGCATCTCTGTGAGCAGCCTGTATGTAAACCTCGGTGCACACAGGATGGTTTCCCTGGGTGGACGCCTAGAAGCTGGTGGCTGGGTCTGACCTGCCCTTCACAGGGTGGTGCTGTCTTCCCAGGCCTCGGCTGGCACTGCTATCTTCCCCAGGAAGTGCACACTGGGCAAGCAAAGCCTATCAGGGGGGTGTTCCTTTGTACCCCTTTGCACCTGAGGAAGTCAGCTGTTTCCCTATGTTTCTCGTGTAGGCTGCACCATATGGGAATTGGGACTGGACAGTGTGACTGGGGACTTCCTTGTTGGGGCCACTCCTTCTGCTCTTCATTCCATACCTTACATTTTGGCAGCTTGGTCTAAGCTCCTCGACACCAACCATAGGGGCCCAGCTGCTCCCAACACCAATCTACCTGTCAGGCCAAGAGGCTGGGCTTTTAAAGCTTCTCCATTGATCCTAAGGGTGAGCCTTGACTGAGAACCAGGTTTAAACCTCACATGGGAGGCTCCTTAAATCTCTGCAAAAGGAGCAGCAACCTCACCTGCCTGGCTGACACATTCTCACACACTTTAAATTTCTCATCTCCTAACAATCTAAAAAGCACTCACAAGAAGACAGAACTCTCTAGAGGAAATGGAATTCTCTGAATGGGAAGATTCTTACACCCCCTCGTTTAACTTGGAACAGGAGGAAAAGGCCGTGTCCAGCCCAAGCAGACAGCCTGATAAACAAGGGGCATGGGCATTGGACTCCTGCATAAAAGTGGAGACTCAGGAGGATGGAAGAAAGGAACCTAAGAGACCCACCTTTTTTATGAGGCCTGGAGATAAACAGCTGTACCAAGCATCACATGATTGGGGAGAAAACTTACACAAAGCGTAAGAAATTGTCACGGTACAAAATCTGAAAATAGAAAATGGAAATTGTAACCTAGAAATGTGGTCCATGAAAATAAGGGAGAGAGAATTAAGCGTGAGTCCTGAGTCCCCATCCTCAGCCTCCACTCCTGAGCACTGGGGAAGTGGCCCCCACATCGTACCCTTTGGGTCTGAGCTCTGTCACTGCTGCAGGTGGAGACTTGGAGGAGGGAGAGACCAACCAGAACAGACTCACCCAGGGGCCCAGAGAAAGTCAGGAAGGCGGTGAGAAAGGGGGCGGGGGGGTTGGGGGGGACTAGAGCACCTACAGGACTGACTCCCAGTGGGGACTGTTTGGTGTTGCCAAAAGCCCATGAGAGGGACAGGGATGGGCAATCTGCCTCCAGTGTGGACAACACAGACATCAGGTGGGCAGTAGGCAGAGACAGGCCTTCCTGCACTTATCCTTTCTGCTGATTACATTCCTCAGGCCTTTTGTCAACTGTCAGTAAACTTCAAACGCAGCCCCAGCCAACAGCTCCACTTCAGACCCACCACACAGGACTCCTCAGACAGGCCAGCCACTCTCACCCCACCCACCCACCTGCCCCAAGCACCTGCCGCCCCACATGTGTCACCCTGTTGAGTTAGCAGGTATCCCCACACAGAAGGGTAGGAATGGGCTCAGTGGTGCATGATGGGACGCGTGGGGTGTGAACTGGCCCGGACTTATAGGATGATGATGGGTCTCAGGGCCCTTTAAGATGAGTCTACCTTTGGACGGGTTGTTCCACAGGTAGGGGTTTCCCCTAGAGAAACAGCTGCAGCAGCTGCTCTGCACAGGGAACCAGGGACCTAACCAGAAGTCAGGACCCCGAGCCAAAATGGAGCAGCTCTCACGGGCTCAAAGGACGCTGAGCGACGTGCAAGGGCGCCACAGTCTTAACACGCAGTTCAGTGCAGCATGTGATCCCATTTTTATAAACCAACCAACCCTCTCACATAAATACATAGAAACAAGATTCTGGAAGGACAGACACCAAGAGGTTAATCCGTGATTATATGAGGGACACATCTGTAACTTTTACTAATAGACGACACAAGTAATTGAGGGACCAGGGGAGAGCTCACTTGAGGCAGAAGAGTGAGGACTCCTTGGACCTGCATGTCAGGAGGCTGCTGAAGAACTCAGGGATGGAGAGGTCCCTGGCAGGGATAGGAGGGCCCATGTGAACCTCCAGGAGCACAGACCTGGACTCGCCGAGGTGGATGGCCAGGGCAGCCAACCCCAGCACGTGCGAGGCACTCAGGCTCGGGCCCTAAAATGGGACCAAGAACTAGTTCAGCAGGAGGGAGGGTACAGAGCCCCCTTCCCAGCTGGAGAGAGGCAGGAGCCCTACCTGGTGACGGAGAAGCTGGCAGAGCCTGGTGAGCACAGCGGGGAGGAGCGAGCGTCCACATGTGGTCGTCACAAAGCGGGCCGCCCAGGAGCCCTGCCTGCAGAGACAATGGCCAGTTCCAGTCCTGATCAGCCCTCCCAGGGTCTGGGGGACCAGCACTCGGCACAGGAGGCCTCAGCAAGAAGCAGGCAGTTCCCCAAATAGTGGCGTCTCCTGTGCAATGCTCAACTCCTGCCCCATCCCCACTGGATAAAGTCAGCATAGCCCCCACCAGTAGCCCAGCAGGAAGCCAGAGGACCAGGAACTGATGGCCACTGTCATCGTGGAACCAGGGAGAAGCTCTGCTCCACAAAGGGGGCCCACCCAGAGCAGCAGGCCACCTGCACACAAACTGCCCAGACTACCTGTCCGGTGGGGCAAAAGTGGAGGCTGCCATTAGGTTCTGACAGAAAGATGTCAGCAGAAGATCCACGACCTGAGAGGAGAGACACCCGGAGGGGAACCTGCATGAGTCGGATCTTGTATTATTTACACACATTTGGCAGGTTTGCATTCGGAGAGGAAACCCCAAAGCAAACAGGTACAAGAATCCCCACTCCCAAACCTTGGGAACATGACAGGCCGCGTGCTGTCCCGCAATCTCCTCTGGTGAAATGTTACAGCAGAGAGCAGGCCAGAGAGTGAATATTGTGGACTTTGAGGCCACAGACGGCCTCTGCTGCATGTTCTTTGCGCACACAGGTGGGGTGCTGACCCTGGCACCGAGGACTCTGACCATCTTGGCTTCATGTACACACTTTATATAGCAGGACCAGAGTGAAGAGAAGGGCTTTCGGTTCTCTAGCACAACCCAGCAGGCGCGACAGCTGTGCTCTCTGGCATCCCACACTCACCTGCTGCTCCCGCTGCTCCAGTTTGGGAGCAAGAACACTGAGCTGGATCTTCGAGACCTCGGAGCTGCCGTCATCCTCACTGAGGCCCAGGGCAGAGTGCAGCCTCTCAGAAACCACCGCAATCTGAGCAGACAAAACTGCAAATGGCAGAGTCGTCAGGTGAGCAGGGGTGCAGGGAGGGGTGCACAGAGGGGCTGATGAGGGCGCAGAAACTACCCAACACCACCCTGACTGCACCCCAGGGCCAACTCCCTGCAGGCGGCAGTGACTGGGCGTGGAGAGGTGACACGGCAAAGGGGCAGTCACCATTCACACATGTACTGCACGTGTGAGGAGCATGCACTCTGTCACCATCACAAACTTCACTTATTTAAATTCTTCATCTGAATCACATACCAACTCTCCCCCAAACTGTGTCATCTGCTGGAGGCTTGCGTCCCAGCTGCCATCATGTTTCCGATGGCCAAGAGCCACAGCCTTGGGGCACCAGAGGTTGGGTGGGTGCTGAGTGGGCCAACCATACTGTGTGGAAATGGAACCTTTGCTGCTTTGGAATAAGGCTGACCTGACCTTTCAGCCACCTTGCTGGAGCCTTTGGGTCCCGCCAGGTCCCAGGATCTCCAGATACCACGTTCTGCAGCACAGCTTTGAAAGGCCACGCTCCCACCCCTGGCACACTCAGTAGGATCACAGCTAAGGCCCTGCAGGCACCCAGCAAGCAGAACTAAGATAGTTTTGTTAGTATTTCCTCTGGGAGGCTCTCTCAGGATATCCTTTCCTAGCGGGAATAAAATGAATTCATAATATCCCTGGCCGAGTGGCTTGGCTGGTTGGATCATCATCCCATGCACCAAAAGGGTGCAGGTTCCATTCCTGGTCAGGGGACATATCTAGGCTGCAGTTCAATTACCAGTCAGGGCACATACATGATAGATGTTTTTCTCTCCTCTCTTCCTCTCTATCTCTCTAAAAACAATGAATGTATCCTTGGGTAAGGATAAAAAAATAAATAAAATCCGTACAGTTACTAGGTAAAAATATGGCCTACTAATTTTAATATATTCTTATTTATTTCAGAGAGGAAGGGGGGGAGATGGAGAGAGGGAGAGAGGGAGAGAGAGAGAGAGAGAGAGAGAGGAAAGAGAGAGAAACATCAATGATGGGAATCATTGATTGGTTGCTTCCTACATGCCCACACTGGGGATTGAGCCTGCAACCTGGGCATGTGCCCTGACTAGGAATTAAACCGTGACCTCCTGGTTCATAGGTCAACGCTCAACCACTGAGCCATGCCGGTGCAGGCTAGCCTACTATTTGGGATTTTGTCTGAAAGTGCTGGAAGTTAGGATTTATTTCATAGATTGCTGTGCACCATTGCGAAGTATGAACTGTCCAGGTTCCTACTCCAGAGAAACACTCACAACGCACACAGCAGCAGAGGCTCAGGCATTAGGAAAAGAAAGAAAACTCCAACTAGTAATGTCGCCCAGCCTCCTCTCCACCACCTGTCCTACTGGGATGCCAAAGAGCGGAACAGTCACCTTCTGCCAAGGGTCTGTGACAGCTTGAGTGACTGGTCTCCCATCCTGTCTAAAGAGGACCACATTCTTGACACCTGCCAGCACCAGGGTCAGGCTTCACTACCAAACACTGAACCACAGGAATAAGTACCAGCCACTACCACCGTGAGGGAGTGGACCAGCCACTGAGCCCCATCCATGGCCGCACACAGCTCCTGAGCCTGCCCACTGCCCGTCCTCACCATCATACTGGGCGGGGTCTGTCATGGCAGCCCTGAGCTCTCGAAGTGCAGCTGTGAGCAGTCCCAGGGAGCCTTCCGTACAGCCAGGTTCCACCTCCACCTCCATTCCCAGGGCTGCATCTGCGAGACCAGGAAGAGTGATTCTAACAAGTAAGCCATACAGGAAACATGCAGCTGAATGTGGACCTGCTCATTCCCATGGGTTCTCTGCCCACGGGGGGGGGGGGGGGGGGGGGATGAAACCCTCCCGAGGCTGGATGCTGTCACATCAAAAATCAAAACATTCATAAATAAGCTCAAGAACAAGCATGGTCTACCCGCCCCATTGCCACAAGTGGGAAAAGCATGTGCCTAATGAAAAAAGATGAGGCCCAGCCAGTGTTGCTCAGTGGTTGAGCATTGACCCATGAACCAAGTCACTGGTTCAATTCCTGGTCAGGACACATGCCCAGGTTGTGGGCTCAATGCCCAGTAGGAGGCATGCAGGAGATAGTCGATTGATGTTCTTATCTCTCTATCCCTCTCCCTTCCCCTCTCTCTTTCTCTCTAAAAAAATAAATAAATAAGCAGCACAGCAAGGGAGGCTGGGCAGGAGACACTCATGAATGACTTATTCCCTGTTTCTCAAACTTCTAAGTTGTTTATCATAGGATGGTAAAAAAATAAAACAAAGAAAAAAGGCAGAATCGGTGTTTTAAAAGCAAAATCAGTTCATTTCTGGTGTTGCTGGAGAGGACACTGTGTGCAGCAAGCCTCACAGGTCTCCGGTGACACCAGGAGCCAGAGCCTAAGGCTTCTACTAATGAGCCCGTTGCATCAAGTTCTACAGCAGAAGACATTCTGAAAGCCCCCAAAGGTGGGACCCGGGGCTGGGCGAGGAGGACCAACGCCACACAGGGCATCCCCAGCAGAGCTGCCATCTCACTGGACCTGAGAGCGGTGAGATCTGGGACCTTCATTCTTTGCCTGCTCAGGGGCTGGTCTCCATCTGTTATAAATTATCCATGCTAGTGAAAGGGGTTTCTGGCAGACAGAAGCCCCATGAGCCTACATGGCCCTGCAGGTGTCAGAGGGTTGAAACCAGCAAACACAAGCTGCTTCATCAGCGTGGCTCCTGCCCCTTGTCCAGTGACATTGCTGGGAAAACAGCCTGACGGCACTGCTGACAGCCTTCTTGTTAATGGCCAGGTAGGGTGGGCAGGAACACTCTGAGTCTGCCCAGCTGCTCCGAGCATGGCCGTCTCACCTCTACATCCTCTCAGATGTGTCCTAGGTCCATGTCACTGTTCCCTAGAAGCAGAAAGACCACCCCCCCCAACCCACCACAAAACTCAACTGCCATCCAAAGGGTCAGTCAGAAAGCTGTCACAGACCAGCCCTACAACAGGCTTCAGAAATGAGACAGTCCTGGAGCCCGGCTACAGAGTCTGAGAGGTCACCCGAATTTAAAGCTTGAACTCAGGACAGGCAAGCAGAAGCCTCATCACCCTCAGTGGGGCCACAAACAGCAGAGTGAATGCTGTGCGCAGGAACTGCTTTAGGAACGTGCTATTTCAGGTACATCAGCGTCTCCAGGCTCAGAGCCTGTGAGCTGACGGCATCACATCCTGGTCCATGACTGGGGCTGCTGGTGGGCAGTCTCTGAACCCAGAGCCCTGGCCAGACCCAACGCGACCTAACCAGACAGCACTGACCAAGGCGCCACTGCCACAGCTCATGGCCAAGAGCCCTTACTTGTCGGTTTCTTCTCTCCAGCAGCAGAGCAGGCTTGGCGGTAGGTGGAATACAGAGACGAGGGGATTTTATCTGCTCTGGATCAGAACAAAACATTAAAATCAGGTCAACTATAACTCAAGCTAATTCTCAAGCTTACAATTCCAAAAACTTTAATAAAGCAAAAGTATGTGACAGAGTAAATGTAATTACACAACACTGTACATTATGACCCCGTTTAGAAAACCACTCTACATCACGTCCTCACTGATGCACAATGCCATGTGTGCACATCTGCCAGCAGTGGTTTCACTGGCACAGAGATTATGCATGTTTTTTACTTCTCTCATTCAAGTTTCAGAAATTTACAAATTTTAAAAGGGAACTTATACTACTGTAATTAATAATACTAATAAAAACACCGAAATGTGATGAAAAACACAAAGAATTATAGAGCAGGTCCTGTGATAAGGACAAGGGGCGTTTACAAAGCACGGCTGGCACTGTCTCAGGACACAGTGACAAGTCCAAGGACAGAAGCCATGGAGTCACCCTCAGAGGAGCCACAAGGGGCAGCTCAGATATGGGACGCATGGACACAGGCATGGCCTGCAGGACAAGAAGCCTCCACATGAGCCATGAGGCAGGAGAGCATCTGACCTGCCAGTGCTGCAAACATTGACGATACAAATAGGAGGAGGACACAGCTGAGCTCCAGAGGGAGGGCCCATCAGGGGACCTGAAGTGAGGCAGGGAATACAGCCTGGAAAGTAGGAACCCAGGGGGACCACCAACCAATTGGGAAGTGGAAAGCTTTTAGCTTAAGTAATAGAAACCAGCCTGGCTGGTGGGGCTCGGTGGTTGAGCACTGACCCAGGAACCAAAGGTCACTGGTTCAATTCCTCGTCAGGGAACATGCACAGGTTTTGGGCTCGATCCCCAGTAGGGGGTACATAGGAGGTAGCCAATCAATGTTTCCATCGGCCCCTCTCGCTTCCTCCCTAAAAATCAATAAAAGTATTTTTTTTTAAAGTAGAAATCAATGCAAACAAAAGAAAATGGAGAAATTCACAGAAAACACTCAGGCACCACTATCATTACTACTCTGAGAGGGAAGGCAAACACGGCAGCTGTTTAGCAAGAACAGACTGCCATAAAAAGAGCATCTGGTGGCAGAACTGAAACTCACTAGAGGACAGGCAGGTAAACTTGAAGAAAGGAGAGGAGAAAAAATCCCCAAACACCAGATATGTAAAATATGTCAGAAGAGAAAAAACATCAGAAGACAATCCAAGAACTCTAATACCTGAAAATCAAGGCTCCAAAAAACCACGCAGAGGGCAGCAAGCCTGCAGTGAAATAAGCTAAGGTGGAATAATAGTGTCTGGATTTGCTCCAAAATAACCCAGAAGGGTAGGTAAGTGGGTGAATTGAGGGCTACAGATGAAATAAGACTGGCCATTTGTTGATAACTATGAAAGCTGGGTTATATATACTCTGATCTGTAGTTTTCTGTCTTAAATTTCTCATAACAAAAGGTTTTAAAATAGACAAAATTTCTTAGCACTGGAGGACACGGATTTCCAGATTTAAAGGCCCACCATCTGCCCGGCCAAGAAATGAAATCAGACCCACAGTAATCCACATTACTATAAAATTTCAGAACACAGCGAAAAAATAAGACACTACAGGCCTCCAGAGAGAAAAACACAGGGCAAAGAACCAGAAACCATAAGTTTATAACATCTCAACAAGGAGCCTCAAAATCAATGGAGGAATATTTTCTAAGACTGAAAGGAAAACAAGCTCCAGCCTAGATTTCTATACTCAACCAAATTACCTGTTGAACTTGAAGGCTCAGTAAGGTGTCAAACTTTTTTTTTTTTTTTACCTCCCATCCATCCTTTCTTATGAAAAATATGCATCAACAGGGTATGTTCCACCAAAACAAAGGAGCAAGCCAAGAGGATGATCTGAGACACAGAAAAGGAAGGGTCAGCACAAGCCAGAGAACACTCCTGGGTGATGTCGAAGAGAGACACGGATGATAGCTGTGCTCAGAAGCACAGAAGCTAACAATTCAAACTGGAGCAGGTCGGAGGGAGGCTCTGCAAGAGGCGTCTCCAGATGTAATTGTTGGACACTCGATTCTGAATGAGAGGGCTCTAGACAACTGGCAGAATCTGCAGGTGAATCATGATATGTACAAGGAAAATGACGATAAGACAAATGTGAACTCCAGAGAAAACAAAAGAAAACAACTGGATTCCTAAGGTCAAATCTGAACAGTGTTTATACAGACAGCCTTCAAAAATGAAAGTAAAAACTGAGTTTTTAACCTTTTGCACTCGGATGTCAAGATTAAAATTACTCTTTGAATGTATCAATAATTTGAAATATAAAAAAAATCCAAATAAATAAGTTTGTATGAAAAGAAACTCCAGTTTTTTATTCTACTGCCACGCTTTGTAAAATCTGGGGTATTTAAAAAATTAAATCCCGAGTAGAATAAAGGAATCGAGAAAAAAGCAAGCGAGTGCAAAGGGTTAAAACTATTATACAAAGGACAGCTAATTGTATTGATGGAAGGAAGGTAAAGAATCTCTTCCACAGTGGATTATCAGTTGATATTTCCTAAAACAGAACAAGTGATAAGCAGAAAAAAAACCCACGCTATTTAGAGATACAGAGAGAAATAAAACCAGCTAGAATTGAAATTGAAAACAGTTGCGTCCAGAGAGAAAGAAGTGGCAGGGAGGGGTGAGTGGTGGCTGTTTTCCTTAATAAATTTCAGAACTATAATTCTTTTTTCTAAACCATATTTAACTTTGACAAAACATTTTTTAAGACTAGAAATAAATGTCAAAAAATTAAGCTACATCACGCAAATACAAAAAAAGCTGGCATTCATTTTCCTTTCATGACTTTGTACCAATAACACTACTTAACTCCCAGACCAATCAATCTCCTACATGTTCACTGAAAAATTATGCTAAGCGGCGATACTCAGAATCAAAGAAATTCTTAAAATCTTAACTAATTTTGAGCCAATATTTTATAAATAAATCATACATGTGATAAAACGTCTCTACAAAAGACCCAGAATTCTCTGCATTGTCAAAAGCCCTACTAGAAACAGACTGTCCTTGCGCACCTCTTCAGGGACTCTATGAAGGCCACCCGGGAGTCAGGGGCACTCGGGATCTGTGAGAGGAAACACGAGACTCCAGTGAGATCCAGACAGGAACATCCTTGCTCTCTGCTGTCTCGGTCCCGAGTTCGTGAAGATGTGTACTGACCACTCGAGGTGTGAGCAGGGCGGGCAGAAAGTGAGAGACATAGTAGGGCCTCCTGAATATGCTGCAACACAGAAGAGCGGACTCAGACAACAGAAGCGTCAGGACACCTCAGTGAACACAACAAAAACGTCAGTTTCCAGAGTGGCACCAGGTGGGCCGTCTCCTTTCACGGCTATGACGTTACATCACATTTTTAAACTCCCAGTTCATGCAAAGGGTAGTCTGCTGGTGACCTGTATCCTGTGGAATCTGGATAACACTCTGCCCCCCTGGAAATCCCAGAAGTGGGACCACATTTTTCAGAAGCAATACCTTAAAATAAAGCTACCCCACACTGGTATCAACCAGAACTTAACAAGTTTTGTGATCACATAAAATTCAACACAATTTTGGTATTTGACTCCCTGTACTAGCTTCACACTGGTCACCAATGAAGTATTAATAAAAACCATCGTCTCTCTGAACAGTGTGGGTTCCACTCAGTTCCACCTGTTGGCTGTTTTGGGGGTTCCCTGTGCTTTTCTAAAGAAAACGCATGTCACGTCAAGGACTCTGCACCAGCCAGCTGCAAGACCATTCCTGGGACATTTACATGGACTCCTGGGTCTCTCACAAACACGACCTCCCTGAGGCTCGTGGCTCTGTGAACAGATGAGGGACAACCCCAGCATGACCCTACCTGGCCTCCATGACGGCAATGGGAATTTTCCCTGTGTGTTCAAACACCTGGATAGCCTTCTCCACATCCTGGGATGCCTGGCTGTGGGGCTGACTCCATGGAGGGAGGAAGGAAAAGAACAGGAGACTTAATAGAAGGCTTGTCATTTGAGGTAAAAGGTGTGGAGTCAATGCGTGGCACACTGGGAATTCAGAACCACAAGAAGGCATTGGTGGCTTTCTCTCTGCCCTCAGCAAGTCAGACCAATGAGCAGCCTGGCAACAACACGGCCCCTGTGGGAAGTCACTGCCACCCTCCCGTCTCCTTCCTACCTCTCCTCTCTGCTGCCCCTCTAGGACAGTCAAGTGCTCCAACTAAAGATTTTCAGGTGAGAAGGAGCAGAGATTAAGTTTGATATTTTTCTTAAAATACAGCAGTAAATCTTAAACAGAAAAAGGAATTAAGTATTTCATAACATTCACTTTAACAGCATCTGTAACAGTTCTCCAGCAACTCACAACTTTTAAGTAAAATGGTCTTAAAGAAGACACGCATACCACATGGACACCTGACATTTGGTTTACATCAATGTAGTTAACCTCTTTTTCTGTAATTCCTAGAAAAAATGACACCTCCCTGCAGTTTTACAGACCACTTTGTCCACTCAAACCCACGTGGACGGCGATCTCCTAAAAGACAACCCTTCCCACACGCAGTGACTGTCCTGCTCATGTTCTCAACAGAGATGTTACAGAACAAGCACTTGGGGCAACTGTCACGTTCCACCTGCACCAGACTCCCCAGGTCCCAGACAGGAAAGGCTCAAAGGCTCAACTCCATCACAGGAAACAAGAACAAGAGTGTGCTTGGTGAGCACGGGGGGTGGTGGGGGACGACACCCAAGGCAGCAGCACCAAGGTGAGTTACCTCTGTGACGTCCCTGGCTGTAGACAAATCCTCATAGAGCCCCATGTTCTCCACAGAAACCTGCACAGAAGACAGGAGTGAGAACACAGGACCAGATAGGTGTGGGCAGCTGGAGGTCGAGGGGAGGAGGGAGGAGGGGAGGCCAGGACTTGCCTTCAGGTCGGCCAGCCGCGTCTTGGCCAGTGAGACATAGTCTGTGAGGAGGGAGCGGTACTTGCTGGGGACCAGGGGCGGATGGAGAATATGCACCTGCAGCAGACGACACAACAGGATGGGAAAGTCAGAGAATTAGCCAAAGACCACAAGGGCAGAAGCTGGGGGAGAAACGGACGGAATGGAATGGGATCCTGGTGAGGGTTTCCACATGCACCCGAAGGTGTGCCTTCAGAAGTGGGCGGCAAGAGTCCTGCGGGAGGACACAAAGCTCTTTGCACACCTCTCTCCTCAGATGGAAGGCACCACTGCCGCCGGCGGTGTTCAAGCTTTAGTCACCAGGCACCTTTCCATCTTAAAAGCCAGGGGTCAAGCATTCAGACAGGCAGGGGAGGCCCTGGAGGCGTGAGCAGTGCTCTGGGCTTCACCCCGTGATTGGTACACGGCTTGATCTACTCCTCTACCTATTCTCTCACCTGGATTCTATGAAATGTGAGAGTTCCTAGGTGCCCAACCCCCCAAAACAAATGCTAGGTATAGTTATCTAATTAAAGGCTTACAGAAATAAACATTTTAATCATGAGATTGATACAGACCTGTTATAAAAAAATATGGTTTCCCAGGCCCAGAGGTAACAAACCCTGGCAGTTTGGGGTATATCCTTCCAGATTCTTCTCCTCCAATATAAAAACATATCATTCTTGAATATAAAAAGTGGGATGTCCAACACTCCTGTTCTCCCTGTCTAAGCTCTCTGAGCTGCTCCAAGGAAGACCTGGGACAGCTCCCTGTATGGCCACCGGCCAGGGGGTGGTTTCTGGCCTTTTACCATCACCAACGCTTTCACTAAGGGCATGCCTACACCCTAGTTGTCGGGTTTGCAGTGTTTAACTGGCACCTGCTCAGGAAGACCATCCCTGGACTGAGGAGGACGTGAAGAAAGGCGCCGGCAGCCGGCTTCTCACCTGCAGGTACCGGGGGGCCTCAAAGGGCACGAGGTCAGACAGGAACTTGAAGAGGAAGACCAGTGCCTTCTTGCTGCTGCAGTGGTGGCCCCTCGAGCTCCCAAAGGAGGCCTGGAGGGAGATGGGTGTGAGGCACGGACAGCACGTGCCCTACTGTCCACAAAGGGACCTGTCAGTGCAGCACCTCAAAACCAGAAAACTGCTACTGGAAAGAGAAACCACAAAACCAGTTGGTTCACACAATTCTGAATGTCATGGCGAAGCTTTGACTAAAGTCGGCTGAAACATAACTATGGTGTCTTGTGAACATCAGAGGCACAATTTACTGCCTAACAAGGACTCTCCTTGGCAAGTTGGGGGACATGCCAACTACCTACTGGGAGCACCAGCAGGTCAGCAAAGGTAACGCACCTGGAACCAGTCTGCATAGGACGGGAACACGGAGGGGCCCTCCAGCGCAGCCTGACGCACAACCAGGAACACAGTTACCATGCAGTCCAGGTCGAAGCTTTCAAACGCACGGGCCAGCAAACAGGTTACCCAATCTAGACAAGAATAACCATAGAAATAAAATGCGTATGTTCTGCTAGAGAGTAAGTGCCCCCCTACAACTTGCATACCCAAAGCCAATTTCAAGGGACTGAAAACTGATCAGAGGAACCCAAACAGCAACTATGTAAGGCTGACAGCAGCGGCAGGCAGAGCCTGAGAGGGCACAGTCCACAGGATGCAGGGCATCTTCAGGGCATCCTCGCTGAGATGGACACCGTGATTCCCCTTTTTGCCAACAATACTGCGCATAGTGCACGCAGACGCACGCACACTCGCACACCCAGAACGCCCCCCGAAGCGCACCGGTCACCAGCCGCTGGGCTCCAGGGAAGCAGATCACCATTGTGGACACACAGGACAGCACGTGCTGCCAGTTCACCTCGTGCGTCTCCAGAACTTCTTGTAAGTGGCCCACCAGCTCCTCGGGACTCAGAAGCACGAAGAGCTGAAACAAAGTGCCTGGGCTGTCAGAGCAGAACACTGCTGGCAGAGCCAGACCCCACCCCCTTCCTGTAGGACACAACTCAGGGCTGAAAGGGACACTTCCGTGTCTCTCCTTGCTGCAGTGGTCAGTACTGGCTAGAACCACAGAACTCTGTGGGAGATCTCCATGGCCCTCGTCCTGCCCGTGACTCACCCTGCGGTACAGGCCGGTGAGCAGAGGGTGGGTCCTGGCGAAGCTCCAGTCCCTCTGCATTTGAACAGCATCGGAGACTTCACCAGGAGGAAGAACAAAAACATCAAGTCAGTAATCATCGGAAAGCTGGGTTTTAAAGCTGCAATGTCAAAGAACTACCTTGTTTTAATTTGCATTTTTTCCGATAGTGAAATTCACCATTTCCCTGTTTGTTAACCATTTCTAGGTTATAAAATGTCTCTCTTTGGCCCAGATACCTGCTGGTGATACTATATCATATTTGCTGCTTCCTAATCCATCATTTACACTTGAGTCTACCTGCTTTTTTTTTTTTTTCTTTATTATTATTATTATTATTATTATTATTATTATTATTGATTTCAGAGAGGAAGGGAGAAGGAGAGAGAGATAGAAACATCAATGATGAGAGAGAATCATTAATTGGCAGCCTCCTGCACGCTCCTTACTAGCCCGCAACCCAGGCATGTGCCCTTGGCCGGAATCGAATACAGGACCCTCAGTCCGCAGGCCAATGCTTTATCCACTAAGCCAAACCAGCTAGGGCAAGTCTAGCTGCTTTTAAGCTTTAAATGTCAACAGGCGATCAATGAGGATGCTGTGGAAAGGAGAATGGCTGACACAGGTCCTCGGGGGTAGGACAGCAGCCTCTGTCAAGAGCGACCGTATCCCACCTGCGGACCCTCCTGGGGATGTACCGAAGCACAGAGCCGGCTCAGTGGACAGGGTGTGCATTCAGCCCATCACTAAAAGTGAACGTTGTCATTGATAGTGACAGCAGCCAAAGGACACTCATTAGTAAAAGATGACATGAATATTAAACACGTAAGAAAAGCACGTAACTACATAAAATACGTAAGTTAATGACATATGGAAACAAAACCTTGAAATTTAAAAGTGTAACTACATCTTCAAAAATCTATTTAGAAAAAAACGAGATTTTGTGTTAAAGCTACTTCTACTTTGGTGATGAGAAGGATGAGTTTTTCTTTCCATGCTTCTTTAATTGTAAATTTTCTTAATGAGAATGTGTTATTTTCAAATGAAAGGATGGTTAATAATAAAATGTCCTTCATGATCTCAAAGTGTCTGAGAGCATTAACATGGGGCCCAAGCTCCTGTCAAGGGAGGCAATGGTCCCCAAACAAACTGGAATCTGGAACCCACCTTTCAGCACAGGCTGGTGAGTGAGTATCTGAGTCAGCGTGTGCCTGAAAAACCTCTTTGGAGAATCCGTCGAAATTATACTGTGGAATGTGTGTCCACTGAATCCACTGAACCTGCAAATGGAACAGAAAGAGGATCTCAAGAAAAAAGATGCACGCGCTTTCCGGCGGCGACGACCTCCCGACAATAGGCCTCTCGCTAAGGATCTCCTCCATCCCTCTCCAGAAGAGGAGAAGAGGAGACACAAGAAGAAGCGCCTGGTGCAGAGCCCCAGTTCCTACTTCATGGATGCAAACGCCCAGCATGCTATAAACCACCACCGTCATTAGCCACGCACAAACGGTAGTTTTAAGTGTTGGCTGCTCCACGGTTCTTTGTCAGCCAACAGGAGGAAAAGCAAGGCTTACAGAAGGATGCTCCTTAGAAGGAAGCAGCACTAAAAGCCCCTCAAATCAAGATAAATAAACACATTTTGAATAAAATAAAAGACACCACACTTGCTGACAGCTCATCAAAGGCATTCTGTCAAGCAAAGCGGACCTGGACGCTGAGGCCCCCACTCCCAGCTCAGGGGCTCACAGGCTTGCCCTTTCTGTGACCTTGAAATTCTCTCTGCCAGGCCACCATGCCACTGGCTTAAAATGGAACCCAGAGAAGTAGTTTCAACAAGAGAGAAGTGTAGTTTCAAGGGGAGAGAAAACCACAAGCAGGCAACAAAGACCCCTGCCAAGCATGGAGAGAGGGGAGGTCAGACAGCCTACAGAACCAGGGGATAGGGGTGGGAGTGGGGGTGTGATGAAGGCCCAGGAATCAGTGACCTGGGCCCAATGGAGGACTAGGGCCCAGCTAATTGCCAGGGTTACAAAGCCTCGGTATCCCTGTCTGTGAGGTGGGAATCAGACAGCAGGGTTGTGCCAAGCCTTGTGCAGAGACTGGCACATGTAGGTGGCTCAAACTCAACAACTGTCCCTAAAACCAACAGTGACATGTGGCAGGAGGAGGGAAGGAAACAGCCATCCCTCAGAGGGAGCAAGACACCACTGACAGGGCAGGAGGGATGAAGGGTGACCAGGGCTGAAGTGGGGTGTACGCCAGGGTTAGCCCTACTGATTCCACGTGAGAGAAAACCAAGTGTCCCAGCAGTTACATGTGCTGCCCCAGGGTCACGAATACGAGGGCACTGGGCAGAAGGAGGACACAGGGGCCCACGAGCTCTGCTCCTTCCTGGGGAACGGGGTTCCAGTGTGCCGCCCAGACTGTTAGGGAATATCTGATTTTATTTTAAGTATTGGCAACTAATTTAAAAATTTAAAAAGAAGCAAGCACACTGATGATCATTACTTGATTCTTGGGATATGAGTTTGAGCAATCTAGGCATACTACAAAATTGCATAAAATTTAGAGAACAAAGCAGTGTTTTCACTGTTTAAATTAAGTACTGAATTGTACAGCACAGTGAGGACTATGGAATATTTGTGGAGTACCAGAGCAAAATCATTAGAGTAGAGAAATGCTGAGAAATTCTCTGGGTTTCCCAGGAGAGAGCCAACTTCCAGGTTAGCCTCACCCATGTGCCTCTGAAAGAAATGCGGACACCCCATGTCCAAGCCAGCATGTCTATGTGCAGCTCCGACCACAGAGGGAGAGCCAGCACGACAAAGCCAGGCCTACTGTGGGGCTCGGCGGGAGCCTGGAGCCAGCTGTGTGCTCCAGAAAGCCCTGCAGGGGGCCCAGAGGGCCACACGAGGGAAAGAGCATGACAGTGAGCCGGTCACCCTGGTGGGAAGAGGGGCACACCACAACCGGCAGGAGTCTGGGCCTGGAGGAATGAGGGGCCCAGAGAGGGGGTGCCTAGCCTCCTGCCTCATCTCAGAGAAAGCAGGCAGACCCGGGGGTCCCCAGTGCTTCCCAGCTGTCATCTCTCCTGACACTGACACGATGGCAGGAGTGTGCTCAGGAGTCATCTGTTGGTATTCGAGTGTCTAAAATACCTGGAGCCTCTAACTTAGTGAGCACCGCCCCCAGGACCCCCCAGGAACATACCAGCACCTCACTGCCTTGTGTGCTGAGGACTCCTCCTGCACGCCAGCAGCCAAGGTTTCAAGTGCAACTGATGCCAGGACATGGAAGCAGAAAACAGAGAGTACATCATCACAGTCCATCAAAAACAACCCTAAGTGTTTCTGGACAAGGCAGGCATTTCATCCTTGGTAAGAGCCCCTCACTGTCAAGTTACAGATCTCCCAGGCCACCTACACCCCCAGACGGCACAAGGCCTTTAGGGTTCCAAATGTCTCAGTGAAGCCTTTAAAACCAATCAGAATATGTAGACAATGAAGCGTCCCCAATTCACCATTAAACATAATCATTCATTCAACAGCTCTGCAGGAACTGAGCCAGGAGAAAAAATGGAGGCTAAGTTTATACCAAAGTACAACCAAAAAGGGGATTTTCTGGTACAAGGATTCTACAGGGAGATATACACAAACAGGTAGAATACTTGAAACTGAAAGGCAGAAACTGAGAAAATTCCTGATAAACAAACTGAGTCATTTACAGCCTGGGGCACAGAGCAGTGCACTCACAGAGCAGCATTCTCTGTAACACGGCCACAGCAATCTGTGAACACAGAACGAGTTACCATTACTCAGTCACATCCGTGAACCACACAAGAAAGCTAGTTGTTAGTCTAGAGTCAAATACAAAACTGGCTTTTCAAAGAAGTACACTGTTAAGATTTCCTCTTAGGTTTACGTACCATCCCAACACCGAGACTAGACAGAGTGAAAGGCAGACTTTCTGGAAGTATCTGTCGTGATGCCTCAGAACGCCCAGGCCCTGGTCACATCCTGCCAGCCCCCTGCTTCCCACATGTCTGTACCACCCAGGTGCTGTCCGTGCAGAGTCCTGCTGACACTGTCTGGACTGTAGCTGGGAAAGAGCGGCCCCCCTCCCCTCCTCTGAAAGCACAGGCTGGATTCCAGGCCATGAAGACCTTTGCCCCCAAGCACTCCGGAAACCAGAAGACATGGGGGGGGAGATCACAACCTGTTCCCACTTCCCACACCTACTGGATGGGGGAGGGGCACGATGGGGGCACCTCATGAGCACAGCAAGGTCAGCCACTGGTCCAGGGATGTCCAGGGAAGGACCCCATGGTGGGTGGAGGTGTAGGGGGGCTTATTTGATAATCCTATAATGCTTCACCTTTGTTTTTCCTCCTACCTGGGGCATCTGTTCAGCCTCCACATTTCTTCTCGGACCTGAGATTTTCTGAAATCCCCTCAAAACAAACATTTGCACAAAATCTGAAAACCACAAAAGCAAAGTATTTACATACACTGCAGTCCCCAAGCAACCAGGAGGCCAGGAGGCCCACAAGACCACCCTTTTCAGGGGCTAGGAGGGCAGACCCACAGGGAGCTACGAGGACACCCTGGCTCCGGCCCAGGGAGCCCTGCAGGTCACCAGACCCAACCTAAAAGCTCTGACTGAACTAGACTCTCCTCCTTGCCATTCTATTCGGAAGGAAAACACAGCTGACCCTTGAGCAACACAGGTTTGCACTGTGCTGGTTCACTTATCCACAATTTTTTTCAATACAGTCGGCATCCACAGTCAACCTACCTCAGATCAGATCCGAGCCTGGGAACCCGCATATGCACAGGGCCAACCTAAGTTTTCAGATTTTCAGATGTGTGAGGCATTGGTGCCCCAACCTCCATGTTATTCAAGGGTCAACTGTACTTATAATGAATAGAGTTTATATGTAAGGGATTTTCTCTTAAAGTAGCTTCCAAGGGTTTCTTGGGGACTTTCAGCCCATCTCCTACACCAACACAAGAACCTTTATAGAAGACCCCAGAAGCATTACATTGAGGCAGGAAGGGGACTCAAATCTTCTGAAAAGGTTCGAGTTGAGAGGGCTAAAATGAAAGATTTTCTACCTAATCTTCAATTTAAACTTAAACTGTCTGGGGCCAGATTAACGATTCAGGAATCATAGAGAGTTGTAGGAAATCATCTGTGTGTAGATTCCACTCCTCGGGAATTACTGGCTCCCAGAGCAGCAGGAGAGGGCCCACTCCAAGGGAGAGATGCCCAGGAAATGTGGGTGACAAGCTCACGCCCGTTTGGACCTAGATAAGGATTCCCACCCAAGTTCCCACTTGGCCTTTCCTGGGCAGTTTTCAAAATAAATTATAATTAAGCCCACAAAAAGTTAGTGGCCCCCATCCTTAACCACCTTGCAAGTAACAGGTGCTCCTACCCTGCTGTCTCTACAACACGTTCTCTGTGGGGGTGAAACTGAGCCTCAATTAGCATAGCCCTCCTCCAATTGGGGTGCTGAGGGAGCTCCCTGCCAACCCCACGTGAGGGCTTGTGCCTCCTCATTCAGCAGGTCATAATCCACAAATATTTAACTTAACACACTAGCTACACGCCCTATAACATAATGGGTCAACAGGCTGACATACCAAAATTTCCACACAATTAAAGTTAAATGCAAACAGGTATGGCCCAAGATGACTTCATGCTAGATTTCCACACCATGGGTGTAAGGGCCTTTTCTGCGTCCCAGATCTTCAAAGGAGAAAACTGACCTAAATGAATTCCCCTCCACCCCCACCCCAAAACCTGCCTCTGTGATGAACTTACCAGAGAGCATAGCCCTGGTGATGTCGACGTGCTGACAGGTGTCTTCTGTCTGCTCACACAGACAGCGCAGGTTCCTGAAGAGCCACGCCACCACCGCCTGCATGTCCGAGTGGCTGGGGACAAGCATACAGCACACCTGCACCCCTGCTCCACAGCCACCAGGCCATTTTCTTCTCACTCATTTCACTCAGCAGCTTAGGCCACTGAGAATAAGCTAGCAACCACCTGAGACTTCTGTACCAAGAAGTTAGTGACACCTCCTACTAACATCAAAAATAATAATTTTCAAGTAGTTTACTAGTCCTTATTTGGAATAGCTAACTATTGTTGGGAAGGGGGGAAGAAAGGTAATAAAATAATCATACAAATAAAACAGACAGCAGCATTACAGGCTGTAGGCTGTCACCAAGGGATCGGCCATGCAGCACAATCTGTGTGAGAATCCACGTGGCCTGCAAAGCCCTGATGGGAGAACCCTCACCTGCCCGCCTATCACATGTCATCTCCCTGATAACAATGTTTATGTGCTTGGCCACCTGTACCTCTTCTATGGGGAACTGGCAACTGAAATCCTTTGTCCATTTTTAATTAGAGCCATCAGGCCTTCCCCACTTCAAGATTACAAAAACATCCTTCCAGTGCTTTTATAATTTCTTTTTTTCCCCTTCTTTGATTTATCAACAATGTTTTTGGTATAAAGTTCCAACTTAAATCACTGTTTCTCTCTGTCTCTCCCCCATTCATTCCACTCTCTCTAAAAATCAATGGAAAAATATCCTCAGGTGAGAATTAACAACAAAAAGATCCAACTTAAAAATCCAGATGTGGCCCTCGCTGGTTTGGCTTAGTGGATAGAACGTCAGCCTGCAGACAAAAGGGTCCTGGGTTTGATTACGGTGAAGGGGCACGTGCCCAGGTTGTGGGCTCGATCCCCAGTAGGGGTCGTGCAGGAGGCAGCCAATTGATGATTCTCTTTCATCATTGATGTTTCTATCTCTCCCTCTTCGTTCCTCTCTGAAATCAATAAAAATATATTTTTAAAAAATACAGATGCGGCCCACGTGTACCACCACCAGTGTTTTAATATGGCATTTTCAACTGTGCTTGGCAATCCCCCAAACAAGTTGCTGTTTTTCCTGAGCAGAGAACAAACATGCAGACTCCCAGCCTCCTGCTGGAGTAGGGGAGGAGCAACTGCCTGGCTGCCTAGAGCAGGAAGCTGCCATCTGAGCTTCCAAGTGCTTCAGGCACCTGCTTTCAATCACAGCTTCTCGTCCTCTCCCCAAGATCCAGAGGCATCAGGGCCATCAATCCCTGAGTCTTCCAGGGAGAAAGACGACACTGGATCGGTTCCCTTCTTTCCACACTGCTGGTTTGCACAAGCCCACCTCAAGTGTGCTCAGTTGTCGACCACTGGTCCATCTGCCTCCTTCTTCCAAACTCTGTTCCTGCTAACTCCTCTCCCACACCCTCCCATCTTCATGGGTTGCACCTTTTTATAAAATCCCCTGAGTTGGTGGGATTTCAGGAAGAAATAAAAGCACTTGCACACATATATATTAACCATATTTATCTGAACATCTTTTTAGTTTTTAAAATATTTTATCACATAATGTATCTTCTACAAAGAAAACATTACCAAGCCTGTGTACGATAAGACTTCAATTACAAAAAAAATTCTCTTTAAATAATAAATTACAGTTGAACCCTGAACAACACAGGAGTCAAAAATCTGTATATAGCATGGGGAGGGGTGTGGGATGGGAATGGGGGGATGAGGACAAATATGTAATACCTTAATCAATAAAGAAATTTAAAAAAATAAAAAATATATATTAAAAAAATATTTTTAAAAAATTTAAAAATCTGTATATAACTTGATCCCCATGTTTAATATAGTCGTCACCCCTCAGTATCTGCAGGGGGCTGGTTCCAGGACCCTCCCATCAATACCAAAATCTGCAGATGCTCAAGTCCAGTATGTAAAATGGCGTAGAACCACACATACAGCTGACCCTTTGCATCAGCAGACTCCCAACTACAGATCAAAAATACTGTTTTTAACCTCTCAGTTGGTTGAATCTGAAGATGCAAAACCCATGAATACAGAGGGCCAACTGTTTGTACTGGGGGGAAAATCGTGTATAAGTAGGCCTGCGTAGTTCAAACCCATGTATTTCAAAGGTCAGCTATAATAGTTTCTCCAGGCAATTTTTGGCTGTGATACATGAGACATACAAGACTAGGTTACAAAAAATAAATCACGTGGTATTAAGGTAACAATATATCACTACCTTTCCAGTAGCTCTTGGAGGCTCACAATGTTTTGTATTTGAAGATGCCACACAGCTTCCAACAACAAAGAATCCTGAAAAAAATAACAGCATTGTGAGTCCTTCAGGATGCATTTTCCTACAGAATGTTCAGCCTGTGCTCTTAACCACCAGACTCTATTTAAAATCCAAGTGGAATAACAGCATAGCCTAAACTATTTTATCCACTAGTTTTAAAACTCACCAAGCCTTCGGACACGCCCACTACCATCTTTCCCCTCCTCCTGCCATCCTCACCACCACATGTCCTGCAGGCTCAAATAGGACCCTGCCCCGTCACTAGCTTGACCCACTTCTAGACCTTTCTCCACTGTGGCCTACCCAAGATTCCAAAATATAAAGGAACATGCCAATATCTTTTTAGAATCCTTCGTGGCTCCTCACAGCTTTGAGGATAAAGTTCACTCTTCGACACAGCACAGCCCTTTGTGATCTGGCCCCATCCCTCTCTTCTGTCTTCTCCAGTGAGGCCCTCCCTCCTACAGCACCGACGCACACCGTCCCTCAGTCACCCTGCTCCAATCACATCCGTCTCCCAGAAACCACACTCCTACACTTCCTGCACCTCCCAGCACTCCTAGGAAGCCTTTGCCAACCATCCAGATAGTCGCCCCTCTTCTCTGTACCCCGTGAACAGTCGCACACAGTGTTTGCGGGTACCTCCTTCCCATCCAGCGGCATTTACTGAACACTTTCCCCTACTCTCTGCAACTAATGAGATGCTTGGTGGGATTCCAAAAGAAGCGTAGGGGTCCTGTGGCTCCACTCAAACAACAGGACCCTGCTTGGAAAAACCCTGGCGTCAGAATTACAGTCTCAGGTTTACCTGTACTTTCCACAATTCTTGACAGAAGGTGAGACGGGAGAACATACTGTGCGCTAATAAATGCCCAGCGATCTCTAACAAGGAAGACAGTTTCTTCTGAAAAGAGAGGTTAAACCTTTTTTAACAATGGGCAAATACCTGAAGCAATATTCAAGAAATATCTCATTTCCCCCAATCGCTTACAAAATAAGAGCAGCACAGTTACCACATCGTGCTGTGCCTTACTCTCTGCTCTGGGTCTAGCAGCACCCCACGAGAGGGCTCCGCATGCGCCGCACAGATCTGCACAAAGCTGGAGGCCACCGTGTGGCTGCACAGGACTGCCACTGGAACCCCCAGCCGCAAGGCTTGATCCCGCAAAGCAGAGCCTTAAGGAAACACAAAACATGGTAGAAACACAAAACCTAAAACAGAAGACTTAAGAGATTAAAACACCTTCTTGTAAGCTGTAGCAGCCCAGAAATTTGCCTTTTGAAGGTCAGAATAGATCTCCAGGGAACACACAAGGAATCAAGGGAAGATGCTTTCATGGCAGAAACAGCTCACAGAATCCAGAGCAGCACCTGGAGCCTGCAGTTGCATACACACGCTTGTGTTTTGTCGGACACAAACGAGGGAGCTTGGCAGATACATTCCGGTTAAGAATTTTATCAACGTTTCCAAAGGAGCACAATAAATCGAGAACACAGTAGGCTCTTTCAATGAATTCCTGGTTTTCTAATGACTTCAGTGTCAAAGACAGATGGGCTCTCGCCAACGGCACAGTGATGTCCGAGTGGAAAGTGAGTCTGCTTTCCCAATGCTGCACCTCACACCTGTGGGCAGCCCAGGTTCCGCTGTGCTCAGTCCTGGGGCTGCCAAGGGGAACCTGGGTGCTGGGTGTACAGGCAGCCATCAGCCTCTGGTCTGCACTCAATCAAGTGAGAAATGCCAGGCGGTCTGAAAACAGATGGTGCCTATAAATACATTGTTTTCTAAGTTATTCGACTTTCATAACTAACTTATTTCAGTGTAATAGTCACTACCTTTAGCAGGAAAAAACTAAAAAAGTTCATGAGTTAAGGGTCTCTTTATATTTCTGTGGTCAAAGTTAAGAGCTTCTTGTATAAGTTCTTACTCCTTGGTCTAAAGTCCGTACAAGAAAAGTGTGTGGCTGAGTTCCGCTCCCTGGAATGATGATGCATAACTTGTGAAATTCAAACACAGTATGACAGCGAAAAGCAACATGCTTTACTGAGCTTACTGTTGAAAGTTATTTCAACAGAAATCTAAAACAAATCAATTAGTTAACAACTCTGACTTCCTACCGGGCAAATTCCCAATGGCTCCCTGAATGGGCACCACTGTCCACATTTCCGAGGGACAGGTGCTTCCTCCCGCTTCTGCCCGTGGTGAGTCAAACCCTGTTTTTTTGTTCGTTTGTTTGGGGTTTTTTAAAATATATTTTTATTGATTTCAGAGAGGAAGGGAGAGGAGAGAGAGCAACATCAATGATGAGGGAATCATGGATAGGCTGCCTCCTGCACGCCCCCCACTGGGGATGGAGCCCGCGACCCGGGCATGTGCCCTGACCGGGAATGGAACCCGGGACCCTTCAGTCAGCAGGCCGGTGCTCTATCCACTGAGCCAACCGGCCAGGGCCCAGACCCTTTTTAAAGTAACAGCTGCATAACACGCCCCAAGCAAGTCACAAACATCCGACTCGCCCTGCTCCACGCGAGGAGAAACCACTCTCTGGTGGGTCTGAACCTCGGCTTCTGGAGCACACACAGCAAGGGGGGTTCACAGGAGGCCGGAGGCATGCGGAGGAGGAAGCTCTGACTCACCGACGAGCGCGCCCGGGCTGCCGCGGTCCATCCACCCGTCCATCCCTCTGCTCAGAGGCGGCTTTGCAGGCGGCGGGCCCTCCACCTGGAACCCAGCACAGAGCCTGGCAGCGGGCGCGGGCAACCCCCAGTGCCCAGGGACACCTGCCTCCTGCCCTGCGCTCAGGTGCTTTGTTTGAAGAAGCGAAACCTCCTGAAACTTCCTCATAATCACTAGGTTCACCTCCGAGAAGATAAACGCCCCCCGTTTTCTCCTCCCCTGTCAGCACTGAGGGGGCTCCTCGCCGCACGGGGGCGGCCAGCCCTCAGCCCCTTCCTCACCTCAAGCAGCAGCTGGCTCAGGTTCACATGGCGCCTCAGGAGCTGCAGGGCGGCCGCCAGGATCTGCTGGCCCCGCTCAGGACCGGGCTTCTGCCTCCTGGCCCTGCCCGCTGCGGGACCCGGTTCGGACAACGGGACAGCCAGTCAGTGACCCCGCCGACCGCGGGACCCGGGCCTGAGCCCAGTCCCGCTGACAAGGGCCACAGGCCACTGTCACTGGCGCTCCAGGGCCCGCATCTCCCTCCCACACCCGCCTGTCCCGACACCACGGCGACCCGGGGACAGGACGGGGAGGGGCTGGAGAGGGCACGGGGTCGGGTCAGACCTGAGAGGACTGAAGGCAACTCATGCGCGCAGGACCCTGACCTCCCCGGGTCGGGCCGGCAGAGGCTCGGGCGGTAAGGAGGCGCGGCCCCACACCCACTTACCCAGCAGCTCGGCCCACGTCCTCCTGCGGCTCCCGGACCCCAGGTCTGAGGCGGCGGCCAGCGCGCGGGAATCCGACATGGTGAGAACCAGCAGCCGGCGGCAGCTCCGTACGTCCGGCCCGCGCTGCCTTCCCATTGGCTGGAGGCCAGCGCTGCTCTCCCATTGGCTGGCGGCCAGCGCTGTCTTCCCATTGGCTGACGGCCCGTGCTGCCGTCCCATTGAATACTGACCATTGGCTGGCGGCTGACAGGCCACACCCCCACCTAGGCGGGGCCTCGTGCGGCGGCCATCTTGATGATGGACTGAGCGAGTGAAGCGCCTGACACCTGGCGGCCGGAGCTGGGCGTGGAGTTGGCGGTTAGCAGGGCATCACCTACGAGAAAAGTGCGGCATCCCTAATCCATTGTTCCTGCAAACAAGATGCACAGCTGGCCATGAAGACACAGCCTGACAAACCCAAATTCTAAAAACCGCGGTGGCGTCCTTCAGACCATCGGAGAAATTTGCCCGCGGAGCGCTGCCTACTACGACCTGCACTGACGGACGTGGTTTGTGTCCCTCCGCCCAAGACGGTAGTGAGACGGCCAGTGACACCAAGGAACTAAGTGCTTAATGTCACTTGACTTTACATTTCAGTGACCCCACGTGCCCGGCTCCGGAGTGGACAGCACTGCGCCCTCCTCTGTCCCTAACACAGGTCAGACTCCAAAGTAAGGCGCCCTCCCCAGGTGCGGAGTCCCACTGCAGTCTTAGTGGTTGGTGCCTTTCCCATTCTCGTGATACAAAGCTGAAGTTCGTTCGTGTTCCTAGCTGTATGAATACAGGGTTTGCATTTAATATTTTATATGTATTTGTTTTATTTTCTGGATACTGTAGTATGATGTTTTGACATCTTAAAAAGCCTTTCTGGCTGGGAAGAGACCGCCCATCCTGGGCTAGCTAATTCTTAGAGGCAGCAAAGGGCCTGGCATGTGGGCATGCCTGTGATCTGCAAACTGACCAATCCAGAGCCAGACCTGCTCCACTTGGCCCCAAACCCAGGAGGCAACAGTCCTCCCATCGCGGGGCCAGGTGCCAGGCATCTTGGAACTGCTGCTACAGCCCAAAGACCCCGAAATTATTCAAACTAGCTAATCCTTACTGTTCACCCTGCCCAGCCTCGCCTTTCCCGTGGAAACTCCAAAAGGCAATGTCCTAAACCTTCCCCTCGTTCCTGTCTTCTGACTCCTGGCCCCCTTGCTGCTGCCCCATGTGGCTCTAAGACTCATGAATGTAATAAACTCCCCCCACCCCACCCAGAGCCTCTTGTGACCATCTCATAAAAGCATGCAAAACATTTTTTAAAAGTTAAAGTGAGGGCAGCTTAGGGTTAGGAGGGTTGAGGCCTCCAAGCCCAATTCACGCCTCGCCTAGGACTGGGGAGCCAGCCGTGGACCGAGGGCCAAGGGCTTCATTGACGAGCCACCACTGGGCTGGCTGGCTGACTCCCTCGGGCCGAGAACAAACTAGAAGGCCCATCAGGTAGTGACCCAGGCTTTCTTATCACCTCAAATGGAAAAAGCTCTTTAGGTTTGTTTCCACATATTTTTACCAGTCACAAGTTTTATGCACACGTGAAAAGAGTGAGAGCATGTTGGAGGGCCGAGGCCTCTGGCCCTTCTGAAGCGTGAATTAGAAGGCCAGTGCAGTTTCCTGAGTAGGAAAACCCCCCGTTCTTCCCGCCTGTGTGAGTCTTCTGTGGCTCCTTAACTTTCACACAGAACACTTCACTCCTGCCACTTCTGGTCACCAAATATGTGGAGGTTTTCCCCTTAACAAGCAATTCTGACACCAGCTGGGTGCTCTCCCATTTAACTCAATTCTACAGTGTCCACACGGAGACAGATCCCACTGGTTAAGGGCTCAGTCCCACAGGACGGCCCCCACTTCAGATGCCAATTCTAAGTCTTGTGTCCCCAGGTTACCCACAACTTCTGCCTGATTTGGCAACAGATTGGGGAGTCCCACGACCCCTTCCTTGGATTCAATTAATTTGCTAGAGTGACTCACAGAATTCAAGGAAACACATTTACCAATTTTTTGAAGGATAGAGGTGACCAGCCAGATGAAGATACACAGGTCAAGGTCCAGGAGGGTCCCAAGTGCCACGGAGCTGGGATGGGTCACCCCCCGGGGTTGGACGTGTTCCCCAAAATGGAAGCCTCCCACCCCAGAGCACAGGATAGGGTGGAGAGCGTGCTGCCCTCAGTGTAAAAAGGGGACCTGTGAGTTTGTAATAAGTAGACCACAAAAGACCAGCGACAGGAACTGTGTGTCTGGGGCCAGTGTGTACACATCAAACCACGTCAAATCAACAACACAGATTGGTAGTGATTTCTATAATGTTACAGAGATGTCAGCTGTGATGGAAACGGGCATCACTGCAGGCGGTGGGGGAGGCATGGGCAGAGAGGTCCTTAGGGCCACACACTGGAAAGTGTACCACTCATAGTTAACCATCCTGCACTCCCTGTTCAAAACGTAAATTCGGATTTTGTAAATGACCTCCAGTGTCTTCAATGGGAAGAACACCGTATCCTCCGTATATTCTCCACTCCCTCCCGATCAGGAACTCCAGGGTGAGCAGCCCCCCTCTCCCACTCGTGCCCTACACAGGACGTCCTGTCTGTGGTGGTCGTCTGGGGGTTCCCCTCACCATCCTGGCCGAGCTCTGGGACCTGTGTCCCGTCCGGCGCTCTGTGTCTCCTCTCCCTCCTCACCTTCTCCACCACCAGCCTGGAAACCTTCCCTGGGAGCTGTTCTGGGCTCCCATTCAGACATCGAACACGGCCTGGCTCTATTAGCATCCCTTGGGATTCATGTCCTTTATCGTTATCCCAAAATAAACCTAAAGCACAAAACCTCAGCCTCTCATGTTTCAGCTTTTCCTCCTGGACCCCTGAACCATGCCTGGCTGTAAGGAGCCGGACAAAGAGGGCATTCAGGGGCCTCTGAGCCATGGCAACAGGGGCCTGGCCGCTCACTCTGTGCTTGGATCCCTTGGGGGAAGCCGACCTGTTTTTTTGATCTGAAGTGGAATCAGCGAGGGGACGAGAGAAAACCTGGCACCCCACTCTCCACAGCTGAAGCTGTCTGCCTGCATCTAGGGGAGTCCACGGGCTCAAATTGTCTTTGTTCTTAAACCCAATTGCTCATGTACCTGACTCACTCTGACCTTTGTCTCAATACACACAGTGCCCTCACTATGCCACCTTGCACACTGGAGCCCTGCACCCCCTCCTAGAATCCTGTAACCGCCGGTCCACAACGCACCTGGGATCCAGCCCAATTGCTCCTTTTGGCATCCAGGAGCCACCAAACACCAAACACAGAGCATGGGAAAAGCAACCAGTTGGTTCCTTCACATCACGCACCTGTCGCTCTCACCCACCCAGAGGGAAGATACTCTGTGTGTTGTTTCCCCCTAAGGATGGGGGGTGGTTTTGGGTTTTCACTGGTCTTTCCCAGGCATAAGACATCAATGCCCAGGGCTCAGCAAGTATGTGTGAATGGACATCCTACACCATAAACTGAATATTTGGGGACTGTCTCTGCTAATGTGATAACTTGATAAAAGTGTCTCTCCAATTTCAAGCACTAAATGTTTCTCTTCTGTCCCCAAGCACAGCCCACTGTGAGGGGTAATGTCCCACCCTGGGGTTTCCTCGTGTCCTGGAAATGAAGTATGAAGAGCACATTTTTAGGCTGCAGGTGATCCCATAACTGTAGAAACGACCTTGCTCCAAAGCTTTCCAAGCTGAGTTAATGATTGACCTCGATCAATTCTACCGTGCTTCCCAGTAACAGCCGGAAATACACTGTTTATTTCTAAAATCCAAGTGGCAAGTTCAAGTTATGGAAGAACTAACAATGTCCCTGATTCTGATCATGCTTCGTGGGCAAATAGCCCCATGTTTTGCCGAAACCAGTTTGGCTCAGTGGATAGAGCGTCGGCCTGCGGACTGAAAGGTCCCGGGTTCGATTCCGGTTAAGGGCATGTACCTTGGTTGGGACACATCCCCAGTAGGGGGTGTGCAGGAGGCAGCTGATCAATGTTTCTCTCTCATCGATGTTTCTAGCTCTCTATCCCTCTCCCTTTCTCTCTGTAAAATATCAATAAAATATATATTTTTAAAAATAGCCCCATGTTTTAACCCTAGTGCCATTTTCGACAGGAATAAACCCATTTCCCCGCCTACCAGGTGCCTATGCTGTGCTCCTGGGTAAGAAGCTGGCATTGGCACTCCCCTTGGTGTGCAGCCCAGACAACTGCCAGCTCACATACACAAGTTCCTCATGGTAGAGCCCTCAGTCTGAACAATCAAAAATGTGGGCAGTGCTTGGGATCCAGCCAGATGGAAATGATTATCTTGACTTTGTGACTAGTGGGAGCAACTTATCACTGTGCCCAAAGCTCCCACCAGCCAACCAGAACCTGGATATGTCTAGTTGCCAGAGCCATGGGCCAATTTGACCAGTTTTCTCTTCCAGGGGAGTGCAGTGTGCCAGGTTGGAATCCCTCTCACTGCCCCACCCTTAGGCTATGCCGGGCTTCCCTCTCTCCTTAAGACAACTTCTAGGTCTCATGTGGTACTTTTGGGGGGAGATGTGTGGGTAAATGACCTGGGAGGGAAATATATGGTTTCCAGGAGCATCTAGAGAGCCGATTGATGCTTCTACTTCCCTATTTTGATCACAACCAGGAGGACAAACCTTCAGGTACCAAGAGATAAGTAGAAACTAATTTTTAAAACCTTTTGTTAAAACCCCAGTGTTCTAAATCTCACCGGCTGATATCTTGCATCATGCACATGGATCCCTAAAAAAATGATCAATGCCAGATCAGAAAGGGTACTGTACACCTTACACAGGTGACCTCAAGGGCCTCTGGGTCAGCCAGGTGTGAGTTGTCACCAGGTCTTTAATGAAGCCCCTGATCATCAAATGAGATCCTAAAACCATGTGGTCAGGGAAATAGGAGGCCCTGAGAGGAACAGGGAAGGCACTCTGTGTGTGGTGCCGAAACCCAGGGCCGAAGGGGAGGTGCTTCTTGCTATGACCCAACCAGCTTCCAGTCACCTTCTTTGTCCAGTCACTCAGTGTGGCAGGTGCCATGTCCAAGGTGCTCCAGACACCAGCGGGGAGGTGGCCCAGCCTGCCTGCCGTGGGGGCTGGGAGTGCCCCCTCTACCAGAGGTGATACAGATGGAAGTCTTGACTCCCACGGAGTCGGAGTCAAAAGCCAAAACCACCTGAGGAGCGGGCCCATCAGGAACAAGCTCCCGGTGCGGGAGGACAGTTTCCCAGATCACCCACACCTGGCATTGTGTGACGGGTCAGGACTTTCCTTAAACCACCGAGCAGCACTGAGGGGTCCTTACTGTTGCCATCCCAAGGCAGACCTTGAAACTTCTCCCTTCCCTCTATTGACAACTGTGTGTGTGTGTGTGTGTGTGTGTGTGTGTGTGTGTGTGTGTGAAAAGATTAGGCAGGAAGCTTTACCTGAGTCCCAGGTTCTTTGCATCATTTTTTCAGGAGGTAACATAAGTCCCACCTGCCCCATCTCCCAAGTGCTAACACTGTTATTTTGGCAGCATACGCTTAGAGAACTGAAAGTTGTCCAGCTGCTGAATGTAGAAACTTGGGGCATGGTCTGTCTTCATCAAACTCCTTTTCATTTTAAGATTGAAACTCCAGATGGCATTATTTGACAGTAGGGCCCCAGGTGACAGCCTACCCCCCACCCCAAGTCTCCTTCAAAATCACGGCATTGCTGTGACTGTTCAGAACAACCAGGGAACTTCAGAATCCAAAGATTCACCCAAGCCTGTGTCGAGAAATCTCCAGGAATCTGCATGTTGTGTACTCCCCAGGGAATCCCGTCTGCGACTCACTGCCTTATTGCCATTTATTCTCCAATTGCATTTGGCTGTTACTCTGACCATGTAAAACTATGGCTGCAGCCCTGGCTCGTTTTCCCAATGGTTAGAGCATCTGTCCATGCACCGAAGGGTCAAGGGTTGGATTCCCCCATCCCTCCTTCCTCCTCCCTTCCACTCTCTCTAAGAATCATTGGGGGAGGAATATCCTCAGCTGAGGATTAACAAAATACAAAACAAAACAACTATGGCCGCAGTGGTCTTAGGAATAGCCTGGATAAAGCTACCTAGTGCCACTCTTCCCCCGCGGTGAGTGAGCTGGCGGGGAATGAAGGCAGTCTCAGCCTAAGGGAGTGCAGCTACCCACACCGGTGAAATGAGACTCTTTTTCCTGGAGACAGTGGAGCGTTTAACGCAGACTACTCTCCTCCTAGAAGGGCCATTTATTAAGTGCTTCATACGTGAGGTCTCCCTCGCTCTCATCACGCTGAAGTAACCTCCTGAGGTCACCTTGCCCGCCATAAGCGCGCGCGTGTTTGCGTATGCGTGTGTATGCGTGTGTGTGTGTGTGTGTGTTGGGCAGGATGATTCACAGTCCTCCCGGCTCCCCCGCATTCCAGCGTAAACACGCCAAGGCCCCGCAATCACTGCAGTGTGTTTGGGGCTGGTTGCCGGGCAAGTACACAAGTGAGAGCCGCGCATGGTTGCCCGCCGTCTGGCTTTCCCGGGAGCTCCGGGCGGGGAGAACCGCGTCTGGGTGCTCGCCTCCCCCTGTGCCGGGTCCGCGCCCCCTACTACGGGTCCTCCCCCAATCCTCACCCAGCTCCCCCGCCCCAGGCCCCTCCGGCCCCACGCCACCCCCTCCCGCCCCGCGCCTCTTCCTCTGCCCTCACCTGCGCCGCGCGCTCGGGGCGGGGCCGCAGGGATGACAAAGCAGCGGCAGGAGGCGCGGGACCCGCCCCCCGCGCTCGGCGGGTGCGTCGGCCGCCCCGGCGCGGCTGTTATGGAAACCGGCTGGGCGCGCAGGCGGCGATGATGGGGCGGCCATGGCCCGGGCCGGCAGCTCCAGCGCGGCCGCGGCGGCCGCGGAGCGGGCGGCGGGCGGCGGGCGGCCGGAGCCGTGGGAGCTGTCCTTGGAGGAGGTGCTGAAGGCGTACGAGCAGCCCATCAACGAGGAGCAGGCGTGGGCCGTGTGCTTCCAGGGCTGCCGCGGGCTGCGGGGCGCGCCCGGCGGCCGGCGACGCATCCGGGACACGGCGGACATCCTCCTGCGCAGGGACGGCTCGGTCGGCGCGAGGCCGGAGCCCGGCGACGCGGGTGAGGTTGGCGGGGGTGTGGCCGGGCTCAGCAGCGCGGAGGGTGGGGAGCGCCGAGGGGCTGGGCGGGCGGCCTCCTCCTGGGGTTGCGGCGGCGACCCCTCCTCTCGCTCTTCCTCCATCTCTGCTGGGTCCGAGCTCCCTTTACCCATCCTCTCTTCTGGACCCGGCGTCCCTTTTGGACCCCTTTCTCTGCTGGATAGGGGGCCCCTCGCCTTCTCTCTGCTGGACCTGGAAGTCCCCTGCGCCTCCACATGCTTCCCTCTCTCTACCTGCAAGCCTCCCTCCCCCAATCTAGGACACCCCCTGCCTTTCCTGGACCCCTTCCCCCAACCTGGACCCCCCCCTCTCCTAACCTCAGTGCCCTGTGCTTTGGGCGGGCTTTGTGCGGTTGGGCGTGTTCGCCTCGGAGGAGAGGAACTGGATGGCTGAGCACCTGGCTTGGAGCTGAGTTCCCCCACCTGGGCCAGGGCCTCTGCTGCGGCTGTGGTCTCTTCCTCCCAGTGGTTCCTGGTGTGGCATCCTTGTGCCCCTGGGGCCTTGGGCCGGAAAGAAACTAAAGTCCTCCTCGGGGTCTTTTTCGTTGGTAAGAGGCTGCGAGAGGAGGAGGAGGGACAGTGCCTCCCTGGAATCGCTACTGAATTCCCACCCATTTCCTGGGTTCATTAGAGAGCAGGGAGCATGTGTACAACTTGGGAGACAACTTGTGTAGTTTTTCTGCTCTTAATCATCAATAAGAACCAACAGTTAAGCTTGAAAGGTATTTGAAGTCTATTCAGAATGATGAATTTGGGTGACTTTTTGCCTCGTTAAGGAAAAGAATTGTTTTCTTCCCTGGGGAACCAGAATACCGGTATGGAGTATATGATGCTATTACCCCAAAGCTGATACCCTGCGGGAAGCACAAAGGCCACTGTGTGTGCCCGAGAGGGCTGGACCCTCTCCAGCCCGAGAGCTGTGGGGTTGCAGAGATCCTTAGGGGCAGGCACCATCGAGCACTGGCAAGGGCCGGGGCAAAGCTAGACGGAAGAGACAGCTGCTTGTAACAGGGAGGGTCTGCTGAACCCTGCCCGGAATGATGGCTCTATTTCTCCTCCTCCCTGTGCCCTGCTTCCGTCCCCCTCTGCTGTGGGACACTTGTGAGCTGCTTTATTCTACACAGAAAGCACCGAGTCAGGTGAAAGTTGACTGGTGAACATTGTAAGCGTTGTCATTCCCATTTTACTGTCAGGGAGCTGAGGCTCAGGCCCACTCACGGCCACACAGAAAGCAGCCGGGCTGGGGCTCAGCACTCAGTCCACTGTCCTCAGAGGTGGGGCTAGACCCGGCCAGCGTGGCTCAGTGTTTGCACGTCCACCCATGAACCAGGAGGTCATGGTCAGGGCACATGCCCTGGTTGCAGGCTTGATTCCCAGCAGGGGGTGTGCAGGAGGCAGCCGATCAATGATTCTCTCTCCTCATTGATGTTTCTATCTCTCCTTCTCCCTTCCTCTCTGAAATCAATAAAAACACATTAAAAAAAAAAAAAAGGCTTGGGCTAGGAGCCCCGTGCACCACAGCCTCCTCACCTGCGGAGCCCTGGGGTTACCTATTCACAAAGATCGTTTCTCCTGCAGCTGTAGTTTCCTTATTAAAACACCATCCCCATGCCCCGCCCCACCCCTGGAGACCATATAACCCAGGGTCTGGCTCCTGGCACCACAGGACAGGACTGCAGGGGCCTGGCCCTCTGAGTTTAGTAATGGGGAAACTGAGGCACAGAGTAGTAAATAGTTTGCCCCAAATCACAGCAGCTGGTTAGAACGGAGATGCACCCTGCATCCCTCTAACGGTGAGAGAGTCACACTGGATTTCTTATTGGTACTCTCCAAAGTGTACCAAGAGGGCAGGCCTCCAGGGAGTGGTCAGGGACTGTCCATCTCTCCAGCCCCTTCTTCCTGGTCATTGCAGACCCAATAGCATTTCCTGCTATCTCCACGCTCACAGGTCAACTGGAAATCTGGGCTGGGGTTCAAAGCTCACATGTGGCCACCCTAGGTTGCCCTTTATGGGGAGGTACCAGCCCATGCCATCGAGGAGCCCAATTTCATTTTCCAGTGGCTACGATCTTTGGTTCTGATCATAAACATGCCTCATAAAGGCGGAAGAGGTTAGTGACTGGCTGCCTTTTCAAGATTAAGGAAAATGGATCATCTCACTTTCTGTCCTGTTGACCTCTCGTGAATCAGCTGGAACTTTAGACCAACTGCCCGCCAGCCTCCCGTGGGCCTGAGTGATGATAAGGGAGTGTCCTGGGAGCCGCATGGTTGTTCCTCGCTGTAAATAGCAATCAGGAAAACCTTCTCAGGTGAAGTAAATGTTTACAATAATTTTCAAGAAATCAACCACAAAACTCAGCCACCCTGGGGGGAATGAATAATAGTGTCTTCACCTGCCCATGGGACCCTTCTCCCCTCGGGCTGCATGGGGAGAGCTGGGAGAATCACTTTCCTAATCTTTAGTCTGAAGACTTCTTCATAACTGCTTAGAAGCCCCCTTTTTTTTTAAAGTGGGAAAAAGGAAAAAGAGACCATTATGGAGCCTCCTGCTGGGAAAGGCTTTTCTTTTTTTTTTAATGGAGGCAGGAAAATTCCTGTGTAGTGCGGTGCTGAGCCGTTGCCCCAGGCAAAGCTCGGTTCTTAACCGCAGCAGTCGGAGATCAGGTGGCCCTGGGCTGCTTGCAGTGGCATTTGTCCACCTGGTGCAGGGCTTGGCTGTCACCGTGATGTGAGACCCCCACTTTCCTGGTCTGTATCTGCCAGTGAACCGTACTTCTCTCCAGGCACTGGGCTCTCCACAGCTGGGTGCCCATCCCCTCTTCCCTTCCCCCTCACCTCCATCTTTCTTCTGCTAATTTGCACACTGCCCTATTTTTCTGATTTTTTTTTTCTTTCTTGTCAGTTTTGATGCTAAAACTTTTTCCGGGTCTCACTCCTCAGACACTTGAGTGCCTCACATGACCTGTCCACCGGGTCACACCCGCCTTTTCTCACATGACCTGCCCGCCAGGTCGCACCTGTCCCTCCAGGCCCCTCCTTTTCCTTCCTCTCTGCTGTAGACCTGAGGTGCTGACCCTCAAGCACTGCAGTCTCCAGGGTAAAGCTGCAGGCAGCTCCCTGTACAACCCGCGCTGAGTGGACAAGGCTTCCAAACCCAGAAACTCAGTCTGCCCTGCACTGGATATGATGTCCCTGTGTCCCGAGCTCCATGGGGCTGGGGTTCTCTTCCCACGTTTACCTCCAGCCAGGGCTCGGCGTCTCACCGGTACCCCCACTCCTCCTCCATAAACGGGGTGATGGTGGAATATGCCTGGAGGGAAGGACTGTGGAGGGAACATCAGTAGGGAGTCTGCATCCACCCTGGACCCAGGAAGCATGTGTGGACACACATGCACACACAGACACGCACCATATGTGCACATGCACACCGAGACAGACACACACACACAGTCACAGATACACACTGACACATGCACACACACAGAGAGACACAGACACACACACATAGACACACAGACACATATGCACACACAAACACAGACATGCACACACAGACACGGCCACGTGCATGAACACACACAAATGTGCACACGCCAATACTAAACATATGCACACAGAGACACATTCGCTCACACGCATGCACACACACACACACAGAGACAGACACATGCACACATACACACACACAGACAGACACATGCATACTCATGTGCACACACACAAGCCCTGACTGGGAGAGGCTGCTGTCCCCCGTGCACACTTTTGATGATGTAAAACGTTCTCCGTGCAGAGAACACCCCCTCCCCCTCAGAGACGGGCATGGAGGCTGAAGGTGCTACGTGGGCAGCTAGCCAGGTGAGGGCCCGGCTGGCCGCTGTGTGTGTGGGAGGGTGCAGCTCTAGGAAGGGCGCTGGTCTGGGTGTGACTGAGCTGGGTATATTTGCTGACGGCATTCCCAGTGTAGTCTCACCTCTGAGCAAGCATGACCTCACAGGAAGGCAGTCCCTGGCAAGCTGGGATCTCTGTGGAGACATGGGTTAACACGGCCTGTGCACCGACGACCCCAGGAGACGCTTAGCCTGCGAGGCCGCCTCAGCCGGGCCACCAGCCCACCCCCATGTGCAAGCTCTGCCCTGTGCTCCTAGGAGAGGCTTCGGCCCCTGAGGAGGGGCCCTTGGGGTCCCTGTGCACCCTGAGATTTGGCTCCAGCCCCTCTGCCACCCTCAGGGCCCTGGTCCTCCCACTCTCCCCCACCTGGGCACGGTGGCCCCACAGAGGCAGCTCTGTAGCACTGGTTGGTCTGGTTGGGAGATGTAGGCATTTAAGCAAATATGCTAGTGAGTATCAACCGCAGGAAGACACTGGGGTTTCGCTCTGATCCTGTTAGACGCCTCGGAGGGAGTTGGGCCTCCAGGAAGGCTGCCTGGAGGTGGTGAACAGCAATCAGTAAAGCAGCCTGAGGTGAGCCAGGCATGTGGGGAAGTGCCCCTCACTGTCTCCAGCACCCCCATCCGTTCAGCGTGGGCACGGCTGTCCCCACCGGAGGGCATTGGCACTGTGGCCTCTCCCCAGGGACTGGACAGTGGGAGACGGTGGGATAGGGTGGGTGTAAGAGTTCCCTCTGGCTGCGGTAACAAACCACATATTTACTCCTTGAAACAACACACATTCTCTTACGTGAGAGGTGAGAAATCCAGATACTCTCTCTGCCTTAAGGTCAGGTGGTTAGCAGCCTGGCTTCTGCTGCTACCCCAGTCCCTGTGTGCCCGGGGCCTGGGAGGGGGCACAGACAGGCTGGGGACAGTGTCCTGCCCGCCACAGAGCGGAGAAGCCAGCCGGTGGGAGGGACACTTCCTCCATCAGCAGCAGCAGCAGCACTGGGTCCAGGAATTATAGTTCTGATGCTTTCGGGGGGCGATTTTCACACTGGTGGACGTGCTAAATGCAGGCACAGATCATGGGCCATCCTGAAGTGTCCATTCCACGCAGTCTGGAGTGGCCCAAGCATACACGTTTCAGACACGTTCCCCCCATGCTGATGCAGTGGGGCCCAGGACCCACTGTGGGACCGCCGGTCTGTGCGCCGTCCCCGGGGCCGCCCCTTGAGAAGGGGTCCCCCTGTCATTGCTGGGACACCTCCAGCACCGGGATGACTGGTCAGCAAGGGGGACACGTCAGGGTCTGTGAAACGAGGCCAGCAGCTGGGGGGTGGGGGTGAATCAGCGAGGTGGCCTTGGGCACGTCCTCACCCTCTCTGGGCTGCACAGTGGGGCAACAGTGAGGACCAAAGGAGATGGTCCCTGACGCGCTCAGGAAGCTCCCGTGAGCCGTCACTAGCTGAGTGGAATGTCAGGCATCGCTTCCGGCTGCTGCCTGTGTGACCATCGGCGGTCTCTCTGGGCTTCCCCTGAGAGACACTGGCAGGTCTTGGGAGCGGAGGGTCTGTAGGGGCAGAGGCCCCAGAACTTTGTGAAGATGCAGAGACAGCTGTGGCTGGTGTTGCTCAGTGATTAGAGCATCGGCCCGAGTACCAAAGGGTCACAGGTTCCATTCCCGGTCCCGGCACCCAGGGCACGTACCTGGGATGCAGGTTCAATCCCCAGCTCCGGTTGGGGCATGTGCAGGAGGCAACTAATCGAAGTGTCTCTCCCCTCACCCCCCAAAATCAATGGTAAAATATCCTCGGGTGAGGATTAAAAAAAAAAAAAAAAGATGCAAGACTGAGTGTGTATTGCTTAGGGCGCTGGCCAACACACAGCTCCCCAACTCAGTCTCCACTGAACTGTCTTGGTTCCTGGGGGTCCTGGGCTCCTGCTCCAGGGGCAAACCTGTGGGTGACTCAGTTCCTGGCGAAGCACGTTGGCCTCACCCATCCTGAGGCACAGGCGGAAGTGAAGTGGGGAACACCGGCCACACCACCGCACACACACGGAGCCTTTGACCCAGAGAGCTCTCTGTTTGCTAAACAAACACGAGTTCCGTGGTTTCGAGCAGGCGTCTTCCCTGCCCGCCTCCGCCAGCTCCTTCCTAGGGACCCATGCCGGGCCTAGGTGTGCCTGAACTGAAGCTGTGAAGTCTGTTTCCGGACGAGGAGCAAGCACGTGTGGGCGGCTCACGCGATGCCAGGCTCGGGGTGTTTTTGTTCAGTGTCACCTGTATGGGGCGGAGCCCTGCTTTCTAAGAGCGGGCCCAGAAGGCGGTTGGTTGCTCAGCCACACAGGTTGTCTGACTCCTCGCTCTGCTTTCCCGCAGACCCCGCTCCGCGTGCCGAGCGAGGCGGCGAGGCTGTGCGTTTGCTCCTTCTCCCTCGCACACAGATTCGTTTCTTGACCCCACGGTGTATCACAGGCTCCCAGTTCAGAGAGCGTGAAGGGAACGCAGTCGAGCCTCCTCACAGAGGAAGGCCCAGCACACACACCCCAAACACGGGGTTCCCTCCGCCACGTCCCTTAAAAGGGGGCTCGGCCTGTCTCATTACAAAGGACACCTCCCTCTCTTTGGTGGCTGTCCAGGGTCCCCTGCGTGTGTCGCTGTTAGGGTGAGTGGTCGTCGGTGTCATGCCACCTGGGCGTGCCTTCTACGCCAGTCAGGAGACGAGCAGGTGTGTCGTTGCGTGGTTGTCATCTCCCACCAGCGCTGAGTGGGGGCCAGTCCCACAGCCAGCACGGCCTCCGTCTGTGCCAGGGCCACGTGGCCGCTCCAGGCCTGAGATGTGGAAGGCAGGAGCCTTCCGGGCTGGGAGTCCCTCTGCTGTGTAGTCTTCAGTGACAGTATTTAAGGCCCCTGGGGTTCAGCCTGGGGGAGCCCAGGCGTGGCCCGCCTCCTCCCAGATGGGTGGGGTCTCCTCCACGCCCTTCCCTGTCCTGACCCCAAGACTACGCTGTCCTGGACAGGAGGCCCTGGGGGTCGCACCTCCACATCCTTGCAGGCCATTGTGATCCAGGAAGTGTCTCTGCCTCCTTCCCTCGCTGGTTCTGAGTTAGTCCGGCAGGTGTGGTCTCCATCTGCAGGTGAGGAGAGGAGGTCAGAGAGGCAGGACCCCCGGTCACGACCACAGGTGGCAGAGGTGGGTAGGGATCTGGCCTGAACAAAGCTTCTTACGTCCCTGCCCCCCGCCCCTGCCCCACACACACACACACACACACACACACACACACAGGCAGAGGGGGCCGAGGCTGCCAGGTAGCCTCCTCCCACCACCCACCTGGCGACAGGTGGAAGCACTTCCTCTTGAGGCTGCTCCAGGGAACTCCAGCCTGCAGTCCCTGCAGACTCTTCTTCAAATGACGTCTTTCATCTCTTACTACTACGGCAGAGGATCACTTCAAAGAGAACTCCGTCGCTTCTTGATGTCTCCTCCTCTGTGATTTCACACAAAGGAAACCGGAGAGCTTGCTTTTCTAGTAGGTCCTGGCGAGGGTGTGCTTCCCTCAGGGACCGAGAAGCCCTGGCTGGCAGTTATACCTGCGCGTTCTGGGCGGGTTAGGTGTCCACACTTTGGGGTCTGGCAGGGTTTGGTGTGGGGGTCCCAGCCCAGCCACGGATTAGTTCTGTGGTCTTGGGCACATTTCTCCTCCTCCCTGAGCCTCAGTTTCCTCACCTGTGAAGAGGGAGTCATGGCAGCAACCTCCATCAGGTAGCGATGCAGGTTGGAGCTGTAACAAATCACTTGTCAGTGGGGTAGCCAAGGGCTCTGTGTAGAGAGCTGGGCACGGCCTCCATTGCTCCAAACCTCACCAAGGGGCAGCTTGCTCATCCCAACCCAAGTTCACAGTTGGATTCATGAGCATTTACTTTGGTTAACATATGGATTATTTCAGCCATGGATGTAAGCATTAAAATTATTGCAACCAGAGCCCTCGCCAGTTTGGCTCAGTGGATAGAGCATCGGCCTGTGGACTGAAGGGTCCCAGGTTTGACCCAGTCAAGGGCATATACATGGTTGCAGGCTTTTTTTTTTTTTAATATATATTTTATTGATTTTTTACAGAGAGGAAGTGAGAGGGATAGAGAGTTAGAAACCTTGGTAAGAGAGAAACATGGATCAGTTGCCTCCTGCACACCCTCTGCTGGGGATGTGCCCGCAACCAAGGTGCATGCCCTTGACCGGATCGAACCTGGGACCCTTCAGTCCGCAGGCCGACGCTCTATCCACTGAGCCAAACCAGTCAGGGCATGGTTGCAGGCTTGATCCCTTGCCCTGATCAGGGCATGTGCAGGAGGCAACAAATCGATGTGTGTCTCTCACATCGATGTTTCTCTCTCTCTGTCCCTTCCACTCTTTCTAAAAATCGGAGACAGGCTCAGTCAGTAAGGAGCCCTGAAGGCTGGCTGCACCCCCTTCTTGGTCATGGGGCACCTTTGTTCTGAGTCTGATTTCTCCCACGGCCTCCCCCATCCCAGCTGCAGACTTTGACGGGAAGCCCAGCACAGCCTCTGTGTGCAATGGCGCTCACCGTTTCAGCCCCGCTGGTGCTGGTGGATGTTTTCTGTTATTTTAATGAATCTGTCCAACACCGAGTCCCTTTATCTCGGCAATCTTCCTGGCGCCTGATGGCATCTTGAAAATATTTGCGTCGTTAGCAGGTTCACTTAGCAGACAGCTTCATGGTTGGTGTGTTTACATCCCCCTCATTCCAGAAGGAATGTCAGGCAGCTGACACTCTGTCTAATGCAGCTCTACCTGCCGAGTTCAAGGAAGGCTGTGGGAGCGTTGGGTCCGGTCTCATCCAGCCCGGTATCCTGGGAGGCCCCGTGTGGAGAGGGAGAGGGGCGGCTGGAGCTCAGAGTCTGGGGTCCCCCTGCACCACCACTTCCTAGCTGGGGCAGCTTGGGGCAGACGAGCCCCCCCTCCCTGGGCCTCCATTCCAGATCCAGAGTGGTGGCCGATGCCCTTACCCAGCTCGGCAGCCAGAGCTCTGCTGTGATTTGGGGGCGTTCGGCTCCACACCTTGAGTAGGTAGGGGCTGCCCTGCTGTCCTGGCCCCGCACCTGGGCATCCAGCTCATGGCTGGGTCTTACAGGGTCTTTCCAAATGGCCGAATGGCCGTGGCCGTGCCCGCTATGAGCTCCCTGCTGGGGGAAGGGAAGGTTTGGGGGATGATGCGCTGTCTGTCCCCCAGGGGAAAGTGGCTGGGCACCCGTTCCTCGGGTCTGAGGGGTGAGGCCTGTCCTGACTGCCTGTTCTCTCTTGCAGAGCCCACAATGATGGTGGTGTCACCGGCCAGTTCAGAAGCCCAGGTACTTTCAGAACAACTTTTACGTTTACTTGATGCATATTAAAACATACGTGCATTGTATAGTATAAATTAGAAAACATAGTTATACCATTGTTTTTGTGGGACAGGACACGGGTACAATTCTCTAAGGGCTTTATTGAAGGGATCTGAGGAAGGGATTTTTCCCAGAGGTTTGGGGATTGGGGGGAGCCCACGTGGGTGGTGTGGGCCCCAGTGAGCCTCGATGGCCCTAAAGGGAGGGGGAAGCCATGATAGCCTACCCCCCTCTCCTTCTACCCACAGAGGGAGTGAAGGCGGTGTGATGTTTAGGGTCAGCCCCTGGGCCCGGAGAGTATCTGGCAGGGTGTGGGTCAGGGGGCCACGGAGGAAAACCAGCTGCGTGAGCAATGCCAGGGGCCCCCACACCCCCCAGAACTCAGACCTCAGCAGTAGGACTTCTCCCCGTGCCCCCCCAGTGACCTGCCCCCAGGTAATTGATCCTGAATTTGATGTTTATCATTCCACTGCCTTTTATTTTTAAATATATTTTATTGATTTTTTTACAGAGAGGAAGGGAGAGAGATTGAGAGTTAGAAACATTGATCAGCTGCCTCCTGCACACCCCCTACTGGGAATGTGCTTGCAACCAAGGTACATGCCCTTGACCAGAATCGAACCTTGGGACCCTTCAGTCCGCAGGCCGACGCTCTATCCACTGAGCCAAACCGGTTAGGGCTCCACTGCCTTTTAAAAACCAGTTTAATGCAAATACACATTCCTATATTAAACACAGCTTATACTAAGCGGAGGGGGTGGTGGCTCAGGCCGATAGAGACTATATCCTTTGTTGTGGAGAATTTAAAAACAATCACAAAACCATCCCGAAGCTGGGGCAGCGCTCAGTAATGTCGGGAGCAGGTCCGCCCGTGGCTGCATAAACAGTGTCGCTGGGGCTGCTCGAGTTCTGTGCTGCCTACGGACGAGGTGGGCAAAAGTAGGTTTACAGTTGTAAGTACACACAGTTTACCCTTGTGTTATTATTTATTAATTGTTGTATTATTTTCCATACGAACATCTGTAAACCTACCTTGCCCCATCCTGTATAGTTTTCTGGAGTTTGGGGGGAAAAAACAACAACCTGCTTTCAAGACTCATCTCCGCTGCTTTGCATGGCTCTCGGTCCCCTTCCCCGCCCCATGATTAGGTGCTTATCTACAGCCCAGGAATGCTGCCGCCCCTCAGCCCTCAGCCCAGCGTGTCCCCAGGGCTGTCCCTGTGGCCCACACCTGCCCCTGCAAAGGAGACACATTGTTATCCATTCTGAAGCCTTTTACAAGGGGCTTTGTAGGGGGGTGTCTAATCTGGAGGGTTGTGCCTGGGGCCCATAAACTAACCTGATCCCCCAGCCCAGGACACACTTGTCATGTTGGCCCTGATTCTCACTGCGGCTCCTTGTGGGAACCGGCCTGCAGCGTCAGCTCCTCCACTCCGTGGCTCGTTTCTCCTTCCATTACCTGGCTGCCCCCTCCCCCCATCCCCGGCTGGCCTGCCGCCCCGCAGGCAGGGCTGGAGGTCCTGGGACTCTGGCTGGCTTCCCAGATTTCTCCTTATGGGAAAGCAATGCCTGCCTTCCAGGTGGTGGGGCACAGAGAAGCTTTGAGGAGCAGCTATCAGATGAGTGCTTTGACGAGTTAACCCTTTCGGTGACGTGGTGCTGGCTGAGGCCGCGGCCTGGACAGTGAGGGGGAGGCACCATGGCGGGGTGCTATGTTGTGTTGGGAGTGAGGGCCTTTCTGTTTTGCCTCTGTCTGTCCTGTCCCCTGTGGCAGAGTGGTCCCCACTGGACAGACCTGGTCAGAGCCACCACTAGGGTCAGCAGGGCCCAGGGGGCAGACCCAGAGTGGACGGACGTGAAGCTTATTCCTGGCACCTACCTCTGGGCCAAGAAAGACTTGATGGGAATTGGTGTGAATGGTGGCTTCTGGCCCAGCCGGTGTAGCTCAGTGGTTGAGCGTTGACCCATGAACCAAGAGGTCACCGATTAGATTCCCTGTCAGTGCACATGGCCGGGTTTCAGGCTTGATCTCCAGTAGGGGGCATGCAGGAGGCAGCCACTCAATGATGTTTCTCTCTCTCTTCCTCTCCCTTCCTCTCTCTAAAAAAATAAATGGTGGCTCCTGCCCACCAAGTCATCCTGAGGGGCATGATGGGGTTCTCTGGCCTGCTGCCTGGGGCTCCCCTGGCCAGGGCCCTGCAGTGACCTGTCAGGTGTCAGCAGCCTTTAGGCCTTGGGCTCTACCCTGTGACTCGTGACTCCAGGGTGTGACTCAAGCTGGGTCTGTGACCTGCCTGCCTAAAGCAGAGGTGAGACAGCCTCCAGGACTGGCTGGGGCAGCCAATCAATGATCCTTTAGGCTGGAGCCTTCCCTTCCCACCAGTCCCCTAAGCCTGGCTGACCCCCCAGGCACCCTCCAGGTTCAGGGTGCTTTCTAAGGCCTGTCTGCAGGACAGAGAGCCCCGTTCTCACACCCCGTTCCCTGCTCGATGCTGGTGCTCACCGTCTGCCCTCCTTAGCTCAGCTCTGCTCAGCTCCTGGGTGCCGGGTGGTGGAAGGCAGGAAATGAGAGGAGGGCCAGGGGGTCCTCTGAGGCCAGATGGTTGGGGAGTGGAAGGTGCCCTGGTGAGGACCAGGCTCCACCTGCCACCACACAGCCTTCCACCAGGCCATGGGCAGACCAGAGTCTCAAGTCCAGCTCGGCCAGCTGCTAGCTGCAGGCAAGGGACCTGGCATCTGTGCCTCTGTGCCTGCCCTATGACACGGGAGGTTACCGGTGCATTGTTGCAAAGTTAGCTGGCAGCCAGCTCAGCGCAGTGCCCAGCATAAGCAGAGCTGTTGTCCTTTTTTTTTTTTTTTTAATTGATTTTCTTTAGAGAGAGAGAGGAAGGAGAGGGATAGATAGATAGAAACATCAATGGTGGAAGAGAATCATTGATTGGCTGCCTCCTGCACGCCCCCTACTGGGATTGAGCCCACAACCCCAACCTGGGCATGTGCCCCGACCAGGAATCCAACCATGACCTCCTGGTTCATAGGTCAGCACTCAACCTCTGAGCCACACCTTAGCTTGCAGATTTTAAATGTGCTAATTGCACTTTAAAAAATAAAAAGCTTTGTGGATCCCAGCTTGGGGCTCTGACAGTTATAACCAGTTACAAATACGATTATTTCTTAGGTTTTTCTTTCTCAGGCAAAATTTACACACTTTGACATTTACATGCAATTTAAAACACTTAAATGAGGAGGTCATCTCTTATCAGTTCAAGTGTCAAACTTTACCATGCAGAGTTAACGGCATTTATTCCAGCAGCATATGTTAATAAGGTCTTTCTCAGATTTACAGTATACTGTCATATTACATTAAAGGGATAACACTTAATTAGGATGTCTCTGTCTTATGTAATCGAAGTTTTGGGGGTATACTTGACACTCGAGTTTGACAGATGTATCTACCATTTCACCACAGGGACGCACACCTCTTCCATCACCCGAACTTCCTGTCCCCCTCCAGTCCCCAGCCCTGCCCGGCTCAGAACCACTGCCCTGCTTTTTGTGGCTATAGATGAAACTTTTCTTGCCTCGAGTTTTATATCAGGGAACCATGCACCGCGGAGACCTGGACTGGCCCCACTCTGCGTTTAGGGTGTGAGAGGAGCGCAGTGGTCTGCGCCTTTGAACAGCCGCCCCCGTTTTCACTGTAAGAAGGGGCCACACTTGTGTGCCGTCCACCAGTGGGAGATGGTTGGACATCCAGGCTTGGACGCTGTGGGCATTCCAGGACAAGCCTTCGTGGATGCTTGTTTTTCCTTCTCTTGGTTAAACATCTGGATCATGTGGAAAATGCATGTTTGATTGTAAGAACTGGCCAGTGTTTTCCACAGTGGCCGAGCTATTGGGGGGGCCAGTGTCTTGTTCTGTGGCCCCCTGGTACACCACCGTTGGAGGACAGCTGGCTGCTTCCATTGCACTGTCCGCCTGTGACTCAGGCCCAGGCCCCTGTCACTCTCCCGGTGGTGCCTCTCATCCCCCCGCCGCCCCATGATGGTCTGGACCCCTGTCCGCAGATGGTGCAGTCCCTGGGCTTCGCCATCTACCGCGCACTGGACTGGGGTCTGGACGAGAGCGAGGAGCGGGAGCTCAGCCCGCAGCTGGAGCGGCTCATCGACCTAATGGCCAACAGCGACTGCGAGGACGGAGGATGCAGCGCTGCGGATGAGGGCTACGGGGGCCCGGAGGAGGAGGAGGAGGCGGAGGGCGGCCCCCGCGCCGTGCGCACCTTCGCGCAAGCCATGCGGCTGTGCGCTGCGCGCCTGACCGACCCCAGGGGCGCACAGGCCCACTACCAGGCCGTGTGCCGTGCGCTCTTCGTGGAGACACTGGAGCTGCGGGCCTTCCTGGCCAGGGTCCGCGAGGCCAAGGAGGTGAGCAGAGAGAGGCGTGTGGGGAGGTTCAGGGTGGACGGAGGCAGGAGGGGGAAGGGGCCAAGGACAGACACGGTGGAGGACCCCGTGCGACGGTGGTGAGCAAATGGGAGGGGTCTCAGGAGGAGGCAGGAGGGGCCAAGGTGGTGTCTGGGGTGCAGGGTGATGGGGGCTGGGGAGGGGAGGTCAGGGTGGCAGGCTGTTCCTCTGTGTCAGTCCCTTTGTCCTTCTGTCTGTTCCCTGGAGAGGGGAAATCCACTCTCTGCAGTAACCCTCACACCTTCTTACCCAGTTTTACACCCGAGGGAACGGGAGGCTTGGAGAGACCCCTGGGCCCCATGGCCGGGCTCCTGCTGCCTCTCAGTTAGGTATCAGCCTCCTGCCTCCAGCTAACCTGGACAGGTCCTCTTCCTCCTGAAGATGAGGTGCTAAAGGCAGCCACTCCTCCCTGCCCCCAGGACCCACAGAGGTGCTGGGGTGCTTGGAGCTTGGACAGACACTCGCCTGCTACTCATGCCCCCCCCCCCCCCCGTGGTTATCACCTGTTTACAGAATGTGACTAGCACAGGGCAGAGCTGGGCCTCCGCTGGAGGTCTCCCCAGGGCTGCCCTGCCCCTGGGTGGTCTCAGAGTTAGGAGCTGACAGTCTGCCCCTCACCGCTCCGGGTCTTGAGGAAACTGAAGTGGGGATCCCACCCGGACCCCTGCTTCCCATTCGCACCTCACAGAGGAGAACGTGGACACTTGGGAGAAATCGGGCGGGGTGAGGGTGGGGGGGCGGGAATGTCTCCTGTGCGAGTGCAGAAGGCATTTTTTCAATGATGCGGGGCACGGTCTCTCGTTTCCTCGAACCAAGAAGCGTTCCGGGCAGCTTCCCTGACCCTCTGGCCTGAGCAGGCTCTCAGGGTTGTTCTGACTGGAGGGGCCTGGGACCCAGCTCAGGCCAAGTCAGCCGCTGCTTGAGCCTCTTGGCCCTTGTCTGCAGCCCATCAATATTCCATGGGTGGGTGGCTCCTCGGCCCCTGCCAGTCTCCCACAGACCATCCCTCCCCATCCTCCACTGCATCTGGGAGATGTCCTTCTAACGCTCCAATTAGTGGGTGCTCAGAAGGCATCTTTCCGTGGCTAGGATTGATTTCTGACCCAGAGGACAGGCGCTCTTTCTTTTAAAAAGCTCTAGATTTCAAGCAGTTGACCCATGAGAACCTCGGGGAATTGGTGGTGGAGGGAGTGCCAGGAGGTTCTCTGGGGGGACACAGCTGGGCAGGCATTTTGGGCAGACACTGGCTGCTCAGGGACAGGTGTGCTGCTCCAGGAAGGATGGTGGACACACCTTCGTGCCCTTTGCCCACAGAGACCACCAGGTCACACACGGGTCTATTTTTAGAATCACATACCTTGTGCTTCTCAGAGACTTGGCAGCCTTTTCTAGAGCAGTTTGGCAAGTGGCGTGGGGCTAAAGCCAGGGAAACCGGTTCTGTCTTAGTTGGGGAGGGGGGCGGGGGGGGGCGGTGTGCTAAAGGGCAGATGCTTCTCCAGGTGGGGGAGCTGGTGAGAACAGAGGCCCCAGATGCTGCCAAGACCCAGGACAATGGAGGCAGCAAACCTAACAGCTTCTTCTCAAATTCGCAGCGTAGTAGTTATCCAACAATCCCTGATATCCTTCTATGGCCCTGAACATGCTGGCGGCATTTTCCCCAGCTCATAAAATACATACCCATGACTGTTTTCAAGACTTGCTGAGTAACTCACCCTCTCACCCATCCATCCATCCTCCCACCCATCCATCCACCCATCCACCTATCCACCCATATAACCATCCATCCATCCCCTACCCATCCACTTATCCCCCGCCCATCCACCTATCCATCCATCCATCCATGTATCCATCCACCCACCCACCTGTCCATCATCCATCATTCATCACCCATATACCCATCCATCCATTTATCCATCCATCCATTCATTTATTCATTCAGCCAACATTTAAGGCCTGGCATGTGCCACTCTGTGCTAAGGAGACAGGAATACCAACATGAGGAAAAACACACAAACAGAAAATGTGGTTGTGGCCCCGTGGAGTCACTAGTGCAGACTACCATTAAAGAGCAGATGGATGCAGAGCTGTAGCTGGTTCGCATGCGGAGACGTGGCCGTGGGTGTTCTGAGAGGGTGGGGGTGGGCGGGGGTGGCCCAGGTGAAGAGGCTGAGAAAGGCCTTCCCGGGGAAGGGCTGTGGCTGGGATCTGCGGGAAAACGCTTCAGACGCGGGAGAGCGGGGCTCCGTGCCCTTTGGAGGGCCCCACGCCTCGCTGGGGTGTGCAGACCAGGTGAGAGCGGTTCTCTGTGGGTGCTAGGCTCTCGTCCCCGCCCTTGCCAAGGAGAAGCTGCCAGGGATGGCCATGGGGCAGCAAGTGTCCGTGTGGTTCCATGGCCGATGGCTTAGTTCTCCCAGATACCTTTCTGCGCCCCGAGCCTTGGCCCTAGTTTTGCTGGTGGAATAGTAGCCCGTGTGGTAAAGACAGGCCACAGTGATGGCCCGGCAGGCACCCACCCCCTGAGCTGCCATTCCCCACCTCCTCTTGGCCCCACAGATGCTGCAGAAGCTTCGCGAGGACGAGCCACAGGCGGAGCAGCCCCTGGCGGAGCTTGACAACCTGAGGCACACGGACTGGGTAAGACGCGCCTCCCTGACCCGGGACCCCGAGGACCTGTGCCTGGAGGGCCCGGGGAGCCCTGGCCGGGGCTCAGGGCCATTCTCACCTTCTCGGGGCCCAGGCCCGACTCTGGGTCCAGCTCATGCGGGAGCTTCGCCACGGAGTGAAGCTCAAGAAGGTGCAGGAGCAGGAGTTCAACCCGCTGCCCACCGAGTTCCAGCTCACCCCCTTCGAGATGCTGATGCAGGACATCCGCGCCAGGAACTACAAGCTGCGCAAGGTCATGGTGAGCCAGGCCAGGGCCTGCCGCGCCTCCCCCGCCTGTGTGCTGGCCACCGCCGGGCGTCCCGTGGGAGCGGGCAGATGTGGCCCCGATTCCTAGTGTGACCAGGGGCAGATGCGGAGGCTGTGGGATGGTCCAGTGGAATCCCCTGTGGCCGCTGCCGCCGTCACCCTAAGAATTTTAAATGTGCGGGTTCATCTCGTTCTCGTGACGACCCTGGGTGGTGGTGCCACGGACCCCGTTTCCCCATGAAGAACCCCAGGCGCAGGGAAGTGTGGGGTGGTGCAGGACCCTGGGCCACACTGACAGGCCACGGGGAGGAGGACATGAGGACCAGGCCCTGAGCCGCTGCCCCGTCCCCGCAGGTCGATGGGGACATCCCTCCCAGGGTGAAGAAGGACGCCCATGAGCTCATCCTCGACTTCATCCGCTCCCGGCCTCCGCTGAAGCAGGTGCCAGCTCGGTGCCCTCACCTCTGGGCCCCCTTCCTGGACCGGAGGACAGCGTGGCATTTGTGCAGAGGGAGGTGCCCAAGGGTTGGTCTCGATGGACGCGTCCCCAGGAGCTCACTGGACACCCGTCTGCTCCCCGCTGTGTAGGGCTCCTGGTGGGTCTCCCTAACTGCCCCCCTGCGCTGCCACGCCCCTGCAGGTCTCAGAGAGAAGGCTCCGCCCCCTACCCCAGAAGCAGAGGACCCTGCACGAGAAGATCCTGGAGGAGATCAAGCAGGAGCGGAGGCTGCGCCCCGTGGGGGCCCAGCGCTGGGGTGGCCGGGGTGAGCCAGGGACCCCCCTTCCTTGCCGCTCCTCCCCGCTCCCTGCACTCTTCCCCCCTAACATCCTGTCCTGCCCCCGCCACCCGGGTTTGGCTCCCCCAGGGTTTGGCTCTCTGCCCTGTATCCTCAACGCCTGCTCCGGGGACGTCAAGTCCACTTCCTGCATCAACCTGTCCGTTACGGATGCCGGGAGCTGCGCCCAACGCCCACGGCCCCGGGTCCTGCTCAAGGCGCCCACCTTGGCGGAGATGGAGGAGATGAACACGTCTGAGGTCAGACTCCACGGGCTCCTGAGAGAGACCAGGGAGGCGCAGGAGGGGCAGGAAGTGAGAAGGGGCTGAGCAAGTCCAGGCGCAGCGTCCAGTGTGGGGCAACCGCTGCTCAGAGCCTCGGGCAGTGCCCTCTGCCGACGCAGGTTTCCTTCCCTGGGAGCGAGCATGGTGGACTCGGGGGTGACAGGGACAGTGGCCTTGCACCCCCACCCCCGTTCCCATAGCACAAGAGGGCTGTCATCTTGGGGCCGGAGGCTGAGCAACCCCTGGGTGATGTGAAAAGCCAGCGCGTCCCAGCGTGGCTCCTGCCCGTCCTCCCTGCCTCAGAGCCATGTCAGTGGGCTCCACCTGACACCAGACCTTCCAGAGGCTGCAGGAATTGTCTGGTTTGGGGGGCTCTTGCCACTATGATGCTGGCCCTCCCTGCACCTATGGCTTCGTGGGCCTGGCAGTACCGCGTGTCCTGTGCCCCAGTCCGGGACGGGCAGGGGGTGGTGGTGGGCCAAAGGCGAGGGTAGGGTTAAGGCTGGTGTGTCCGCAGGAGGAAGAGTCTCCGTGTGGGGAGGTGACACTGAAGCGGGACCGCTCTTTCTCAGAGCACGACCTCGTCCAGCTGCGGAGTGAAGTGGCCTCTGGCCTGCAGCCGGCCACCCAGCCCCCAGGAGGCTTGGAGCCCTCTCGGGCCCGCGCGGGCAGCGTGCACATCTGGCGGCCGAGCACCCAGGAGCAGGGCAAGTGCCGCCTCTCACCCCTTTCCCTCGCCCCCGCCCTGTCCTGTGGGTACATGTGCTGCCTGCACCAGCTCAGGCAGGCGCACCCCACTTTTTTAACCTGACAACTTACTGACCCATATTCATTGCAAAACCTTTTTTAAAAACGAAAAACATGCCCACGATCCCATTACCTACAGATAGTCATCATTAGTGTATTGGTATACAGAAAGAAAGCTGGGCGGATGGACAGACGACTGTCGGAAGATGGATGATGGATGGATAGAGGAGTGGACGATGGGCAGCTGGATGGAGAGTGGGAGATGATTGATAGGTCCTGCTAGCTGTGTTTCTGTCAGTGGGCCTGTGTCCGCAGTGAACCAGACCGGGGGTGGCGGGGGCGGGGGGTGGCAGGGGAATCTCCTCCTCCCTGTCGGTCAGCACAGAGGACAGATCGGTTTTCGTGGCCATGAGGTTAGTCTCACCCTTGTATGGGCTGTGCTCCACGACATGCCAGCAGGACATGGGGTTGTTCCCCCACCAGACATGGCCAGGCCCCCTTCTCTGCCCTCAGAGTCACCGTAGCATGTGGCCCCTTTCAGGACAGTCCCATTTGGTAGTGATTCACTCTCTGGTGTGAAGAGGGCCAGGCCAGGAGACACCTCACTGTCCCACCAAACTCTGCTAAAAACTCAGACCCCATGGTGGGCTAGCCTGCCGTCTGTGCCTCCTTCCTCCAGTATGAAATGCAGTGGGGGGCGAGGGGGCTGAGCAGGAAGGCCCCGTGTGGCCAGCACGTCTGGTTTGCGTGGCCAGCACTGCGGCTGCCATGGCTCCATCATGGGACTCTCCACATTGGCTCTTCATGGGCTCAGACTCCCTCATGGGTCCCTTGGGCCCCTGCACTGCATGGGCCGTGATGGAGTGACATGCTCTCTATCTGACCTCTGCCTGAGGACTCCCGCCTCCGCCTCCGCCGTGAAACCACCACCGGCTCCCCGCTGCCCGGCCGGCGTCTCCTTTGGCCCTTGGGCAGCCCTCCCACACCAGGATTTTGCCGGGTTGTTCTGACGGGGCCTCCAAACTCTTCCTCCAGGTCCCTTCCCTGTGAGCGTTCAGTCTCAGGCTGACCCCAGCTCCCCCCGACCCAGTGACCTGCGCTCAGCAAAGGACAGGCCGGAGACCTCTGTGGCCGCCGACCCCAGTCACCTGTGGCTGGTGAGTGAGGGGCATGGCTGTCCAGGGCGGCTGGGTGAGTGCTCACCTTCACCCGGGGCGAGTGGTTGGTGTCTGTGGCTGCTCTTTGCTTGGGCCGCCATCTGGGGAGGTAGGTCTCTGCTGCCACCTTCTGGGCCTTTGGAGCACTGCGGCCCCCCAGGAAGGACCTTGCTAAGGGGACAGCCTGCATGTGGAATCTTGTCCCAGCTCTGTGGTTAGGAAGCAGGAGAAACGTTGTGCCTTGAAGGCTTTGTGAGGTGACAGGGGAGCATTTTATTGGGGTGAGGCGGTCCCGACTCAACCACTATGATGCTGGCCCTCCCTGCACCTCAGTCTCATCAGGTAACATTTTGTGTGACTTGTCATTGTGAAGAGCTAATACTTGCTTATGTTGGGAGGCCCCCATTTGGACCGGAGCCTTGGTGTGAGATTTTATCAAATGGGCCCCTCGCTGGCATGTGGAGAGATGTCAGGGGTGTGATCTCTATCATTTCCTTGATGTTTTATCAAGAGGCTCAAAGGAGCCCTGGTCAGTTTGGCTCAATGGATAGAGCATCAGCCTGCGGACTAAAGGGTCCCAGGTTTGATTCCCAGTCAGGGCACATGTAGAGAGGGCCTGAGTGAGCCCCACCCGGACCCTCCCGCCCCCAGGAGTTCAGCCACCCTGTGGAGAGCCTGGCTCTGACTGTGGAGGAGGTGATGGACGTGCGCCGGGTGCTGGTGAAGGCGGAGATGGAGAAGTTCCTGCAGAACAAGGAGCTCTTCAGCAGCCTGAAGAAGGGGAAGGTGAGGCGGCCCACACCCTGCACTGTCCCTCGCCCCCTGGAGCCCTGGGTGGGAGCCTGGGGAGGACAGGACTGGACCCAGTGAGTTTTGGACTGAGTTGGGCTCTAACAAGGCCTTTTCTTATAGATTTGCTGCTGTTGCCGAACCAAGTTCCCGCTGTTCTCCTGGCCGCCCACCTGTCTCTTTTGCAAGAGGTGAGCCTTCTGCAAGCACGGGGGCTCGGCTGTGAATTACCATGGTGGAGGCGGGGAAGGGGCGGTAAGAAGGCTCTAGGTCAGCTCTGTCCAATGGAACGTCCTGCGGTGGTGGGGGTCCTGTCCTGCACCGTGGATATTGCACCTAAGGAACCGAATTTAACATTTTAAATTTAACTTTAATTCTAATAGCTAAGGGGTTCCCACTTTCAGCCAAGGTGGGGTAACAGGCACCAGAACAGGCACCTTCTACCTGAAACAACAAAAAACAAGAACAAAATATATGAAGCAATGGCTTTCAAGACATTGGATATCAGGCAGCAAACAGGAAGAATATGGGTTAGCCTTGTGACTGCCTCAACTGCCGGGAGTTGCTTGGTCATGAGTCAGAAACTGGTCGGCTCCTTGAGGGAGACCAGGGCACCAGAGACCCCAGCAAGGAGTCCAGAGAGGAGAGAGCTGTCCGGAGAGCGAGCTCAGACATGCAGAAGGTCCCCTTAGAGTATTCAGCAGAGTATGGATCAGCACATACATGCAAGGAAATGACTGAAGGCTTTTTTATATGTATGTATTAATTTCAGAGAAGAGGGGAGAAGGAAAGAGAGAGAAACATCAATGATGAGAGAGAATCATCGATCGGCTGCCTCCTGCATGCTCCCACTGGGGATCAAGCCCACAACTGGGCATGTGCCCTTGACCGGAATCGAACCCGGGACCCTTCAGTCCGCAGGCCGATGTTCTATCCTCTGGCTAGGGCATGACTGAAGGCTTTGAAAGAATCATCCTGGAGCAAGGATTGGCAAACTCTAGTCCATGGGCCAAACACAGCCACTGCCTGTTTTGTAAACAGAGTTTTACTGGGACACAGCCACTCCCATTTGTTTACTCATTATTCATTATTTAGTCACACCTAAACATTTACTACATAACCCTTTAAAGGAAAAGTTTACTGACCCTCCCCTAAAGGATTAAAGGAACAGTACCATGAATAGTGTCTGCTCCCACCAGCCATGATGGAAATGTAATTCATGGGCCAGAGTGGAATAATAATAAAAAATTTTACTATATATTGTTTATTGATTTCAGAGAGGAAGGAGAAGGAGAGATAGAAACATCAATGATGAGAGAGAATCATTGATTGGCTGACTCCTGCACATCCCCTACTGGGGATCGAGCCCAAAACCTGGGCATGTGCCCTGACTGCGAATTGAACCGTGACCTCCTGTTTCATAGGTCGATGCTCAAACACTGAGCCACACCGGCTGGGCGTAAAAAATGAATTTGGACAATTTGTACTAATGTGGAGCAGCCCCTGATGCATCTTTACAGAACAGTATTTTATGGAAGTGTATTTTTTGTTAACATACACTTACGTCAGGAGAATGAAGACTATATTGCTAGCAGGGACCATCTCTGAGGAGAGGATTCCATCGTCTAAATTACAATTCTAACGTTCAGATTTTCACAAGAAAGTGTTCATTTTTGAAATCAGGTAGGGGGAATAAAAAATGTTAATCACTGCTTAAAACTGAGCCTCTCCATGGAGGTCCCTCTGGCTCCGATGGTTTCTGTGGTGGGAAGGGCCAGGCACACACATGTGGAGGGTATGAGAAAACTCCAGCCCTGGCCGGTTTGGCTCAGTGGATAGAGTGTCGGCCTGCGGACTGAAGGGTCCCGGGTTCAATTCTGGTCAAGGGCATGTACCTTGGTTGCGGGCACATCCCCAGTAGGGGGTGTGCAGGAGGCAGCTGATTGATGTTTCTCTCTCATCAATGTTTCTCTCTATCCCTCTCCCTTCCTCTCTGTAAAAAATCAGTAAAATGTATTTTCAAACAAACAAACAACAAAAAAACCCTCCGGACCCGATATTCTAAAAAAGAACCAAGAGGGGCAGAAAAATTTTGGGTGTAAGCAGGATTTGGGAGTCCAACAAGTACTGAAGCGACCAGGGGCCCAGCAGGCGGCCAGGGCAGCTGACTGGCAGGTGTGCTGGTGGGACACCTATGCAGAAGCAGCTGTTTTTCCCGGGCCTCTTCAGGGCTGACGCTTTTCTTCTTCCCTTCCAGAGCTGTCTGCACTTCCTGCAGCATAAAGGTGAGGCTCACGTGGGGGCTGAGCAAGGCCTCTAGGCATCCAGGTGTTCTGCAGGGGGGTGGGGGGGAGCCTGCAGTCTCCTGTCAGATGACACCACTTTCATCTTTCATCTCACCTCCTCCTTCCAGGCAGAATCCATTCCTACACTTTCCGAGACTGTACAGTTTTAAAAGACCCTTGTAGGTGCTTTTTGTTAGCATTCCATGTTAGGAGGACAGTGCCAAGAAACCCTTCACTTCCCCTCCAGAGTCCTAGCTTCTGACCCTGCCACTTCCTTGAGTGTGTTTGGAGGCTCTTTATAGCAGTTCAGGTGTCTGCATACACACGTGTGCACTGAGGTAAGCGGGCAATGACATGTTTAAGTGTTTCACCTCACTGCACCTCAGGCCAGAAACAGGAACCTGCTTCAGAGGGATTTTCCTCACCGTGTTCAGACCCTGACTCTGGATCCGGCCACTTGGCCGGGGAAGTGTCCACCTTGCCCGCGTTAGGTATTTGCTGTACACAGGGCCCAACGCTAGACCCTGCATGGTGTGAAGCGCACAGTGCCTGCTCCGTGCCTGCATATGAGCAGGCATGGCTTGGGTGTGTGTGGAAGGAGGCAGATGCCAGGCATGAGGGGGGGAGGGGTATCCAGAGAGCTGCAGGGGCGAGTGTGCCTGGACTGTCTTTAGGGAAGCCTTTGCCCACCCACGACCCTCTGTCTGCAGATGAAGATGCCTTCTAAGAAGTTTGCCCACATCCCTGTCTACACGCTGGGCTTTGAGGGTTCTCCGAGGGTGACAGCGGCCAGAGCCACAGCCACACCGAGGAGAGACGCCTTCCAGTGCGTACCTTTGCCAACACTGTGTCAGGCAATGCCGGTGACCCAGGAGCTGGAGGGGGAGGGTCCTGTTTCCAAGGAAATAAGACGCAGACTCTGGGAGGGCTCTGGGGGCTGAGTAGCAGGAGATGGAAACCATGTGGGTGGTGAGGGACTGGGACGCAGGCTCCTCTCGAGGAGGGCCTTTTCCAGGGTGCACTTTGCTCGGCATGTTCGTTCCAAACACCTTGCGTGCCTGATGCAGGGGGCGGGGGGGTGTGGATGTGGAGAAATGGGTGGGGGACCTCCCTGACGTCCCTGTCCCTCCCCAGGTCCCTGCAGAGGCCCCAGTGGCAGAGTGTGGAGGAGGAGTTCCCTCACATGTACACCCACGGCTGTGTCCTGAAGGACGTCTGCAGCGACTGCACCAGCTTCGTGGCCGACGTGGTGTGCTCCAGCCGCAAGAGCGTGGATGCCCTTAACACCACCCCTCGCCGTGCCCGCCAGACTCAGTCCCTCTACATCCCCAACACCTGGACTCTTGACTTCAAGTGACAGCCCTTGCTACCCCAGGCTACCTGGCCCGAGGCTTTTCCAGGTGGCCTAAGGTGGCCAGGCCTCTGGGGAGGAGCCGGGCCAGTTCTGGACAAGGCTGAGGGCGCCCCATCCTGGGGCACAGCTGCCTCCAGAGTATGCATGTACATATATATATATACACATACATATACATTTATATAACATATACACAGCTGATATATTTATATATGTTTCCTGGCCCCAAGCCCATTTGGGGTCAGGCTTATTTCCGGGACCCTCCCCAGAGAGGCTGTTTCCTCTCAGGACTCGTTGGGTGGAGTGGGGATGGCATAGGATAGAAAGGGGGGCAGGCTAGAGGCGAGGGATGGTGGGGCTCTGGGGAAGACCCTGCCCCTGTGTGTGTTCTCCATCCCTCCTTGGGCAGATGTCCAGGCATGGAAGGGCGTCTTGGTCCACAGGTGAACTGGAGCGTCCTACTTGCATCTGTGCTCCCTTGTCAGGATATGGGCTGTGGAGGTACTTGGGAAGCTTGAGTGGACTGAGACTCTCCCAGGCACGTGTCCCAGGGCCACCCCTTGGAAGCCTGAAGCAAAGCTCACTCCGTATCAGACACCATGCCCTGCAATGCTTTCGCTATGGTTACCTGGAGGACCCCTGTAAATGTGTCTTCACGGCCACTCTCGGCCCAATAAAGGTCTCACAGTCCCCTGTCGGGGGCGTGAACTACGGACTATCCAGCCACAGCAGTGGGTGTGTTCGCCAAGGGCAGAAGCTGGGCTGAGGGGCCACCTGTCTTGCATCCCCCGCCCCCCAGGCAGAGTCAGGATGCCCATCATGAGATGAGGGCATTCAGACCCACTCCCATTCTCTACAACTTCGTAACCTGGCACTTTAGTCCTATGTGGAACCAAGGGCTGCATGTGGGACAGCAGCTTAGCCTGCTGCCTGTCACCGGCCAGCCTGTGGCACCCTTTGTCCTCATCCCCCAGATCCCTTGGGGTTTGTAGGGTAGGGGCACCTCCGCCCTGCTCTTCAGGATAATGGCTGGAGGGATACCTGTGTGCCCTGCCTGCCCATATGTGCCTGGGAGGCGACTTCTGTTGGCATCCCACCCTGTGGATGAGGACACTGCTTTCCTGGGATGTCAACCCAGGTCTACTGGACACCAGGCTCCTGCCCCATGGACATCGGTCCTGGAGGTCCCACTTGGGCTGTGCATAACCCTTTAGTAGCTGGATTGCAGGCAGCGGGGTTTCTAGGAGACTGGGGAAGTGGCTGGAGCCGGTGGGACTGTGGGGAGCTTGAGGCAGCAGCTATGTGCCCGCTGGTGTGAAGTGTTTCAAGATCCAAGTGACCAGCACAGGCTGACAGACCAGCCAGGCGGAGCAGGCATGTGCGCTCACACCCTGTCCTGCCTCCCCTTCTCCGTCCTTGCCAGTAGCCGTCCTCAAATGAACTCTGGAACCACGGCACGAATGCAAATCCAGATTCTACCTGTGCCAGTTATTCTGAGTCCCGTTTCTTTACCTGTAAAAGGGTGATCCCTACCTTGCAGTATGAGGTATTTGGTACGGTGCCGGGCCTGACTCCACGCTCAAGGCTGCAATCTTCTGTCACCCCACACCTGGTCACCTTGCCCTTGCACTAGGATGGCAGTGCAGGGGTTCTCAATCCTGTCTGCACATTTTAATTCCCCAAAGAGCTTTTTAAAATAACAATGCTGCACCTCGGAATTTCTTGGCCTGGGTCCTTCATCTTTATTGTAAAAACCTCCCAGGAGGTTATCACGCACAGGATGGCGAGCCTCCAACTCAGACCCGGGTCCCCAAACCTAGAGGTACAGGAAACCACCCGGGCGCACCAACAGCAAAAGACAAACACCTGGGCGGATTCGGTTTCAGTCTATCCCGCCTGAGGGTGGTCCATGAGGTTGTCCGGGAGTCCGCAGCTTTGGGGAGCGACTCGGTTTGGATGAGCTGACGGCTAACGAGGGGACTGTCCCGCGGGCAGCCTCCGACTCTGGCCGAGGAGTCACAGGCAGGACGCGCAGAGCAGGCCAGGTCCCCCACTTTCCCCAGCCCTCACCTGCGCAGGGTTCGTCACCTACCCCACCTGCGCGTCCCTCCGCAAAACAGGGTCCAGGTCCCGGTGCGGGAGGCTCGGGGAAACCGGGCGCCCCGCTCCCCCATTCCAGCCCCACAGCCATCGCGGACCCGCCTCCAGAAGACGCGGAGACGCCGCGGTCCGGGCACGCAACTCGCGCGAGAACACATCCGGGCCAGCCCACACCTTCGTAGGTGACACCGGAAAAGAGCGGAAGTTCCGGAGAGCGCAGCGCGCAGGCGTGACACGCAGCCCCACGCCAGCCCCGAGCCAGCGCCGTCAGTGCGCAGGCGCGCGGCCGCTCTCCTTCCTGCCGGTCTGCTCCCCGTCCCCGCACGTCAGCGGCCGTTGGGTCCTATGTCACGCCGGGCCCTCCGGAGGCTGAGGGGGGAACAGCGCGGACAGGAGCCCCTCGGGCCCGGCGCCCTCCAGTTTGGCTTCCGTGATGACGATGATGCGGAAGAAGAAGGACCAAAGCGGGGGCCAGGTGGCCGGCGCCCCCGGAGCCCAGGGAAGGAGGGAGTCCGAGTCAACAACCGGTTCGAGCTGGTGAGCCGGGTTGCCTGGGGTGGGGGCGATGGGGGCGCGGTGTGTGGGGCGGGTCTGCACGGGGCGAGGTCGTGACGTCAGGGGGCGGGGCCACCTGGGGTCCGGGCTGCAGTGGAGAGGGCGGGACGAAGGGAGTGGGCGGTGCAAGAAGTCATGGGGGCGGGGCCACGCCCGGTTCGGGCCGCAGCTGGGAGTGGGGCCGTAGTGTCCAGGGGCGGGGCAGTGGGGGAGGTGGGTTTTAGGCTGCAGTGGAGTGGGCGTGGTCGTCAAGTCGAGGGGCGGGGCATCAATTGGTGGGCGGGGCTTCCCTTCTCAGAGTCTTGGGGGGTGGTCCCTTGATTTCTATCTCCACCCTGGCACTTGCAGGGTCTTTACAAACATTCACCTTTACTCCTCGCAACGTGGAACATGGTGTGTTGCTCATCGTTGCACAGCAGGTGTCCAGCACAGCCGTGTCTCTGCGCAGGCCTCAGGCTGTAATCTTGTATGTGCGAACCTTATCTTGTTCTTGTTTCCTTGACCTTCTTGTGTGGGCAGGTAACACGTGTTTTGCTCACCTGTGTCTCCTGCATTGTGCCAGTACCCAGCATAGGCATAGAGTCAGCAACGTTCTTTCTGTTTAGGTTGAGCTTGGCATAGAGGTTGTTACAAATTTGAATTCCTTAAAACACCTCAGTGTCCCAAAAGGGGCTCAAAAAATAGGATCTTGTAAAGGAAGGGAGTATGACTTAATAATAGGAAACCAGCACCCACCTTCATCAAGAGGCATTGGTGGCACCGTTAGTTGAATGCTGGGAAAAGTGTGGGTGCCAGTTTGGAGGAAATGTCCACTAGAGGCCTCATTCCAGCTTCCTCCCTTTGCTGCAAGATCTTAACCAGCCAGACCACACTGGGGCCCCCGGTGTCCCAATGCTGCCGCACAAAAGAAGGCGCCTGGTAGGAATTGCCCTGTTACTGGTGGAGACAAACCCTGTTTGGTAGAATTCCAGCATCTTCACATCAGGTGCTCTTTTCATAAACAAAGACTTATGGATTTGCTAGACAGACAAATGGCGCTCAGAGCGGGAAATAAGTTGTACTGTTCGGGGATTCTGCATTATGCCAGCTCTGAAGACAGGACACCTTGAGCCACCTGTGCCCCAGCACTCTGTGGCTCATCAACTGAAGGAACCCTGAACCAGGACTTGTTCAGATGGTTGGCACTGTGGGCTTTTGAGGCATAACACGTTCCTGTTCCTCCTCCACAATCTCAGAGTGGCCTTGAAGGTGCCCCCCCCAGCACCTCCTCTCTGCTCTTGCTACTGACATGCCTCTCAGTACCTCCAGGATGCACTTGTAACAGGATGACACGTGACGCCCTCTTCTCTCCCCTCTGTTCCTGCAGATTAACATTGAGGATCTTGAGGAGGGGCCTGTGGTGAACGGGGAGAAGTCTGATGGTCTGCGCACAGAAGCTGTGGTGTCGGGGAGCAAAAGGAAGTCCCAGAGTGGAAGTTCCGAGCCCAGGAAGGATGGAGAGGTGGATGACAGGACAGGGCCCCTGGAGCAGGTGTGGGGACAAGGGTGCCCAGCCACACACACTCTGCTGTCATTTTCTGAATTTCGTCTTGTTAATGCCCAGTTGCCCCCAACTCTCCTCGGGAGTCGTGATCAGATGTGCATGACATCTTGAAGACTGGTGGACGTCACGGGTGCTATATCCAGGGTCCCCTAAACACGTTTCCACAGCAGGAGATCTTTTTGGGAGAGTCCCCCTGCTCAGTGGGTGTGCCCTCTTCATGACTGCATCTGGGGCTCAGGCAGTGGACAGGGCCTGGGTGGATGTGCCTTGAAGAGAGGTGTAGGCCAGGTTAGTTTTGTGTTCTCCATGGCACACGGAGGGTCCCTCCAGAGACCTTTTGCTCATTTACTCAGCACATGCTTTTGGGAGCCTCCTGGGCTCTAGGGACAAGTCTTTGCCCTCCAGGAGCCTCTGGTCGAGAGGGTGACATGGATGGACTGACAACTACAGTTGGGGAGACCTGATTGGGGGGGGGCAGACGGACCTAATGGGCAGAGGGGCTCCCTAAGGAGTCTTCACACTATGGTGGGAGGAGAGGCCAGGTGAAGGCATGACAGGTGTTGAGGCAGAGGGGCATGAGTGTGGGCCTGGTCTCCAGGTGGCTGATCGTGGCAGGGAGAGTGGGTGACAAAGTGAATGATGAAAGCAGGGGGCTGATGGGTGGATATCAGAACCCTGTGAGCGTTGTCGGGTCACAGGGACCTCTGAGGTGTGTCAGGAAGAGGTGTGAGAGGAAGGTGGAGGCTGCACTGAGTCAGGAGACTGGTGGGAGGTATTTGTTGTCAGAGAAGTCGGTGAGGTCACAGGACATTCATGAAGTGGAGCGAGGGGACGTCAAGCCTGCGTCCAAGTCCCTCTGCAGCTCCTGCTTTGATTCTCGGGGTTTAAAATCTCATCCCCTCTACATTGACTAAGATGTGCTTCTTTTATTAGTCAAATGTGAGTGGCAAACTCCGAAAGAAGAAAAAGAAACAGAAAAATAAGAAAAGTTCTGCAGGAGAAACTTCGGTATGTCTGGCTGCTATCCTGTCCGTTGTCTTCTGGCTGTTTCTCAGGGTGCTGTTGGAAGCTGTTTGTGTTTTTGTTTGTTTGTGGCAAACCTGTCCTCCAGATTCTGTTGTCACATGATTATGAAGCTTAGATCCCTTAGCCTTTCTCTTCCTATCTGCTCCCAGTTCAAAATGCTCACAGTTCTTCACGGCCAGCATCTCTTAGATCTGCAGTTGGCTCCACACATTCAAGCCTCAGCACAGTCTTTAGGGGAAAATCAGCTTAGCCACTGGGTCCTGTCATCACACCGCTTTCCCTGCGTATCAGCAAGTCCTTGCCCTCCTTGTCCCGTGCCACCCTGTGGGGTTGGTGCCTGCCACGCTTCTTATAGAAAGTCGGGAGGGTTTCAGGGACCTCACCATGTTTTCCAGAGCACTGTTGGCAGGGACAGGAAAGCAGGTTGTTTTTATTTGATACTTTGATTCCTTCCTGCTATGAGTATAACTAATCCAGAAGTCAGAGAAGTGAAAAGGAAATTACCTACCCAATTTCGCTTCTGTTTGTTCGCTTCATTCCTTGAGGGTTAGAGCCCCACTCTGCCTCTGAAACGCTGCTCTTGGGCAGCAGAGCCCTCAGCCTGCTGCACCTGTGCCCTGACGTATCGGTACTGAGGCGTAAATGCCCCCAGGAGCAGTGTGGCAGAAAGTATATTGCCATATTGCCCCTGCCCCTGTGGTCCCTGTGTTTGTTCCGAAAAGAGGTTGTGTCTTTGTGGCTGTTCAGTCAGAATCTCAAGTCCCAGCTTTTTTACCTGAGCAGGTGAGTGCACCTGTGAGACCAGAAATGTAGCCTTGTGGTTCAGCTATTTGAGGGCTCTTCTGGTTCTGTGATTCTGTCTATTCTGAGCTGCTTCTTATGAAGAATCTGTCTTTCTGTTATATACCTATTGTCTTTCAGGAAGCAAACATGATAAAAAATGAGTTTTTTGTAAAAATGAGTCATAGTTATTGGTTGTTACAACATGTGAAGTAAAGTGAGGGTGGTGATTAATATGTTGTTGTTTGGGGCCTTTAGGAAAATGGGCTAGAAGATATTGATCGCATCTTGGAGAGGATTGAGGACAGCAGTGGCCCTCACCACGCCAGCCCACCTCCCCTGAGCTCGAGGAAGCACGTCCTGTATGTGGAGCACAGGTACCTCCCTCCCGCGCCTGCAGACTGCGTGCCAAGGAAGATCCTTATTAGGAGCAGAAGAAAATAACTCTATTTAAAAGTTATACAAGTACATGATCGGACATTTAGGAAACAGGGACAAGGAGGAGGAGGAAAGGGGAATGCCTCCGTTTTCACTTTTAGCTTTACGTGTGGGAACACTATTGACGTAAGATGTCCTGGATTGTAGATGCTGGAACCCCGTCCCCGCTGTAGAGGTTGGTCCTGAGTTGGTGGGAATCCCGATGCAGTCCAGGTCTTTCACTCCCTCACTCGGCTGAGACTGGTGGCCGGCCTCAGGTCCCCGCCTGGGGCTGTGGTGTTAGAGAAAGCAGGCCCGTTAGTTGTCTTGGACACCAGAATAGCTGCTTTCCTCACTGGGTTTTTATGGGACTTTCTAAAATTCTCAGAATCGTTATAAGAACTCAATTTCATTTTTCTTTTAAAATTTTCAATTCTCTAGACACTTAAATCCAGACACAGAACTGAAAAGGTATTTCGGTGCCCGAGCTGTCCTAGGGGAACAAAGGTGAGACCCACACGGGCATGTTCTCAATTCAAGGCGGGGTTCTCAAAGCCAGAGTGAAAAAAACGAGACCTCAGGGTTCCCCGTTGTGAGGGGCCTGAGGGTGGGTCAGGGAGGAGCTGGAGTTTGACCTTGTCTGTGGCTGCTGGGCTCACTGCCTTCTGTAGCAAAGGTTCCAAAAATCCTTAAATTTTGAACTTCTAGCCCTGAAATCTTAGGCAGGTTCATTCTTGCATCTCAGTCAGCATCACAACTAACATGAAGTTTCGGTTCTAGGACAAGTTTGATCTTTGTTAATTTAACAGTTCATTTAAAATAAATGTTTTTATTGATTTTTAGATAGGAAGAGAGACGGGGAGAGAGAGAAACATTTTGTCCTTGTCCTTGTGGCCTCACCCCCCTGCCCCCCACCCTGAGGTTTTGCTCCCACAGCCCAGCAGAGGTCGGGCGGTATAGTGAAGCTGTGCCATGTCCTGTTCTCCACAGGCCGCGGCAGAGACAGCGTGTGTACCCCAAGTGTACGTGGCTGACGAGCCCTAAGAGTACTTGGCCCCGGTACGCCAAGCCAGGTGAGTGGCTTCAGAGGTGCGGGGTTGTGCATTGGCCGGCGCTGGGCACTGTTGGTGTCAGCCCATTGGGCCAGGTCAGTCCTCTGCAAAGCTACGTGCAGGTGTGTGATTGGGTGCTTGGCATGGTGCCACCAGTGTTGGGGCACAGATCCCACGCCAACGGTGTCTCTTCTTGACCATAGTTTTTGTGTGTGTGGGTTTTTAAAAAAAATATTTTTCTTGATTTCAGAGAGGAAGGGACAGGGGGAGAGAGAGATAAAAACATAAATGGTGAGAGAGAATCATGGATTGGCTGCCTCCTGCACACCCCCTACTGGGGATGGAGCCCGCAACCCTGGCTATGCCCTGACCAGGAATCGAACCATCACCTCTTGGTTCCTGGGTTGAAGCTCAACCACTGAGCCACACTGGCCAGGCTTGGCCATGTTTTAATGCAGCTTTTTATCTACCGTATTGCTTTTCCCTTTTGGTACTATATCATAAGAAGCAATCAAGTTCATTTTTAAAGTGTCATTTTATATTTTGTTGCAAACTAGTAAGTACACATAATTGAAAGAAAAACAGCAATCATGCAGAAAGGCATGGGGTGTGGGTAAGTGTCCTGTCGGGGCTGCTTGGCTGCAGGGCCTGGAGGAGCATCTGGGAGCCCTCCGGCCAAGGCAGGGGGTAGGGGAGGGAGGCCCCGAGCGCAGGCAGAGGTGGGGGGCATCAGCTGTGTGTCCTGTGATATGTGCCTTAGTGCAGTGCTAGTGAAGTGTAAGCCAAGGGTGACTGGGAACCCTTGACCTATTTCATGAAGGCGCTGAAGAGGGAGTTTCCAGGTTCATCAGCAGAAATGACCCTGTACCCCCAAAGTTGGGCACGAAAAGCAGGCAGAAAGGTCATCTGGCCGTGGGTTACAACGGGTCTCTCTATGCCTGCCCGTTGTCCTGAGTGTTGGTCCTCTGTCCACACTCCTGGGAGGAGAAACGTCTTTGTAGGAAAAGAGCAGAGAGGGTGCAGGCAGTCAGCAGGCACCTGGGACCACGCTCAGCAGCAGAACCAATGCTTCGATGCAGCAGCTCGCACTCAGTGCACACAGAGGTTCCTCGCCAAGAGCACCTGGAGGGCCTGACCTGGTGTCCTCCCCAGGCTTGTCGATGCGGTTGCTGGAGTCCAAGAAAGGCCTGTCCTTCTTTGCATTCGAGCACAGCGAGGAGTACCAGCAGACACAGCACAAGTTCCTGGCTGCCGTGGAGTCGATGGAGCCCAACAACATCGTGGTGCGTGAGTCCCACAGCAGGACTGGGTCCCGGGAACCATACTCCAGGGCACTGCTGCTGGGGCTCACCGCTCTCCTCCAGTGTGGGGCCCGGGCTGCGGGGAGGGTTAAGGGGGAGACACCTGGGCACAGAGTCCTGAGCTGCCACTCCAGGCAGGTTAGGGATTTGGCTTCGAAACCGTGTTGAACACCGTTTGGGTTGGAGGATGTCGTGACTCACCCCGGTGACATTTTCCCTGAGGCTTAGATGCCTGAAAGAAAGAAGTGCACAGGGGCTGGCGCCGCCTATGTTGTCCCTGGAGGCCCTGACCGCAGCCACGTCAGCTTCCCTTCTTGCCTCGCAGGTTCTGCTGCAGACGAGCCCATATCACGTGGACTCACTGCTGCAGCTCAGTGACGCCTGCCGGTTCCAGGACGATCAGGAGATGGCGCGAGACCTCGTAGGTGAGAGCAACTCGCTCTGGCCCTGCTGCAGCGCCCGCGTCCCCTCCTACGAGTGTCTCAGAGGCTGCGGCGTAGATGCCATTTGATAAAGTGACTGGGGTACAAATGGGTTTCCCAGGATATTGTTAAAATAACAGCTTTATTAAGCGTTAGAGTTGCACAGCCTCGTAGATCCTAGACCATTTTCGTTACTTAAAAAGAAACCTCAGCTCTTCAGTCACCTCCCACTCCCCAGCCCCTGGTAACCACCAGTCTGCTTTCTGCCTCTGGATTTGCCTGTTGACATTTCTGATCATGTCTGTCTGGCTTCTTCATGCACAACAGTGTCTCCCAGGCTGGGTGATGTTTCAGTGGGTGATGGACCCCATTTGTGTGCCCACCAGCACGTGACACACTGGATTGTCCCCATACTGTGGCCCTTGTGAGTGAGCTGCTGGGCCTGGGTGTGAGTTTTGTGAGGATGTGTGTTTGCATTTCTTTGTCTGGAATCGGTGTTGCCAGCTCGGTGATCCCCAGGGTCAGTCACATTTGTGCTGTCGCTTCCCCAAATCCTAGTAACCTGACTCCTTCCAGAGCTTTCCTTATTGCGAGCCACAGAGGACGGGTTGCAGCTGCCACATGGTGGCTGTGACGCCCTCCCCTGGTGTTTGTGTGGCCCACAGAGAGAGCGCTGTACAGCATGGAGTGTGCCTTCCACCCCCTGTTCAGCCTCACCAGTGGGACCTGCCGGCTGGACTACCGCAGACCCGAGAACAGGTGAGCCGGCCTCCCCGAAGGACTTTGTTCGCACTCACTGTTCTTTTTCTTGGGTGTTGGAGCTTTCACAGGTGACATGAGACCCAGGTAGGGGAGTGGGAAGAGGTGGCATGGGCTGTCCGAAAGGGGTCCTACCAAGTGGCTTGAGCCAGGCATCTCACTAGGTTTAAAGCTTGAATGCAAGAGGGCTGGGCTCCAGGACGGTTGGTCAGTTGGCCTGGGGTTAAATGCGTTTGTATTATAAGTGAGCCTAATAAGCCACTTGGAGTGATGGGGTCTGTCATCATGTTTTCTGGACAAAAGGATCCGTGCCCAGGAGTTTAGAAAGCTCTGCGACGCTCTGCATGCGGGTGTGTGGTTCGGGAGTGAGTAGCTGGAATTCAGCCAGACCTGTTGCTCTGCAGTGAGCAGTTGTGTGCACGGGCCCTCTTGTCTTACAGAGACTTCTGCTGTCCTGAACTTCCACCCCCGCTCAGGCCCTGATGGCCACAACAGCCTCCCCGCTGCCCTCGGCCTGGTCTTCAGGGCCCTGGCGGGTGGGCATGCCCTCTGTCCTGGGGCGTTTCCCCGCCCTGGAGGCCGTCCTGGGTCCCAGGCATGATGACCCACTGCCCCGTCTGCACTGGGGGCTGCATCTGAGCTTCCTCCACTGCTGTGTTTGTCAGCCTGGTTTCTCCAGTTGAATTCCTAGTTCTTTCAGACGGGTTATAAGGTACTGACAGTCCAGGCATTAACCAGGCAGTAGGTGTTGATAAAAATAGTGGCCTGCTGGGATCATTCCAGTCACAGCCTTGGCGCATCACCACCAGAGCTGCTGTGACTGTGGAAATGTGAGGAAAGATGAAGGTTGTAATGACAGATTTTAACTCTCTTCCCATAAATCATAACCACAATCCTGCTTTTCGCCGATTTGAGGGACTGAGACATAAGATTGTCCTGGGGCCTCACAGACAACCTTCCCATGGGTGTCGGGGTGCAAAAAACCCCAAGATAAAGGTTTGAACTAAGAAGCTTGGTTTATGTACATGGGTGCACATCTAACTCAAATAGCAAGCAAAGCGTCACCTTCTCTGCAGACACAGGAACATTCTTGAACACTCACAGTGATTAGGCCTCACAGGAAATGCGACGAAGCCGGCAGGCACGAGTGGGCCGTGCTGGATGAGGATCCTGGGCGACGTGCTTTTCCACCTGCTGTTGCTCTGGCTCACGAGGAACTGTCTTGGGTCTAGGAGCTTCTACCTGGCCCTCTACAAGCAGATGAGCTTCCTGGAGAAGCGGGGCTGCCCGCGCACGGCGCTGGAGTACTGCAAGCTCATTCTGAGGTGAGTGTCCGGCCGGGCTGCATGCTCGGTGGCCACAGGCCTGCGACACCACGTGGGCCCACTTTGGGTTTTATCTCCCTCTGCCTCCGGAAGCCTGGAGCCCGATGAGGACCCCCTGTGCATGCTGCTGCTGGTCGACCACCTGGCCCTACGGGCACGCAACTATGAGTACCTGATCCACCTGTTCCAGGAGTGGGAGGTAGGTGGGGGTGTGCCGATGGCCTGCACAGTCCTGTCATCCAGGGACGGCTGAGGTCACCGTGGCGAGGGTCCTGTGAGACGCCGCCTGCTCCTGCTCGGTGTCACTAGGACAGGAGCACTGAGGAGCCTTCTTGGCTGCCAGATCGACTGTGGGGTGTCAGAGTGCTTGTGCTCAGGTCACTCGATTTCACTTCCTAATAGCCTCAAACCACAAGCCTCCTGATGGCAAATCATGTCCTGAGGTCACAAGATCGATGGCTAGAAGGAATCGACTATTTGTGAAATTGTGAAAAAAATCACGTTGTTTTTGCATCGTACCCCAAACTATCGTTTTATTTCACTACTATTAATCACTTTCTCTGCCTGGTTTATAAATTGAACTTGAGCACAGGTACGCGTGTACAGAAGAGAACAGTGTATGCAGGGTTAGTACTACCCACAGTGTCAGGCACCCACGGGGGGTCTTCGAGCGCAGCCGCTCAGGATAAGGGGGAACCACTGTGTCTGTCGCTTCTGCGAAGGGAAAGCCCCCGGACGAGAGGCTGTCATCGCACATTGTGCTCCCTGTCTGAGAACTCTGCTCTGGTCTTCACCTCGTAGGCTCACCGGAACCTGTCCCAGCTCCCAAACTTTGCCTTCTCCGTGCCGTTGGCGTATTTCCTGCTGAGTCAGCAGGCAGACCTCCCAGAACAGGAGCTCAGCTCGGCCAGGGAGAAGGCCTCTCTCTTGGTGCGACAGGCCCTCATCATGTTCCCTGGAGGTGGGTGCTATCAGGCCTGCCCAGTGGCAGTGAAGCTGAGTCTCAGGGTGGTTGGGGTGTTAGGATGTCTTTTGATGTTGGTAGTTTGAGAAAAAGTTACCTTCTGAAGAAAGTATGGCATTTTCTGAGGGGCAGGAAGTAAGCCCCTGGGCTCTGGGGGAAGTGGGGACTAGAGGGGCAGCCAGCCAGCCAGGCTGCACTTTCTGGTCTGCAATGCTGCTTCTCACCAGTTTGAGGGACTGAGACATAAGGTTATCCTGTGGCCTCCCAGACAACCTTCCCATGGGCGTCTGTGCAAAGGTCTGTGGGCTCCTCCCTGAGTGGCAGTCAGCAGCTTCCCGCACATCCTGAAAGGGAGTGTGGCCTGGGAAAGGAGCTCACTGTTGTCCCCCTCCCCACGCCCGCGTCCTTACGCCACATGCAGCTTCACAAGGAGGCAGCAGCCAAGATTCCCGCCTCTGGGGCTGATGTTCCAGGACAGGGATGGCATGTGAGGTGGTGCTAGAGGGGAAATGGGGGCTCTGGGGTGGGAGGAGGCCAAGCTGCTCAAGCTCCCAGCACACTGCATCCTCAGCCACCCCAGCCCTGCACACACGCTTTGGCCTGGCTGCACCCCTTGGCCTGGCCGCTCTGCACACTGGCTGCCCAGCAGGCCTCAGGGAACCGGCCCTCCCATCCATCTGCTGGAGCTGTGGCTGTTAGTGTGGAGGAGGGTGGTCTGCAGCCAGGGGGTGTGGAGTGTGGAGCCCTGCACCACAGAACTGCCAGCAGTGCCCCTGCTCACTGGGCTACAGAGGTCCGTGTTCTTCTGTGAAGCCCCTCTGGGCAGGGCACAGGGCAGAGCCTCACCCTGCACACGGAGCTGCCTCACTGTGTCAGAACGGAGCTTGGTGCTGCTTTAGCCCATCCCTGGGGAGTCACTGGGAAGACAGGGTTCTCCCTCGTGAGGGGCTACAGAGGGGTGGGGTGTGTGGTCTTTAGGATGAGAACGTCTGGCACCCATGCTTGGGGATCACAGGTGGGTCCCCTTAGATGCAGACGGGGCCCCTGGGAAGCAGCAGGACAGAGAACCCTCCTTCAGAGTTGGCCTCTCGTGCGTGAGTGTCCCATCGGGCCTCTGCTTCCTCCCGCAGTTCTAATGCCCTTGCTCGAGTGCTGCAGCGTTCGGCCGGATGCCGCTGTCGCCTGTCACCCCTTCTTTGGACCCAGTTCCGAAATAAGGTAAAGACGGGAAGATGCCCCGAGGGGCACAGATGCGGCATGTGCATAGTGCAGGCTGTCTGCACATCCGCGGGGGCCTGGCCTGTTGGACATGGAGCTGGCGGCGTGGGAGCAGCCTGCAGCCCAAAGCACAAGGCTTCCTGGTTGGCGGAGGGCAGGGCATGGGTGCCCCGTGTTCTTTCTGTATTTTACATTCCTGTTAAGGAACTCATCCTTAGTAGAGACCACATGTGATGTTCAGAAGTGAGCATCTGCGCCCCACCTCTGGGCAGTGGCATGTGGCATATCCCAGGTTGGCAGCCCTTCTGGGCAGCCTCCGCTCACTTCAGGCTTTGGGCATACCCTGGATGTGCCCAGCATGTGCCAGCAGGCACCTGGAGGCCTGGACCTGGGTGGGGGGATATGCTTACAGGCCCTGCCTTCCCGCAGCCAGCCCCCTGCGCTGAGCCAGCTGGTGAGCCTGTACCTTGGGCGGTCCCACTTCCTCTGGAAGGAGCCCACCATCATGAGCTGGCTGGAGGAGAACGTCCGTGAGGTCCTACAGGCAGTGGATGCTGGGGACCCCGCCGTGGAAGAGTGTGAGAACAGGTGAGACCGGGGCTGGGGCAGCTGGACAGCTTTTGGCCTGATAGGTCCACAGGAGAAGAATGAGGGCTGACTATTTGGGGATCGCGATCGTGAATGTGGGGTTGAGGAGGGCTCCATTCCATGACTGTCCTTTTTTTCTTCCCGGGCCCAGGCGGAAGGTGCTCTACCAGCGTGCGCCCAGAAACATCCACCGTCACGTGGTCCTCTCTGAGATCAAAGAAGCTGTTGCTGCGCTGCCCCCGGTAAGGAGCAGGGCTGCAGTGGGAGCTGGCCCCTCCCCTCAGGGCCTCACAGCCGGTAGTCGACTGCTCTGAGCTGCGTCCTGACATCCTGGGCAGAGATTGCAGCATATGTGATGGTGGTGGGTGTCTCACCCTCACCCAAAGCCTGGGGTACAGTAAACACAGCCTGGCCGCTGGGGTCACTCCAGCAGAAAGGCCCAATCCAGACCAGAATCTGCTGTCAGGCGGCAGAGAGTGGAACAGAGGCACAGCACAGGTCTCGGCTCATCTCCGTTCTCTGTCTCGTTCTGCAGGATGTGACCACGCAGTCTGTGATGGGCTTTGACCCTCTGCCTCCTTCAGACACCATCTACTCCTACACCAGGCCAGAGAGGTACCTGTCACTGCTCCTAGTGCCTTTGCATCTGGCTCTCAGATCAGAGCTTCGGGCCTGGGACTTGCTGCCTCCTCCAGACACAGGCTCTCAGAGCAGAGTGGTTTGGGGTCATGGATCAGCTTTGCCAGACATGGTGCTTTCCGTATGTTGGTCTGACCGAGGAACTTCACTCTATCAGCTTCTGTAGCAGGTGCTGCACATACAGTGGGAAGCAGTAAGGCCACCTCTGTCCTGGTGGCATGTCCAATGCAGTGGGGGAAACACCTCAGGTATATAGAATCTGGAAACTGCCACCCGAAACTGCTGAGAGTGGTGGTGTGTGGTCTTTAGGAGGGTACACTGAGATTTGGAGTGCCCTAGCCTGGTAAAGAGGTGACAGCTGCTGGGCTTCCAGCAGAGAAATCAGAATGTCGCTGGGCCAGGAGAAGCAGGGCCAAGTCCACAGCTGCTGGGTGTGTGTGGACGGCTCCCTTTTTCCTTCTGGCCTTTAAAGCTGAGTAATTGCCTTAGCCAGAGCCCTTACCAGTGTCCTAGATCTGGAAGAGTCACCAACAGATTGTCCCACTTAAGGGAGCCTGAGCTTTCAAACCTCAAAAGAGCACGTTTTGTAGAAGTCCTTTTTCTCTCTCACCAAATTATAAAAGTTGGATTGCATATTCATAAGGTAACATTTCCCAGTTAACTGCTCCAATGGAAATTATTGTTAGTGTCATAGGCTCAGAAAAATGCGACATGCTGGACATCTTAGCACTGAGGAGTGGCTGTAGGACTTCAGTGACTCAGCATTGTCCCCCCACCCCCAGCTGGGTAGACCTTGAGCTTTCAGAGCAAATAAAGGTCACTGTCGAACAACACCTCAGTGTCTCATAGAGCTGGGTTGCAGTACCTCATTTCACCAGGAGGGGACTTCACTTAACACTTGTTTTATATATATATTTATTTATTTATTTCCGAGATAAAGGGAGAGGGAGAGAGAGAAAACATCAATGATAAGAGAAAATCGTTGATCAGCTGCCTCCTGCACACCCCCTACTGGGGATCGAGTCTGCAACCTAGGCATGTGCCCTTGACTGGAATTGAACCCAGGACCCCTTCAGTCCACAGGCTGATGCTCTATCCACTGAGCCAAACTGGCTAAGGCCACTTTTTTTTTTTTTTTTAATTGATTGTTAGAGAGAGAGGAACATCAATGCGAAAGTGAAACATCAGTCGCCTGCCTCCTGCACGCACCCCACTAGGAATTGAGCCTGCTGCTACCTGGGCATGTGTCCTGACTGGGAATCAAACTGGCAACCTTTTAGTGCACTAGACAACACCCAGCCAACTGAGCCACACTGGCCAGGGCTGGACTCTGTGACCAGCTTATTAGACTCCTTCAACCTGAGTGCCGAGGAACACTTTACAACCAAAGCTTTTCTTATCAGCAAGGCACCTGGCTGCGGTGGGCTATGCTTACCACCTGGTTCAACAAGCCAGGTTACAAAGGGCCATCCCCCAGCTCTGGAAAGGCTCCCCATTGCCTCTGGGTGCCGGCAGTACCCCCTTAGCTGACTATGAGTCGTGGCTGCTGCCCCCTGGGGCTCCAGGCCCCAGCTCAGCCCCGTCTCCAGCCGCTGCCGTTCTGTCTGCTTCATTTCCTCACTGTCTTTCTCTTTCAGGCTGAGCCCCGTCAGCCATGGAAACACAATCGCCCTCTTCTTTCGGTCACTACTGCCCAGTTACACCATGGAGGTAGGTGAGCTCACCTGGCCTCTCTCTGCTGGCCACTGGGTGCAACAGGTCCCTTCAGGTGTGACTGTCCAGAGCCAGCACTGCCAGCGGCAGGGGCACCCAGTCTGCCTAGGAAGCTGGGCGTGGCTGCCGGAGCCTGTAGCTGCCAATGGGACAAGACGCCCCTCCGTCAGCAGGGCTGCTGGATCCCACTCTGGTGGCCTGGCCTTGTTAGGTAGACGCATGTATGTGGCTTCCAGGAGCTGCTGCCTCGACAGGTCCCGAGTGAGCTCCCTGGGCGTGCCGGGGCCCAGGGGCCCTGCTCAGATGGGTCTCATTGCCACAGGGGGAGAGGCAAGAGGACGGAGGGGCCGAGGGACTGGACCACAACCAGGGCTTGAACAGGCTGATGCTGGCCGTGCGAGACATGATGGCCACCTTCCACTTCCACGACCCAGAGGCTCCGCACGAGGACCACGCCGAGGGGGATGGGGAGTGGGACTGAGCGCACAGCTGCCGCGCCCACACTGTACAATTATGTTCCTGATTTGTCTGGTCAGAACTGACCAGTTCCCTGAAGTAAAAATGCCATGTCCGCCTGCCTCCCTGTCTCCTGTAAACGTGAACGTTACGCCTGCGCATGTGAGCTCTTTCCCAGGCTGGGTCAGTGCCCAGCGTGAGGCAGGGCCCTGTGTGTTCTGTCGGAACTGGGGCAGGCAGGCCCAGGCGGGAGGGCAGGCACCGGGTCCCCGGGCTGGGCACACAGGTGGGTCTTTCCAGTCGGACACAATGGTTTTATTAGAAAACACTGAGTCGGGGGAGCCTGCGAGATGGTGGCTCAGGAACGGACGGCAGAGATTGGGGGCATTTGATCTGCAGCGTGACCAGAACATGGAGGCAGGCTTGTTGGCTGATTGGCAGCTGAGAACCACACCAGGCTGCCTGCGACTCGGCAGCCTGTTTGGTTCTGGAAGGATCCAGGGCACTGCAGTTGTGAGCTGGAAGCATCCTGTCTTCTGGGCACCCTTCCAGCCCTGACCTCCCCAAGTTCAAGGGAAACCAGACCATATTTGAACCAAGACACTGACCCAGCTCTGGGCCAGCCGTTCCTGAGATCCCACTGCGCGGAGAGCCACGGGGCAGGCTGCACACTGCACAGCTGTGACCCTACCCCGCTGGTGTGCCGGGCTGGACATGTGCACCCCTTCATTGAGCTGTCCGTTTCCCCATGGAGTTCCCTCGCATACTCAATGTTCGCATGTTGTGTGCCCACTGTGTGCCTCTTGGTGCTGGGGAGACAACAGTAACAAGACTGAGGGACTTCCTGCTCTCACAGCCTCCTCACGGGATGTGCTCTGTGTCCATTGCCATTCCTCACGCATCTCCCAGGGGCACAGAGAGCTAAGGATACAAACGGCCTCAGGATTATCTCATTTCCTTACACAGTTCCCCATGACCGGAACTAATCACAAAGTTGATTTTTCCCAACTCGGCTGTATCTGCTGTCTCCCTCCCACAGTCCCCGACAGGCAAGTGCATGAGAACCAGTGGGAGTCCTGAGGCCTCCCAGGAAGAAGGCTGTGGTCACCTGCTAACGGCTGCCCAGTCTCATGCCCTTTGAAGTCCCAGGCTGGGGTGGGGGCACTGGCCCCCTCAAAGGCCTCATTTATAGAGCCGGAAACGACATCCCTGAAATGTGATGGGCAGGGCCCTGCTCGCCCAGCGGGCACCATTGGTGCCCAGTGCTAGAAGGCAGTTCTTGGGGGTGTGAGCTCCAGTGGGAGGTGTGGCAGGAACCGTGGACCCTCACAGCTGCTGGGACCACTTTCCTGCCACAGCACAGCCTCATGGTCCTGCCCTGGGGCCCTCTGGGGTCCTCCACCAAAGGGTGGGAGGGGGTGTGTGGTGGGGCCCGTCCTGTGCCTGCTGCCTGTGGAGCTGGGAGAGGCCTGTCATTCCATCCACACATGGGGAGCAGGGACTGCAACCTCCAGAAACAGGCAGCTGGTCCACCAGTGTGGAAAGTGGTTTGGCCGAATCTACCAAAGCTGGAGATCTGCCTCGGGCCATGAAATCCCTTTTGTCACCCAGAGGAACGGTGGCTGTTCATCAGAACACGGGCAAGAGCGCCCAGCGGCTCTCTAATGGGTTGGGAGCTGCCCCGATGCCCAGTGTGGTCGGGGCGTCTCCGTGTGGAGGAGGCACAAGCCCAGCTCGGGTGCTGCTTTCCCACTGTTCAGATGGGGGCGTCCGCCACCTGCGTATTTGTAAGGTGTGTGCTTTACCTGTGATGTCCTTCAAAAGGGGGGTGGGGGGAGAGCTTTGTACCATAAGTTTGTGCTGGAAGGAGTGACTAATATTTCTAAGTGGACATCAGTGTGTGCTCATATGGGCCCGTCAAGCCATCCGGCAGCCAGTGGACGGGAAGGAACGAGCAGGAATATCATAGATACAACTCAAAACACAGACCTGCTCGGCCGGGTATCTCAGCTGGTTAGAGCATCATCCCCATACGCCAAGGTTGCGGGTTCGATCTCCTGGTCAGGGCACATACAAGAATCAACCAGTATCTGTAATGCTTTCAACAATAAAAATAAAATTTTTAAAAAGCAACCAGTGAATGCCTAAATAAGTGAAACAACAAATTGATGTTTCTTTCTCTCCCTTCTCTCTCTAAAAATCAATTAAGAAAAGAAAAAACACAGACCTCCCCAACTCCCTCCCGGCCCCATCTCCACCACCAGCCACTTACCTTTCTAGTCGCCTCATTTTCCCCTTCCCTTTCTGCCTAGGCCTCCAGAGGAGGGTTTGTGGTCACAGATGCCATCTTCAGTGAGGAAGTGCTGGGGTGGCATAAGGCCAGCATGGTGCCCACGGGCACTCTGGACCCACGTTCCCACAGCGACCACGTGGCTAGAGACTGAGGTCTGTCTTGAAGTGGCTCCTGACTTGGAGCCTGTGGTGTCCTTCCCCAGAGCAAATGGGGCTGCTGGTAGCTCTGTGCCAACGCCCGCCCCCACCCCCGCCCCCGCCCCGCCAAGATGACAAAGCTGATCTTCCAGCCCATGTGGCCAGGCTGCCCTCAGGCAGAACTCAGCAAAGGGACTGGGGGGCCTTGGGGATGGGCTGCCCTCAGTGAACATCTAACAGGGAGTGGGGTGAGGGCTGGGGGTGGACGGCCAAGGCCAAAGACTCTTCCCAAGGCAGAGCAGCACCGACTGGCCTCAGGAATGGGAGGCCTCCAGGAGGTGGTGTTTGCCACGGGCCTGGAGGAGGGTTTGAGTCTCTGGCAGGTCGAGAGGACACCCCACACAGACGCCTGGAGCCGAGGCCTGACAGCGCTGGCTGGCAGAACACGGTGATGCTGCAGTGGCTGTGAGCAGGAAGGGGAATGTATGCTGTGCCCGGAGTCAGGGGGCCTGGGAAGCCAGACGGCCCTGGTGCCAGGCATGCCGCCTGGTGGCAGCAGTGGTGCCAGGGCGCTCTCTGATGAATCCCTGGGCACACGCCCATCATGTGGCAGCCCTCAGGAGGAGGGGCTGAGTGGACGATGTGAAGGTTGTAGAGAAAGGGTCCATTCTTCCTGGACCTCAGTCCTGCCTGGCCTGGGAGGCAGGAGGCATAGAAATGTGAGTGCCTAAGCGACCACACCCCAGGGGAGAGGTGGTGGAGGGCCCAGAGGGTTGGTGCTGCGGAGCTTGGGGTCCTGGCTGGGAAGTGACCAGATTGGTCGAGAAGCGGGGGCACCTAGGCTGGCATCTGTCCAGCCAGGGAGAGGGTGAGTGTGAGAGGGCCCTGGGGGTGCGTAGGGCCCCACTGGGGGCACCAGGAGCTGAGCGGATGCCCGCAGCGGGAGGCCCCTTTCTGCTTCCTGGTGGGACTATGCTTGCACAGGGCCCCCAGAGGAGGCTGCTGGGCATCCTCAACTCCACCCCCCCAGCCACCCCCCACCTCGGGCTGGCCCCCAACCAGACGGATGCCTGGTGCCTGGAGGTGTCCATTCCCGATGGGCTCTTCCTCAGCCTGGGGCTGGTGAGCCTGGTGGAGAATGTGCTGGTGGTGGCCGCCATCGCCAAGAATCGCAACCTGCACTCGCCCATGTACTTCTTCATCTGCTGCCTGGCCGTGTCGGACCTGCTGGTGAGCGTGAGCAACGTGCTGGGCACAGCCGTGGTGCTGCTGCTGGAGGCGGGCGCACTGGCGGCCCAGGCCCCCGCGGTGCAGCAGCTGGACGATGTCCTGGACGTGCTCATCTGTGGCTCCATGGTGTCCAGCCTCTGCTTCCTGGCCGCCATCGCTGTGGACCGGTACATCTCCATCTTCTACGCGCTGCGCTACCACAGCATCGTGACACTGCCCCGGGTGTGGCGGGCCATTGCGGGCATCTGGGTGGCCAGCGTCGTCTCCAGCACCCTCTTCATCGCCTACTACGACCACACGGCTGTCCTGCTCTGTCTGGTCAGCTTCTTTGTGGCCCTGCTGGCGCTCATGGCGGTGCTATACGTCCGCATGCTGGTGCAGGCATGCCAGCACACCCGCGGCATCGCCCGGCTGCACAAGAGGCAGCGCCCCACCCCCCAGGGCTTCGGCCTCAAAGGGGCTGCCACTCTCACCACCCTGCTGGGCATCTTCTTCCTCTGCTGGGGCCCCTTCTTCCTGCACCTCTTGCTCATCGTCCTCTGTCCTCAACACCCCACCTGCCACTGCGTCTTCAGGAACTTCCACCTCTTCCTGGCCCTCGTCATCTGCAACACCATCGTGGACCCGCTCATCTATGCCTTCCGCAGCCCAGAGCTCCGGAAGACACTCCAAGAGGTGCTGCAGTGCTCCTGGTGAGGGAGTGCCCGAGGGCCCAAGGCCAGGTGCTGGCAGGGGGAGTGGAGCTAGCACATGGCCAACTCCTGTGTGACCGGGGCAGTCACTTGCCAGAAAAGTCAGGCTAGATGATCTCCGAAGGTGTGGGCACATGGACCCTCTGGGCCAGAGAGGAATCAGCAGAAATCTCCAGGAGTTGTTGGGGGTTGCAGGAGGCTGGGGAGATGGGGCCACAGGCACAGGGCAGGCCTGGGCTCCTGGACAGACACGGCCCACGCCACGCCGGGAGACATCCACCTGCACCCAGAGATAGGCGAGGGCCCACCTGTGCCCCGCCCATCGGAGGTGAAGTCCGTGGCTGGCAGAGCGCCGCTCTCTCGACGAGGACCTCAGGAGAAGGGACTGTGATGAGCAGGACCCGGCCTCACAGGGAAAGGAGTGAGGTCCTGTCCTGGGCAGGGGGATGTGTCCGCAGGAGCCGTAGTGGGCACGGGGCTGATCTGTTCTGGGGCTCATGGTGCTGGAGAGCTGGGTGCTTGGCCCATTTGTTTGCACCACACATGCCCCTCAGTACCCGCCACTGCCTGCTCAGGCTGAGGCCACAGCCATTAGTTCGAATCAGTGACCAGGACCCAGGGCCGGGAAGCGTCTGGGAATAAATGCTGTGCTTGGAGCAGCTCCATTGCCATCCACACTGGCTCATTCCAAAGGTGCTTGAAGCTTGAGAGTGGAGAAGCCATGGAGGGGCCTGATGGGAGTGATGCAGGGGGAGGGGTATATCCCAGAACCCCCAAAGGACCCAGCATGCCTGAAGCTCCAGCCCCGTTGCACCTGCTCTGATGTTAAGTCTGCCTTCTCCGAAAATGCGAACCCGGCCCCGGGCAGCTGGAGGGAGGAGTCCTCCCCCAGGCACCTCCATGGAGAGGAGGCTGAATGGTCCAGGCTGCCCTCAGCTGCAGCAGAAGCAGGACCTCCGTGACCCACTGTGACCTTGGCCAGAGCACAGCAGGCCCTCCTCCTCGCCTGCTCTGGGTCACCCCCAGGGGGTCCAAGGTGCAGGGTGGGTCAGGACTGGGGTTCTCGTTCCTCCAGCACTACCAGCCCTGGCAGATATTTGAGTCAAGGCTGCCCAGAATGGGGCGAGGCTGTCTAGTGGCTGCAGGCGGTGTCCCTGGGATTGGTATCAGGGGTGGGCCTTGCTGCACGGTGTTGGGGGCCATTGGGTCTTCCCTGTACTAAAACCCTGGGCCTCTATCTGGGGAGTCACTGGTTCCTCCAGACGCAGAGCATGCAGTCAGCCCTATTCCTGGTACAGGCTCAGTGGAGGGGAAAGTGACGGCATCAGCCAACTCCCAGGTAGTTCTAGATGCGTCTGCAGCCGCCTGACCAGTCTCCACCCCACCCTGCTGGCAACTACAGCCCTGACTGCTGGCCTTGGGGCTGGGAACCGGTTCCCGGCAGGGCCAGCCTTTGCTGGAAGATGGACAGGACGGCGAGTCAGCCTTGAGCTCTCTGGGGATGAAGGGGGAGCCGGCCTGGTCGGATGCCATTCCACAGGGAGGCCAGCCGGTGACGGGTCCTGGCCTACAGGATGCTGCAAAGCTTCTGCTGCTCAGACAGGGAGGCACAGCCGGCTCCAGGGAAGAGCCAAATGCTCACCAAGGACCCCACTAAAGGGGGACAGGGCGGAGCCCCAGTGGCCAGAAGCCAACCACAGAAAGCCACCTCATGGACACTGTGGGGGAGGGGCTTCTCTTGAGAACAAAAGACCCACTTCTAGGCTTGCCAAATTGGGGAGCTTCGGGAGGAGGGGGGAGAGAGGGGCCTGGACATGGCCACACCCCGCCAGGCCCTTCCTGGGCACACACTCAGGACACAGGTGCGCCCCCAAGCTCGCTCAGCTGACGGGATGCCCTGCCTGGAGGATTTGTCCCTGAAACCGCAGAAGGACCTGTTATAAGGTGTCTTCACGACGTGTCTGAGCCCAGGAGAACAGGAAGCCCCAGGAAAACAGGAAGCCCGTGGGCCTGTGTGTGGGGTACAGTGTCTGTGTTCACGTGAGGGTCCCCCTCCCGGCGTCCCCTTCCCCAGTTTTCCTTGCAAGAACCTGCACCTCGTGCACACACAGCTCCTACACGCGCCCCACCCCCCACTGCCTTGGCCCCACGTGGACCAAGGGTCCAGACCCACAGGTGACATCAGGGAGTAAGAGGACCGCACACCCCCACCCTGTCGGTCCCTCGCCTGGTGTGTCCTCATGACAGTTCCCGGCACAATATTCCCTGAGCAGTGCTACCTGCAGGCACTGCCGGGAACCAGTGCCTGGCGGGGGGTGGGAGGGGTGGGGGGGACACAGCAAGGTCCGTGTGTAATCTTCGGCAGCAGCGGGCGGGGGGGAGGAGGGGGTGGCTCCCCCACTGCAGAAGGGGCCGCCACAGCCGCCGCTGCCCTCCCGCACCCACAGCCACTCTGACTCGGGATTTCTTAGCCCCGCGCTGGCTGTTGGGCCTTTTCCTCTCCCCACCCCACCCCCAGCCTCTCTGGGGTCCAGAAGAGCTCAGAGTACCTTGTCGGCCCCTCGTGCACACACAGGGAGCGGGAGGCGTCCACCTCACCCATTGGGGTGGGAAGATGGGGTCGGTCCCTAAGCGGGTGTAGGGAGGTAAGACCCTCCTGGCAAAGCCGGGTGGATCCGAGGGGGAGCGGGGGCGGGGTCCAAGGACCAAGGGCCTTCTATTGTCCTCCCTGGATCCCGCCAGCCCCTCCTTTCCGGTGAGCGGGTTCCCAACCCCTCGCCAGCCGCGCTGAGACGCGGTGCAGATGCGGCGGCGGCCGTGCCGCAGCGGCGGCGGCGCCCCCATTGGCCGCGCGGTGACGCCGGAGGGCGCGGCGGGCGGGGCACAGCCTATAAGAGCGGCGGGCGGCTGGGGCTCCGCAGCCGCCCGGCCCGTCAGCTTCCCGCAGTCGCCCGCCGCCCGCCGACATGAGGGAGATCGTGCACATCCAGGCCGGCCAGTGCGGCAACCAGATCGGGGCCAAGGTGAGGCCGCGCCGCCCCGCGCACGGAACCCGCGCCGCACGCGCCTGCCGGGAACCACTGGGAGGGAAGCGGGAGCCCCTGGGAGGGAAGCGGGAGCCCCTAGGAGGGAAGCGGGGAGCACCGCGTACCTCTAGCCGCAGTCGCCCCTGAAAACAGAGAACAAAGTGCCGGGCCTCCCTGACGCCCCCGCCGCCTCTCCCCGACCCCCGCCGGCACCAGGGCCTCGCTGAGCGCAGCGCCATCGTCACCTCGCGCCCTCCACCCCCGGCCGCCGCGGACGCAGCGGGCTAGCTGGGCGTGGCCCGCACTGGGGTCGCAGCTCAGCCTGAGCTGGACGGGTGAGTGGGCTGGTTTGAGTGAGGCTCACCTTCGAAGTCATGATTCCCCCGCCCCCAGGAACGGGAGGTCCTCCGAGCAGCTGGAGCCGCCTGGTGACCCCAATCTTGCTGCGATAACCCTCGGCTGCCCGGCCCCACCCTGTTCCTTTGTTGGGTGAGGGTTGGGCCCGGACTCGAGGTGACCTTGGTCCAGTACCAGCCCCTCCCTCAGCGCAGCCCACCTGGGCGAGCTCCCCAAGGGATGGCACCACCGAGTCTGGGGGTTGGACGTGGGAACAAAGCCTGCCTCCGGGCGTGGGAAGCTCTGCGCCGCGCGGCCCCTCCCGTCCATTGTTAGCCCCCCTCTCAGATGTGGGGACTGAGGCGGGAAGAGGATGGCCAGTACCCAGGAGGCGATGTCAGGTCACCGAGTCCGGGAGGCTGTCCTGGGCCCAAGGTCACCCCGCCTGGGCGAGACCCAGCCGCGCCGCCCCCGGCTCAGTCCCTGCGGGACCCAGGGCGGGGCCCAGGCGGCGAGCGCAGCCCGATGCCCGCCGGGGTCCCGGGACCACGAGCGGGAGGAGCGTGGCTTAGTCAGGACCACGGCCAGGGACCCAGCGGGGGAAGTAGTCGAGCGGTTCCCCTAGGAGGCGGGGGTTGGAGACAGGTCTTGGAGGGAAAGGGGCCCAGGAGAAGCTTCCTCTGGAGGCTGTTGTCATGGAAACGGCGAGAACAAAAAGCTAATTTCTACAGGGCTGGGGCACCCACGTGGCTGACATGTAAATTGCAACTTGGGCTCTAGGGTGGAGGCCCTCGGATGGGGTCCCGGAGGCGGAATCTGAGACTCCCAATCACGGAGGAGACAGCTGTGCTGCCCGAGGAGGGGCTGGGGGAGGAGAGGCCTGGGGGATGGTAGCCTCAAATCAAATCCGAGCTCCTGGGGCCGTCCTGGCAGCTGCCAGACCAGGTGGGAGGGGCGAGGGTTCCTTAATGCAGTCACAAGGTCCAGGCCTGCTCTGAACATCTGCTCCTCAGAGGGTCAGGAGTCACGGGGGTGGTGGTGGGGGCAGCCCTGAGTCCCGCCGGGCCTGGGGGCGGGGGGAGGGGGGTCCATGCCCCTCCCTCCACAGCCAGGACGGCCTCCTCTCTGGGGAAAGTGGGGTGCACCTGCCGGCTGCTGGCGACAGTGTCCTCTGCAGACAGAGCGTTTGCTCATGACTTTTCATTCCTTTCGCATTGACTTTTAAATTTGTTAGTTTTAAAAATTAATATCTGGTCATTTTAAACACATCAAACAAGAGAGAAGTGCATTTGCGGGAAAGGAATTGTTGCTTCCTTTTCCGTCTGCCGCCTCCCTGCCTGGAAAGTCTCCAGAGACCAACCCTGGAGAAAGTGCTCAGAGCCCCCCTCCTCCAGGTCCTCCCACTTCCCCCAGGCCTCCCCACTTCCCCCAGGTCCCCCCACTTCCCGAGGTCCCATCTGGAGAATCTGCCTGCCCACCACTGGCATCTGCTGACTGGGGTGATCTGGGGGCGATTTTCCTGCCTACAGTCCTGAGTGGAGTCTGGATCAGGCTGCTGGCTCTGGGGAGGGTGGGGTGGGGATGGAGGGAATTCGGGGCGATCCGGGACTGGGGACTATGCCTTCCCTGAGCATAGTGATGGGACATCATGACTCCTGACATGTTGGGCTCTCCGTGTCAGTGTTTTACTGGAATCCCCTCCAGGGTGCGGTGACAGGGTGTGGCCCTTCCCCAAGGATGAGAAAGCAGCTCTCCCGGAACGAGACAGGAGTTTGAATTTATTACATCAGGGTGCACGGGGTACCTGGCCCCCCACAACGGGGGCGAGAAGCCCAGAGACCCTTCCCTCCGCCCCTCGGGAGGCAGGGCCGCCCTGGAGCCTTTGTCTGGGCCCTTCTCTCCGCCGGCCGCAGGGCGTGGCCGCGGAGGGGTGGGGCCCTACCAACCAATCAAAGGAGGGGTTTCCCGTTTCCTTGTCCCGCCCCCTTCCCTGCCCCTCCTTGATCGGTTACAATTGGGCTAGCTGGGGCGGGGCGGCGGGAGGGGGGGAAGGAAAGAGGTTTGGGATCTTGAAGTGGCTTAAAGCCAGTGAATCGAGTAGTCCTCGCCGCCCCCCGCCCCATGCTGCCCGCCCCCTCCAGCCCCTCAGCGGCGCGCAAAGGATCAGCACCTCGGACAGCGCCCGCGCCCAGGGCCACCAGGCAAAAACGAGGTCTGAAATAGGAGCTTGGCCTGGACCCTGGGGTCTGCGGCCACCTGGCAGTTTCCTCACCTGTAGTGGTGATCATAATTATTTCTTATTGAATGTAAAAAATTGTACTTTATTATTTATTAAATGTTACATAATCTAAGTAGATCTATTTAATATTTTAAATTATAATCTCTATTAGTTTGCAAACGCAGTTATTAATATATTCCCCCTTAACAAATGGAAACATTGCAGGTAAGGCTGTGCCCATTTAACCACCTCACCCCTCCAGGTCCCCCTACAGCGGGAGTTGTCATTGTTCCAGTTCCTGATCTGTGCACCTAGATCTTTGTGGAAAATATGGCATCTGTCCTGAGGTTTCCTTTTTTACTCTGTTACTTCTGTGCCTTTTCCCCAAGGATATGTCTTTTTTTTTTTTTAAATCCTCACCTGAGGATATTTTTCCATTGATTTTTAGAGAGAGTGGAAGAGAGAAAGACAGAGAAACATTGATGTGAGAGAGACACATCGATTGGTTGCCTCCTGCACATGCCCCAGCCAGGGCCCGGGTTGGGGAGGAGTCTGCAACCAGTCTTAATGGAATTGAACCTGGGACACACTATCCACTGAGCCAAACCGGCTAGGGCTACACCTCTGGTTTTTAAACAATTTAATCTTTATTATTATTTTGCGTGTGAAGTTAACGTGTGCACGTAACAAAGAACTCCAAAAGAACCAAAGGGCATGCTGTGATCAGAGGTCTCTCCCCCAACCCAGGAACACAGGCCGTGGCACCGCTGTGTCTGTGTGTCTGTCCGAGGCATCTATAGATAGATACTAGTAAGCACATGCAAACTGATTTGTGATTGATTTTTTAACTGGACAGCCTTCTCACTGCACATGACTCCTATGGAGGGGCCTGTTGTTTCTCAATGACTTCACACCCATTCAGCTTCTGAAAGGAACCCTGAGGAGCAAAAGGGAAGGGCACTGGACCAATGGCCATAGCATATGACCTCCTGCCTGCAAGGGCCAACTGGAAGTGCCCCTGGGGGAGGGCAGAGCTCTGTGAGGCAGGGCATTTGTCCTGTGCAGACACATGTGCTCATAATTCCACGCAGCACTCGGGCTTCACCACACACCGTCACATGCTCCCACAGATAACTCCACTCTCACAGCGACCCGTTTTCATCCTCAGACCCATTAAACAGATGTGGACACTGAGGCACAGAGCACCTTTAGGACCTGCCCAAGGTCACATGGCTGGGAAAAGGCGGTCCAGCTCTGAGTCTTGGTCCTGGGCTGCTCCCCTGCCTGCTGCAGTCGGGGGAGCAGAGTGTGAGAAGCACTGTGGGTTCCTGCCCAAGGGGGAGCGTGAGCCCTGAGAATTAGGGCTGTGCCAGCTGTGGATGGAGAGGCTGGGAGACCCTGGGCACGTCACTCCCCACAGGGGCCCCTGTGTTTCCTGTGGCTAAGGCTGATGGTGTTCGGACACTGCTGGGCCCTGTCGCTGGATGTCTTCTGCCCTGAGGGCACAAGCATCTTGGACTCTGTCCCCTTTCTGTGCCTCAGTCTCTTCATCTGAAAATGGAATAATAAAAGCCACCCAAAGGGGGAGCTTGTTGCTAACTCTGGTCAGCAAGTGCAGAGCTGTTTTGTGTCAGCTGAGTCTCGAACCCCTCGGAGGGCTCTGGCCACCGTGGACGTGACATTTATTAACTTTCCTGACAGACGATGGAGCTTAGGGCTCTCCAAAGTCTCTCCCAGGGGCTATTGCAGGCTTTGGGGCCAAGCCTGTCATGGCCCCTGCTGACCCCCGTTTCCCCTGCAGTTCTGGGAGGTCATCAGCGATGAGCACGGAATAGACCCCAGTGGCAACTATGTGGGGGACTCGGACCTGCAGTTGGAGCGCATCAGCGTCTACTACAACGAGGCCTCCTGTGAGCACCCCACCCTCCCTGGGGGCTGGGGGACACCTGAGCTGGGCCCCCTGGACCTGCCCTCCCATTGCTGGGCTGGCAGGTTAGGTGTAACCTGGGACTCACCACAGTGAGATCAAACATTCTCGGCCACAGACATGTGCACAGTCCAGGGGGACAGACAGGATCCTGAAGGTCCCTTCAGAGTCCTTCTGAGGGTCCAGAGCAGGGGTCACCTGGAGGGCTCGGGAAGGGGATGCTTAGCATCTGGTGTGGGATGAGGTCCATGCTGAACTGGAGAAATTTGGTCTGGGCTGTCCAGTGTCAGTCCCCATATCACACTTGGTTCCAGCCCTCTAACCCAGAGTCTAAGTGGGGGCAGGATTAGGAAGGAGGAGCCCTGAGCCTCCATGATGCACATCACCCGCCCTCTCCCCTCAGCTCACAAATATGTGCCTCGGGCCATCCTCGTGGACCTGGAGCCCGGAACCATGGACAGCGTCCGGTCTGGGGCCTTCGGGCACCTCTTCAGGCCTGACAACTTCATCTTCGGTAAGTTTCGCATCACGGCAGACCCTCCACTGCAAACCCAGGTCAACGGAACGAAAGGGCACAGCCCCCCCCCCCTTCCACAAACTTTCAGGCAGAGCCGACCCCCACTCTGCAGCTGGCACTGGAGACCCAGAGAGCGGGCTCTGTGCAGGGAACAGAAGCCACTGTGCACTTCAACTAGAGCTCGTGCAACACAGAACTACGTGGACAGGACCCTGAAGGACTGGTGGCCCCAGAGGCGGGAGGTCATGAGCACAGTGTCACTGGGATCCAGAGGTGGGGTGATCCTGTGCCCTCGACTCTGGTGGGAGGGCCTCCCTCACTTCTGCCTTCCAGAGCTTAGCACCCCAACCGACGGGCACCAGTCCAATCCAGACCCAGAGCTGCAAAGGACTCTGGGGTTGTAGTTGATGCTTCCGGCATGACCCAGGAGTGTGGGTGGGCTGGAGGGAAGGGATGATGGGTTCACCCAGGACCCCCAAGTGAGACAGAGCAGCGGCTGCAACTCCAGGTTCTCAGTTTCTGACCAGAGCCCTCACACGGCGCCGGGCAGCAGGGACCCTGACACACAGCACAGCTGGTGTGGAGAGCCATAGGGAGAGGAGGGGCGGGCCCCCACTTTGTAGAGGGAAAGCAGGCACAGGGCTGCGACAGTTGCCCTTTGGGTTGGGACGTTCAGGCACTGGAGGCCTGACCCTGTCCGTGCCACCTTCTGACTCCCCACAGGTCAGAGTGGGGCCGGCAACAACTGGGCCAAGGGGCACTACACGGAGGGCGCCGAGCTGGTGGACTCGGTCCTGGACGTGGTGCGGAAGGAGTGCGAGAACTGCGACTGCCTGCAGGGCTTCCAGCTGACCCACTCGCTGGGCGGGGGCACGGGGTCCGGGATGGGCACCCTGCTCATTAGCAAGGTGCGGGAGGAGTACCCCGATCGCATCATGAACACCTTCAGCGTGGTGCCCTCGCCCAAGGTGTCGGACACGGTGGTGGAGCCCTACAACGCCACGCTGTCCATCCACCAGCTGGTGGAGAACACGGACGAGACCTACTGCATCGACAACGAGGCCCTCTACGACATCTGCTTCCGCACCCTCAAGCTGGCCACGCCCACCTACGGGGACCTCAACCACCTGGTGTCGGCCACCATGAGCGGGGTCACCACCTCCCTCCGTTTCCCCGGCCAGCTGAACGCGGACCTGCGCAAGCTGGCCGTGAACATGGTGCCCTTCCCGCGCCTGCACTTCTTCATGCCCGGCTTCGCCCCGCTCACCGCCCGGGGCAGCCAGCAGTACCGGGCCCTGACGGTGCCCGAGCTCACCCAGCAGATGTTCGACGCCAAGAACATGATGGCCGCCTGCGACCCCCGCCACGGCCGCTACCTGACGGTGGCCGCTATCTTCCGCGGCCGCATGTCCATGAAGGAGGTGGACGAGCAGATGCTGGCCATCCAGAGCAAGAACAGCAGCTACTTCGTGGAGTGGATCCCCAACAACGTGAAGGTGGCCGTGTGCGACATCCCGCCCCGGGGGCTCAAGATGTCCTCCACCTTCATCGGCAACAGCACGGCCATCCAGGAGCTGTTCAAGCGCATCTCGGAGCAGTTCACGGCCATGTTCCGGCGCAAGGCCTTCCTGCACTGGTACACGGGCGAGGGCATGGACGAGATGGAGTTCACCGAGGCCGAGAGCAACATGAACGACCTGGTGTCCGAGTACCAGCAGTACCAGGACGCCACGGCCGAGGAGGAAGGGGAGATGTATGAAGACGATGAGGAGGAGTCTGAGGCCCAGGGCCCCAAGTGAGGCAGCCGGGGACCAGGGCCAAGAGGGCTGTCCCCATAGCCACGCAGCCGCTGATGCCGCCCCAGCCTCGCCCACAGCACACCACCCTAGGCCCCCGAGTGTCTGTCCTTCGTATTTGCAGCACTCAGCTCTGTCTTCCCTCCATAGGTCGTTCCCATTTTTGTGTCTCGTTTGTCAGCTCTGGGTCTGAAGTCTTATGTGTGGTTTTTTTTAACTTGTTTGTGTTCATATTTGGGGGGGGGGGTACTTAATAAATTTATTGCTGTCAGATACCCCTCCCTGGTGCTGGAGATTTCTTTTTATTTGGGGAGTTGGGCCCAGAGGGTTGAGGAGGGACAGATGGAACCTGGGGCAGGGCAGGAGTCCACTGTCTCCCAGGCGGGTGGCTGAGACAGGCCTCTGCTTGGAGCCTGCAGGTGTCTCGAGGCCCAGCCCCCAAGGGACTCCTGGAAGTGATGGTGGGGAAATGGGCCTCAACTCAGAGCCCCAGTCAGGCTCTCCCATGACTTGGAAACAACCCCTAGTCCTACAGGTGATGCACCTTCCAGAGCTTTCCTCTGGCTCACCTGTGCGCTGTGTGTCAGAGGCAGGAAGGCCGAGATCCAAGGGAGAGGTAGGAAGGGAGGACTCCAGCACCCCCTGGGAAAATGTGTGCTGAAGGGTTGGGGGGTGGGGGGGACAAGGGCTGGTGGTGGCCACAGCACCCAGGCGCAGGCTGGCAGGGAGTGATGGTGGCCCCTTTGCCCCCTAGTGGCCATTTCCTGTGGCTGCAGGGCACCTGGTGTCCAGGCATTGGCGCCTGAAAGGTGGAACTTGGCTGCCCACTGTCCTCCACAGGAAAAGAAGCAAACGCCCACGAGGTGCTGAGTGCCCCGGGCCCACCCTGGGTGTGTGCAGAGCTGCACTGGGCCCAGGTACCTCCTCCCTCAGCCCGTGGTGTCACCAAACCAGCTCCCTCCCAGCAGGAGAGCGGCTGTTCTATGTGGGTATCTGTGTGGAAGGAGGGAGCCAGCGGGACTGAGGGCCCTGATCCAGACAAGGACACTGAAGCCCAGAAAGGGCCAAGGCTGTGGCTGCAGCCACAGAGAAGCGCAACCTTGCAACTGACGCTTGGAGACGCCTGCAAGGTGCCGGGCGGCTCTGAGACTCTCCCATCTGCTCAGCACCCACATGAGGCTGCAGGAAGGGGGAGCGGTCTTGAGCCCTATGCTGGGTTCTCACTGCTGCATGGACATGATGACGGGAACTGGACCGCAGCAGGGCTTCCCCCACAGCCGGGGCGGGTGGGGGGGCTGCTTCTCAGGGCTGCCAGCCTCCACAAATTTGGGGCGTCCACAGCTCAGGTTCTCAAAGGGTTCTGTGACCTAAAAGGAGTTGAGACACCTGCTTGGTGCTGACCCAGGTCTTCCCAGCTCCTAACAACCACAGGAGCTCATGCTGGGCCCAGGCCACTGCTTTACGGGCCTCCTCTCACTGGACCTTTGCATCATTGTCCACCTTTCACGGCAAAGGAATGGAGGTCAGGGAGGATGTCTGCCAGCTAGCAAGTGGCAGAGCCAGGTGTCCGGCCCAAGGCTGTGCCCTCCTCGACTTTGCTTTAAATGGCTCCAAATCACACGTCCCTCCCGAGCACCTGTGCCCACAGGACCTCATCTCTGCTCACATCACTCAGACAGTCCCACCTCCTTCGGCCACCCTGCCTTGGAGGAGCTGGCTTTGAAGCACACACAGAAAGTGGTGAGAGCAGCAGGTGGTCCATAATAAGGTCGCAAGTGTCAGCTCCTCTGTGTATCTGTTGTCGTTATTTTTTAAATATATTTTTATTGATTTCAGAGAGGAAGGGAAAGGGAGAGAGAGAGAGAAACATTAATGATGAGAGAATCACTGATCCGCTGCCTCCTGCACGCCCCCCACTGGGGATGGAGCCCACAACCCGGGCCTGTGCCCTGACCGGGATGGAACCGTGACTTCCTGGCTCATCGGTCGACACTCAACCACTGAGCCACGCCAGCCGGGCTGTTATTACTAACGAGGGGAATTTTTTGCAGGGACACATGGGCAGGAGGGGCAGGAGGAGCCAGCTCCGTGGCTGCTTTGTCTCAGAACCTCCTAGAAGGCCCGACACCACCCAGTGTGGGTGACCCTGTGGCAGGTGTTTTGGGTCAGCCACCTCACTGGCTGTCTTGCCCAGGTCCACCTGCCCATTGCAGTCTGGGTGAGGGGCCAAGGCGTTCATACCTATTCACACTCTAGCCCCAACCCTCCCTGTGCCCTCTGCCTGGCCAAGTGCAGGGGCTGTTTGGGAGCTAGGAGATGACCTCACGCCCGGGTGGGCCTGCCAGAGCAAATACAGGATGCCCAGTGAAGCTGGAATTTCAGATAAACAACACTCCACTTGGGCATGTTAATACTAAGCAATGGTTTCTGAGTTGCTAACGCCAATCATCCTAGACTGGGGGCTCCTGGCAGCACCCGTGGTGGTGAGCTCTTCACTCCGTCACAACCTGACAGGCAGATGCTTACAGATGAAGAAACTGAGGCCTGCAGACAGGCGAGACGGCCCGAAGGCACCGCTGCAAGCAGTGGGGCCCCAGCGTGTGGCCAGGCCCTTTTCCCCTCCAGGAAGCTTTTCCAGTTGCAAAGAACAAGTCCCTGACCGGGGATCGAACCCAACACCTTTTGGTGTATGGGACGACGTTCTAACTAATGGAAGCACCTGGTCAAGGCAGGCTTACGAACTTAATTATGGCGATAGTTTCTGCATATGGCAAAGGTGCCTGCACATGGCAGAGCTTTCAGATGGAACACGTACACACGTGCAGTTTATTGTATGCGCACAATGCTTCAATCAGCTGCTAAGAAAAAGGAGACTTTCAATACCTCCTATCTCAGCACAAATCAAAGCCATGTGTTTACCAATGGCCTGCACCTCACCCATCTCAGTCCTCTCACTTCCCCTTCCACCGAACCAACTCCGGGAACCAACTCCTGCCGCACTGACCTGCTTTCCGTTTCACAGGCACAGCAGGCTTTCGCTTCCTGGGGCCTTGGCACTTGCACTTTCCCCTCTGGATCTTCAGCTGGACAACTGGTGCTAACACCCGTCTGCGCAGTGGGCCACCTGCCAGGTGGGACATTCCCCCCTGGCAGGGCCAGCCTCTCGGGACTCTTTTCTTCCTCCGTCCATGGAACTAAGTGCCCACTGTGCTCACTGTTGTAGGCCCAGAAGCAGTGAAGAAAGCAGACAAAACCCTTGCCCAGCCCTTAGTTTCCCGTGGTGGTGGTGCTGGGGGTGAGTGGGCGGAGACAGACAATTAGAGTAAAAATGTGTAAGACAGCGATGAGGTTTACAGAGAGAAGCAAAGCAGAGACGGGGAACACTGGCTTCAGCACCACCACCACCCCCATCCTCCACTGAGCCCCAGTTTCCTCCTCTGTAAAACGTGTAGATCGACAGCTCTGAACCCCACCTAGGGTCGGCAGGTGGACCAGCGCGCAGGGGCTGCTGCTTGCCCCTCATTCCCTATTCCTTTTACTCCGCTCAACCCCTGGGGTTTAAGAAAGAGAAAAGCCACCAATTTTTCAAAAGTGTTGTGGATTAGATTTATGCAGCCCCTCGCCACCCTTGCCTGGCCTTACCATCTTCAACAGGCGAGATAAAGTATCGAGATAAAGTATCACCCATTTCCCCAAGGGGGACGTGGCGAGGACGGGCGCGCGTGCCATGAGCCTCCGGGCCACAGGCGGCAGCAGCGGGCGGCGGCCGGATACAATGTAGCGCGGAGGGCGGGCGGGATACAATGTAGCCAGGGCGGCGGCGGTCAGGTGAGCGGCGGAGGGGGAGCCCAGGAGGGTCGGTGAGGGCGGGGGGTGCCGGTGGTGGAGGGAACCGGGGCTCCCGGCCCTCGGGTGCCCACTCGGCCTGCCGCTTTTGGAGCTGGGGCAGCCCCTTTTCCCGACGCGGTCACCGAGGACGCAGGGGGTGAGGGATCTCGCCCAAGGCGCCCGCCCGCGCCCAGGAGGGTTCAGACCCGCCGGGTCGGGACGCCTGCCTTCCGGTCCTCACCCGGGCGCAGGGGGTGTTGGTGGCCTCGGCTGTCCCTCACACGCTGGGGCAGGGATTAGCACCCCAGACGGGGAATGCCCCCCCCCCCCGCGCCCGTGACACTGTCACTGCCTGTCACTGCTTCCGGCTGTCAACACTCGCTGTCAGTGAGATTCGTAAGGCCCTAGGGACCCGCATGGTTGTGCCACCCTCCGCGGAGGCTGGGCCACTCCGAGCCTCAGTTTCCTCACCTATCAAATGGGTGGGGCGGGGGAATGAAACAGACCTGCCCCTATGAGAGCTGGTTAGTGAGGGTCCCCCGAGTGTATGCCTGTTGTTTGGAGTGAAAGTAGAGGAGGTACCATTTGGGGGTGGCCGGGTCCCTGAGGCCGGAGGTGGCCACCCTACCCAGCTTCAGGGACAAACAATCCTTAAAGGGACAGTGACCCTGCTGCTGCTCCCTGCGGGATCCTGGCACGCCTCCTTCAAGGTGTGAGCAGATAGGATGGATGGAGACCTTCCCTCTCCGGGAGGAATGCTGGGGACCTCCGGGGGTGGCTGGGGTGATAAGGGCCTCGGTGTTCCAGCCACAGGCAGGACATGTTCAGTCACGGTGGGAGCGTCAGAGTCTCAGCCTGGGGTCCCTCAGCACCCGGGAGCCCTGGGCTTTATTCCTCGGTTTCCTTTCACTGCTCGTCAGGGAGCCCTCTGCCCCCACGAGAGGGGCACTCTCCGGAGGAGGTAGTCCCAGGGTGGCCGGTTTCTTTATTCTTCCCAGTCTCTGCCTTCCGGACTGTTCCTCTGTGAGGGCTGAGCTCTCTGTGGGGTGACCCTGGTGGGCAGTGGGGTAGCTGGTGTTCCTGGTCCCCCGTGTGAGAACATCGTCTGTCCACCCCTGGGAGCCCAGAGAGAAATGGGATTCTTCAACTTGTCAGAAGGGAGATTGAGGCCGAGAGAGGTGAAGTCACCCCACTCATTGATTTATCCAGGGCCTCTGTGCCAGGCCTGGGACTGGCACCGCCCACGCGGAGGTGAATGAAAGAGCTTTTTGCAGGGGGCTGGCAGCCAATGAGAGCTGCTGGGCAGAGCTGAATTGATCCTGCCTTTGAGTTCCTCTAGCCATACCTATTTTTAATATGTTTTTGTTGTTGCTGTTTTTAGAGAGAGAGGAAGGGAGTGGTAGAGAGAGAGAACATTGATCTGTTGCCTCCCGGCACGCACCCTGACCCGTGGCCAGGGCTCCTCTGGCCGTATTTTAAATTCTGTGAGGTCTCCAGGCACAGACCTCTGGGGCGGGCTGTCGGCACGTGATGGCAGTGTCCATCTGTTCAGCAGCAACTCTGGACAGTACTTCTCCGCCGTATACAAGTACTCAGTCCTGCCACCCACCCCAGGAGGTAGGCATGCTCCCTTATTTATTTATGACAAGAAAATGGGGTCACATAGCTCATCGCTGGGAGAGGCAGGGTGTAAATCAGGTCTGTCTGCTTCTTGATAATAATAGTGCCCATGGTTAAGTGTTACCCTGTATCTACGGGATGCTTACTATGTGCTGACCAGGGTGCTCAGAACCTGATTTAACTGATTTAATCGTAACAGCAACACTATACAGTGGGCACCATTATTATCCCCATTTAAAACATGAGAACTTGAAAGCAAAGGTTTAGGCATTTGCCCAAGGTCACACAGTGAGGCGCTCGCAGAGCTGGGATTTGAATAAGGCCAATTTGTGTGATTTCTAGAAGGATGCTGGGGTGATAGGTTAGGATCTCTTCTGGCCACAAAAGACAGAAATCCCCCTCCCAATAGCAGTGCTTTAAACAAGTTTGTTTCTTTCTCATTTTAATGAAGACCCAGGGTGAGCAATACAGGGCTTTTGTGTCACAACCCAAGGTGGCTGCTCCAGCTCCACCCCTTACGTCTGCATCCCATCAGACAACAAGAGGCCGGGAGAGAGGAAGAGGGGCACCCTCCTTTTAAGAACAATTCCCAGAAGTCTCAGGAGAGCTTTCTGTTTACATCCTATTGGTCAGAACATAGTCACATGACAACATCTAGCTGCTGGGAAATCATGTGATAAGATGAAAACCAGGGTTCCCACCCTAGCCGGTTTGGCTCAGTGGATCGAGTGTCAGCCTGTGGACTGAAGGGTTCCAGGTTCGATTCCGGTCAAAGGCACATGCCTGGGTTGCAGGCTCGATCCCCAGTGTGGGGTGTGCAGGAGGCAGCTGATCAATGATTCTCCCTCATCATTGATGTTCCTATCTCTCCCATCCTCTCTGAAATCAATACAAATAAAAAAAATTAAAAAACACACCAGGGTTCCTCACTATCAACATAAAACCAGACCTGTACTGTTGCTAAAACAGTAGAAACATATTTTATTCAGGAGGATTGCAATAGGGGATAGAAACCTCTGTATGGAACTGAACTCTGAATACAGCATTGGCCACTTGGCTTATAGCCAGGGGCAGGACGGGGTCAGCGGATGAAAAATTGCTAAGCGGTAACGTCGAGGGTACAGGGGATTCTGGTTAAATGGACCTAACATCTCTGAAAGCTGAGGCGGGGGCAGGGGTGGGGAGAGGAACGAGGACCCCAATCAGATGTGAGGGTGAGGGACTCTTGCCAAACTGACTTACTAACTTAGCAGGATATTTGCCAAGACTGACTTCACAAGAAGGGCACAGATGGGCCTGGGAGACGTTCAGGAGCCTGAATAGAGTCTGGTCCAGCAGAGACTCTTTGTCACCCCAGGAAGGAGGGTGAGGGTGCTTTTTTGGGACACTGGCACCTGCCATGGAGGGTGGGGGGCGTGTCACTGGGCATCGGGGTCTAAACACCCTGTGTGAGCTGCTTAAAGCCGTCAGGTAATAGGAGAGGGGGCTTGAGCCCATGCACCTGGGCCTCCCCTGTCCTGACCTGGGGGCCGACAGTCAGTGGTGCTAGGCTCTGCCAGACTGGAGCTGCCAGCCCACATTCCACCACAGAGGTCAGACAGGAAAACAGGTCCCAGAGGTGGTGGTGGGTTCCTGACGGTGCAGTGGGCAGGGTGGGGGCGACCCTGGGTAGGGCTGTCCCCTCTGTGCTCAGTTCTCTTTCTTGGAGGAGGGCAGGTAAGAATCATGGGATTGTCTTTTTAAAAAACATATATATATTTTTATTGATTTCAAAGAGGAAGGGAGAGGGAGAGAGAGATAGAAACATCTGTGATGAGAGGGAATCATTCATCAGCTGCCTCCTGCACGCCCCCTACTGGGGATTGAGCCCGAAACCTGGGCATGTGCCCTGACTGGAACTGAACCCGGATCCTACAGTCTTCAGGCCGACGCTGTATCCACTGAGCCAAACCGGCTAGGATGGATTGTCATTTATAATTAGGAATTACCTCTGACTGTAAACGGGTGTAGAGAAAGCATAACCCACACCCAGGCACTTAGTACTAATCTTTTTCTTAACACTCTACTTCCTGTAGATTCATTTCTCCCTGGAGGACAAGGAATGTGGCCCAGCTAGTTAGGTGTGGGGACCTGGATGTCAACTGCCCCCAGCCAAAGCCCCTGCCTCTCTGGGAGCCATAGCAGCCTGTGTCCAGTTTGCTGAGCTCTCAGGGGGCGGGGCCGAGGGCGGGCGGGGAAGCAGTGCAGGCAGTGACGTAGGCACTTCCTGCCTCTTTCCTGGGATCCCAAGGTCTGAGGCCACTGACGCAGGCCACGTGGAGTGTCAGCGGGACCCAGGCCATGGAAGGGCCCTGCCCAAGGCCTCGTGCAGGTGGCAGAGATTGGCTCCAGGGTTTCCAGTACCGTGCTCTGGCGGTCATCACGGAGCTGTGGTCGGGGCTGTGGTTTGGGGTGGTCTGATGGAGAAGAAGTAGCTGTTTGTGGACCAGGAGTGAGGAACTGAGTCCTGGTGGGTGTGTGTCATGGGGGCAGTGAGCCCTCTCAGCGGACAGTGAGGGTGGGGCTGGACTGGAACTAAATGAGGCCAGAGGACTCTGCTGGGAGGCTGTCCTGCAGGGCACCTGGGATAGGTCACGTCCTCCTGTCCCTGCCTGTGAGTATTGGGAGTGTGTTGGATGCCACCACTCCTACTGAGGGGACCGCCAGGAGGCCTGGGTGAGGGGCTGAGCTGGTTTGGGCCTAGCTGAGGGTGGAGGCTGTGGTGTGTGGGCCTCCACCCGGATCACCATGGAGAGTGAAGGAGGCCAGGCATCCCTCTGAAACCCCCGAAATGCAGAGAGGGGTCGGGACGGGTGATCTGGAAGCTGTCTGCTCACCTCTGCCTCTGCCTTGCCCTGCCCTGCAGGTGCGATGCTATGGAATATGATGAGAAGTTGGCCCGGTTCCGGCAGGCCCACCTCAACCCCTTCAACAAGCAGCGTGGGGCAAGGCAGCATGAGCAGAGGGCTGGTGAGGAGGCCCCAGACATCGCTTCTGAAGGTGGGTGCCGGGGGGTGGGGAGGAGGTCTGGGTGGGCAGTGTGACCCTCACACCAGCACCCACCCGCCCTCCCTGGTGAAAGATGCTGGCTTCCCCCCGGAGCTTCCTTCTCTCCACACGTTCCTTTGCAAATGGGGCAGGGCCAGGCTCCCCTCAGCACCTCCTGTGGGCTCCCTGAACCTCAGGGGCCCCTCTGACCCCCAGCTACCCAGCTTTCCGCTAAGAAAAGGCAGACTGACTTCTCTCTGTTGCCTTCCACACCTGCACTTGCTCACTCCAGAGACCCTGCCTGAGCTGGCCCCTGGGGAGCCGGAGTTCCACTGTGCCGAGCGCGTGATGGATCTCGGTCTGTCTGAGGACCACTTCTCCCGCCCCGTGGTAAGGTTCAGGGTGTGTGTGTGTGTGTGTGTGTGTGTGTGTGTGTGTGTGTGGTTGGGGGTGGGGGTGGGGATACACTGGTGAGCACCCAAGGCGTAAGGAGCCAGATATTTTCTTGTCCCCTAACCCGCAGGCAGAGGGGTCATGTGCATCTCAGCTAAGGTTCTTTACATCTGAGGCCCATGCAACACCTAACACCCATCAGCAAAAACCATTGGAGGGCTGGACCTGGGAAATGGGTTTGGGGCTGCTATTCTCATGTAGGGCTGTTCCTCTCCCTGCACTCTGGCTTCTTGTGAAGCAAATGTGAGGACTGACTTTATCTGGGGTTCCGCAGACATCTGCGGGGGGAGGGGGGGCGGGCGGGAGAGAGGGAAACTCCCTGCCCACAACCCCCACCAGCCACGCAGCTGGGATGGCCACTCTCGTCTGTTGTATGTTTTGTTGCATGGTTTGCTTGGTCACTGTGAGGTGCTGGACTGCGGGGGGCGGTGGGCTAGGCTGTCTCTGGGCCTGGCGATTAAGCCAGAAGCCACTTCCTCTCCTTGATGACAGGCGAGTGTCATTTCCCCAGCTTTAGTGAAATAACATGGCCAGAGAAGCGAGCGAATTTCTAAAAGAAGGAAGTTGTATTTTGAAAAACATCCTGAATGAGGTCTTCAGAGGCCTGTGGGTAGATGGGTCCAGCTGGGGGGCAGGTGGTGTGGGCGGTTCCTGCTGGGCTGCTACCTTCCCTGAGCCTTGAGCAAGGTCTGCTCTGGGCCTACCTGTCCATGAGGGTGGGTCTGGCGTGGACGGGAGACCGTGGGCAGCCATGTGACTGGTGTGTCCCCCCAGGGTCTGTTCCTGGCCTCTGACATCCAGCAGCTGCGGCAGGCCATCGAGGAGTGCAAGCAGGTGATCCTGGAGCTGCCGGAGCAGTCAGAGCGGCAGAAGGACGCCGTCGTGCGGCTCATCCACCTCCGGCTGAAGCTCCAGGAACTAAAGGCAGGTGCCGGGCCAGCCCACCAGGGAGGCAGCTGGAACTGAGTGGAAGTCGGGAGGCCTGGGCTGGCAGAGGCTAGCAGGAGGGCAGGTAGAGAGATGGGCTCTCGGTCCATGTGCAGACTCCTTCTCCATCAGTCTGATCTTAAGTGGCCAGTCCTGGGTCATGTGCCCACCTACTGTAGCCAGCCGGTGAAGTAAGTCCCACCTTGAACCACGGGACTCAGATTGGGAGGCGGGGCTTCCTGAAGGTGACAAGGTCGGGGTGATGGATCCTGGCAGCCAAAAACCATGTCTATAATGTCGTCCTGGAGTCCATGCATCTGGCCTAGCTGCACTGGCCCGTGAGTCCCTGGGAATTGGGAAAGTGCTGTATTCATTAGGATGTAGATAAGGCTGTGGTAATAAAGACTGCAAACCACAGTGGCTTAAAGGACTTGGATGTGTCATTTTACTCATAGAGATGCCATAGGCGGCCCAGGACCCGTGGCAGGTAATGGTGATGGGGACCCCAGGTCCTCCTTTCCTGTTGCTCTGACAGTCCCTGGGTGGCCACACTCCCATCTGGGCTGCACTGAGCCAGCAGAAAAGAAGGGAGGAAGGGCAGAGAAGGTCTTGTCCCTCCTGCTCACATATCCTTGGCCCTAGGCGCAGCACCCAGGTGCAAGGGGTGCTGAAAAGGTGGTCCAGGCCTGACTGATCACAGGGGTGTTCCATTGCTAAAGAGAAAAGGGGTGACATTGGGAGAAATTCAATCTGTTACAAGAGATGCCTGGAAGAAGTAAGTCAGGGGGCTTACCTGTGACCCCGGTTCACCTGTGACCCCGCCCTGGGCTCTCTCCAGGACCCCAATGAAGATGAGCCCAACATTCGAGTCCTCCTGGAGCATCGCTTCTACAAGGAGAAGAGCAAGAGTGTCAAGCAGACGTGCGACAAATGTAACACCATCATCTGGGGGCTCATCCAGACCTGGTACACCTGTACAGGTGGGCAGGGACCCAGACCGGCTCCTCTGGGTGGGCAGTCAGGTCCCCAGGGCAGGGCAGAGACCTCACAGGTCTGCTGCTGTTATCTAGTATTCAGGTGACATGATTCTTGACCATGTACTTGGTGTTCACTGAGTCCTGAGCATGAATAAGGGAAACCCGCCTTCACCAGGCTCCATCCACACCTGCGTTTTTGGTATGATGGCCGCTAGCCACACATAGCTATTCAAACTTAAATTTAAATGAATTAAAGTACATATTTAGTTTCTCAGTTGTACTACCCACATTACAAGAGCTCAGTGGCCACAGGAGGGAAGTGCAGAGGGGACGCTTCCATCACTGCAGAACACGCCATTGGAAGGCAGATAATAAGCGAAGGACATGGTGTGTTAGACAGTAGAGTACAGTCAAGAAGAACAAGAAAAGGGAAAAGCATGTGTCGGGGAGAGGGGTGGGTGTGGCTTTAGGGTGGAATGAAAAGGCATCATGTGACATTTAAGCAAAAACTTGGAGGTCAGGGACAAGCCAGGTATATATCTGGGGAAGAAGGTTCCTGCCAGGAGGTGTCTGTGCAAAGGCCCTGTGGTCCGTGTGTGCGGTGTCCTCAGTGAAGAGCAGAGAGCAGCGTGGCTGGAGCGTTGTGTCTGAGAGGAGGTGTGGTTGATGTGGGCTCAGAGGTTGCTGGGCCTGTGAGTGAGCTGTGGCCTCAGCAGGTGCCGCACATACTTAAGTTGTAACAGGGTCACTCTGGCTGCTGAGCTGAGCATGGACTAAAGGAGGGATGCAAGGTAGAGGGGGAGGAAGATGGCACTCTGACCAGGGTGGGGCGGTTGGGGGTGAGAAGTGGTCACTAAAGAACTGGCTGAAGGACTAGAAACGGGTGCATGAGAGAACAGTTGGATTTATAGTTTTTCATCTCAGCAGGTGGAATGATGAGGTTTCTGAGGCTGAGATGGGAACACTGGGGTGGGTTTGGTAAGGAAAAGCCTAATTCCACTCAGACAAGGTCAGTTTAAAGCCCTTTAGGTGTCCAGGTGGGAATGGCAGGTTCGAATCTGGAGTTCAGGGGCAAAGTGCACACTCCTTCAGGCCAAGGGCCCTGCGGTGAGAAGCTCTTGGATTGGCCTGGAAATCCGAGTAGCCCCTCTGGGGCTCCTGGCAGCTGAAGGTCAGCCTGGGCCGCAGGACCGCGCCCCCCCCCCCCACCTCTAAGAGGCATATTACTGGTCCCCCCACCCCCAGGGTGTTATTATCGCTGTCACAGCAAGTGCTTGAACCTCATCTCCAAGCCCTGCGTGCGTTCCAAAGTCAGCCACCAAGCCGAGTACGAGCTCAACATCTGCCCAGAGGCAGGGCTGGACAGCCAGGACTACCGGTGTGCCGAGTGCCGGGCGCCCATCTCTCTGCGTAAGTGCCCAGGAAGGGGCAGGTGGAGGCAGCTGTCCTGGGCAGGGTGACAGGCCAACATCTGGGTGAGAGCACTGGATACATCAGTGGCTAGGCCAGCATGGCTCCTGCAGGTGCCGTCTGTCTCCCGGGGAAGCGACCGGGGGCCGCTATGGCACTTTTCCAGGTGGTACAGGCAGACTGGGGTTCCAGCCCAGGTCGCCTAGGAGTACCGCGGGGCTGGTGGGCCTGCACTCAGCCTCCCGTGTGCAGCCCTGTTGTCACAGAAAGCCACTGTCGGCACGCACTGTCAGGCCTTAGAGATGTAGGAATGTTGATTCATTGGGTCCGCTCAGCAGTCCTCGCGGGCAGTCCTATTATTGTCCCATTTTACTGGTGAGAAAATTGAGGGCAGTAAGACGCCCTGACCTGCCTGATGTCCCATGGCTCTTTCTCCTGTGTGTGGTGGGTTTAGCTGGACCATGGGACCGGCACCATGTGCGGCAGAAGCCCTGTGCGCATGCGTGTGGCTGGGACCCTAAAAGTAGCCCGGACTTTGTAACAACCCACCCCCTCTGCAGGGGGTGTGCCCAGTGAGGCCCGGCAGTGTGACTACACGGGCCAGTACTACTGCAGCCACTGCCACTGGAACGACCTGGCGGTCATCCCGGCGCGCGTGGTGCACAACTGGGACTTCGAGCCACGCAAGGTGAGGGTGGGAGGGCTGGGGTGCGGCCCTGGGGTGTGTGAGGGGGCGTGGCTCAAGGAGGCCTGGTGTGGGGGGGAGGGGAGGTGGGCTGGGGCGTGGTCGTGGGGAGAGGGGCATGGTCAGGTGCTGACTGGCGGTGGGGGCGTGGCTGGGCCTGGGGGGCCGGTGTGTGCTGGAGGGGCCACTCCTTGACGTTCCCCCAGGTGTCCCGCTGCAGCCTGCGTTATTTGGCGCTGATGGTGTCTCGGCCAGTGCTCAGGCTTCGGGAGATCAACCCTCTGCTGTTCAACTACGTGGAGGAGCTGGTGGAAATCCGGGTGAGGCGGGGGTGGGGGCAGCAACCCCGTGTTGTGAGAGCAGAGGAGAGACCCACCTGCTTAGGTTACTGGCCCGTCAGCTGTCCTCTAGGCCCAGAGGAAATGTGAAAATTTCTAGTAGCCACATTAAAAAAGTAAGAAGAAGCTGGTAAAGTTATTTTGAATAACGTATTTATTTCACCCAGTATACCCAGAAGATTGTTTGAATATAGTCACTATACCTTATTAAGACACTAGAGGCCTGGTGCACGAAATTTGTGCACGGGTGGGGTCTCTAGGCCTGGCCGGCAATCAGGGCCTATCAGGGCAGCCTCGCTCAGTCCCATTTGGGGCCTGCTGGCTGCCAACTGCCAGCCAGGGCCTGCCAGCCTGGGGTTGGCTGTGGGAGCACACTGTCCACCAGGGGGCAGCTCCTGTGTTGAGCATCTGCCCCCTGGTGGTCAGTGTGCTCCATAGCGACTGGTCCACTGGTCGTTTCGGTCATAATGGTTGCTTAGGCCATAATGGTCACTTAGGCTGTTAGATAGATAGATAGATAGATAGATAGATAGATAGATAGATAGATATAGATATAGATATAAAACAGCTTCTTCTTACTTTTTTAATGTGGCTACATTCTTTTTATTTTTTTGTCCTCCGTCTTTTAATTCCCTGTGCCTTTTACACGTGTGGCAATCTGGTCAGCCCAGCCAGCTCCAGTGCTCAGGAGGGACGTGGCTGGTGGGACAGCTGGGAGAGATGCCAGGCATCTCTCCTCGCCCAGCAGTGCCAGGCCAGGAGGTAGTCAGAAAGGATCAGATTCCATTTACGGGGCAGGTGACTGAGGCAGAACCAAGGCCACCTGGGCTGCAGAGGGCTCTGCATCCCTCTCGGACATGGGGGGTAGAGTGACAGGGTGACGGAGCCTCAGGGTCCTGGCTGGCCTGGAAGCTGTGCTTTGCCCTTGAGCTTGGCCGGAGCACTCACAACAAGGCCCTTCCTGGGGGGTGTCAGATGACACGACTCCCTACAGGGCCAGGCCCCCACGGCCACACAGAAGTGCCCTGGGGCAGCCCTGCCCTGGCCTAGGGTCCCACCTGCCTCTCTTGTCCGCAGAAGCTGCGCCAGGACATCCTGCTCATGAAGCCATACTTCATCACCTGCAAGGAAGCCATGGAAGCGCGTCTGCTCCTGCAGGTCAGACGCCCGCCCAGGGAGGTGTGAGGGCAGGTGGGAAACAGCCAGACAGATGAGGACCCGTCATGCGCAGGTCTTTTTCAGATGGCTCGACAGTTTGTGTTGGCACCACAGCCTTTAGCAGAGGGCCTCCCACACTGTCCCAGGCAACACCAGGTCTGTCATAAGCAAACAGGCATTCTACCCCGAAAGTGTCCTCTGATCACATCAGTGTGTGGGGCGCTGTGAGAAGCAGGCATCGTCCCTGCAGCCGCTACGTGACTCCCTGACGTGGACCAGGCGCAGGCCTGCCCGGGCAGGGCGGACCAGGAAGCACACTTTTCAAGGCTTACCTGTTCGTTCAGCCAGTACTCACTGAGTGCCTGCTGTGGGCAAACACTTGTAGATACTGGGGAGCAGTGAACAAAACAAGATCCTTGCCTCACCTCAGAGGGTCCCTTCAGGGGGGGAATACAAGAAAAATGAGCTGTTCCCGAGGTTGCTGAGGTCTGTGGACAAGAGCAGGCAGAGAAGGGGATGGGAATGTTGGGGTCAGGACCGGAGGAAGAGCTGTGTGCCAGGCAGAGGTGGGGTGCGTGGGCGGCAACAAGGTGGCCAGTGTGGCTGGAGGAGCTGACACCTGTTTCTTCCACGAGCTCCCGGGACCCAGACGGTGGGTGGGCAGGGGGAAGGGCGAGCCTGGGGCTTGGAGTCATGGCTGCTGGACCCGTAGCTCCAGGACCGGCAGCATTTTGTGGAGAACGATGAGATGTACTCAGTCCAGGACCTCCTGGACGCGCACACGGGCCGCCTGGGCTGCTCGCTCACCGAGACCCACACGCTCTTCGCCAAGCACATCAAGCTGGATTGTGAGGTGGGTGCCCCACTGAGGACCAGGCATCTCTCCTCACCCAGCCCCCAGGGCAGGGAGGGCGGTGTGTCCTGGCTTCAGGTGTCTCTGGAGCAGCTCTGACTTGCTCCCACCGCCCCCCCCCCCCCCCCCCAGCGGTGCCAGGCCAAGGGTTTCGTATGTGAGCTCTGCAGAGAGGGTGACGTGCTGTTCCCCTTCGACAGCCACACATCTGTGTGCAGTGACTGCTCCGCTGTCTTCCACAGGTTGGTGATCCCCCCCTCACACCACACCCCCCCGGGCCCAGCCACAGGGAGAGGGACGGGGAAGATGTTTGGGGCTTGGTCTTTGCTGCCTGCTTTTCAAAGCCCTTTGCTTTGATCCTAGATAGGGGGTTAGGCCCTGATGCGTGTGCCTGCATCACCAGACCCACTGGGACAAACACCTGTGGGGCTGGGGAGGGCCCCTGTGTGAGCCCCACGGCTGTCCTGCTTCCCTATCCCCAGGGCTGAGGTTGGCCTCTCAGGACTAGCATAGGCCATGGTTTCCTAAATCTAGTTCCTGGCACTTCTAATGTCCAAGTGATATTTTCTCAAACTTCTCTACGCTAAAAGAAATGCCTAACATTTTGTTCATTAAGTATTTAGGTTAAACAACGTAAGCATTTATGAATTAAAGACTTCCTGAATGTTTGGGAAAAGAATATACATAAATTGGAAGGAAGTATTTTAACTGTTTAAGAAGCACAATTACTAATAATATGAGTCTGCCTGCTGGGCCCTGCACAACTTCTCACAGTGGCCTCAGATGGGACAGCACCCCCCCTCTTCTGCCCACAGTGGTTGTTTCCTGCCACCTGCTGTTGGGTCACAGCAGCAGCTGACGTCACAGCTTTGCACAACTGGGATTGCTGTCACAGGAAGGGTTCATGTTGAAGCTGTGAAGTCCCTTGAGCTAGCCGTTTGCATGGTGTGTGACATGTCAAATGCTGCTGTGCCCCCTTCAGAAATTTAGCTCACGGGCCCCTGTGCCTCCACAGTGCCCGGGGCAGAGTGCACAGTGGTGATGGGGCAGGTAGGGTCCCCGAGACTCTAAGAGATCCGAGCCAGGCTGTCCTCGTCAGACATTAATAGGTGCCAGTCACAGGCCCATGTGGTAAACCCTGCTGTGCCCTTTGGGAGACACTGCCTCAGTTTCCCCAACTATAGAGGGAGCCTGAGTTGGGAAGCTTTTGAGGACTCACTGCTAACATTTTATATCAGAGGCCCCGCCCTGTACCCAGGGTCTGACCCTGTCTGCCTGTCACTATCCCCAGGGATTGCTACTATGACAACTCCACCACGTGCCCCAAGTGTGCCCGGCTCATGTTGCGGAAGCAGTCTCTCTTCCAGGAGCCTGGTCCAGACGTGGATGCCTAGAGCCACGGGCACCCTTCCCAAGCCTCTCTGGAGCCCACCCTACCGGTCGTTGCCAAAGTCAAGGTGTTTCTTGTGCTCTGGACACCCCTAGGGGGCAGCCCCTGGACCTCACCCACTGGGCCAGAGGGTGAAAGCACCACAAAGACCATCAGCCCCCAGTCTTGCTGGGACTCAGGGCTGTGCCTGGCTGTTTTCTGGGTGTGCTGCTGTGAGGGCCAGATGTGCCCCCTACCACTGCAGGGCTCCATGGGCAGGGGAGTGGAGGAGGGTTTTTCGTCTTCCCCATGGTGAAGAGCCCCCCATGTCCTTGGAGCCAGGCTGCTGGGTCTTGGCTACCCTAAAAACCCTGGAGGGCTTCCGGGGAGTGGACGCCAGCTGCACACCCTCAGCCTTGGCCTGAGACTTATCTGTAGTGGATGACTGGGATCTACCTGGAGGCTCCCATCCCTCACCCCTTGTCTCTTTGGGGTCTCCTGGTTGTTCCTGGCTGAGGCTCTTTACAGGTGTCTCCCAAGGGCCTGGCCCTGCCTCCACGGTTCTCTCCCATAGATTAGAGGTCTGCAGAGAACAGGGATCGACAGGGCCAGTCCAGAGGTTACCGGTTCTTTCTACGCAACATGGAGGGAAGGGGCCATGGAGCTCCTTCCCCTGGTGGACCAGCCGTGGCTCCTGACTGAGCCTAGCCCGGCTCACTCTGGTGCTCTGAGCTGGGTGGCTGGGGGTCCTGCCTCCAGGTGTGGCCCTGGGAGAGGTTCCAGGGTTCCAGTAGGTTTGAGTGGCATTTCTGGGGACCAAATTTGCCCCTGAGATCGTCTGTCCCACTACAGTGCCTGTGGAGGAATCCGGACAGCTCAAAGACCACCAGCCAGGGGCTTTTCTGAGGGACCCTGAGGTCCAGTGCTGGGAATATTTGCTCCAGTGAGTTCAGGCAGGAAGCCTAGAGTCAATGAAGGAAGATGAGCACGAGGTGTGTGACGCCCCATCTGACAAAGGACCCCGGACGGAGGATGAGGCCCACAGCGCTTCCATGGGGGAGCTGCAGCCAACCTCGACATCTGCAGGGATGTTTCATGCATCAGAGACCCTGCCTTTGAGAGGAGGCCTGGGGGGGGGGGAGTCTTTCCTGCCCTGCCCTGTGATTGGCTGTTACATACAGGTAGTGGTGGTGGGCAGAGAACACAGCCACTGGGTTTGCCATCACCTTTGACTAGGAAGCCCAAGAGGAGAGGCTCAGCCAGCAGAAGGGTCAGCTCAGCTTTCTGGCCACTGGCCAACGCAAGGGGTGCTCAAGACAGTGTCATGTGGCGGCTTTAGGCAATCCTCTTGCTGTCTGCTCTGACCTGCCTCAGTGTGACAGCGAGAAGCCAGAAGCGAGAAGCAAGGCGGGGTCAACAGCAGGTCCTCAGCCTGCCTCTCTGGTAGGGTTGCAGAGGGTTTAACCAGTTAACTACCACGTGTCCAAAACAGAAACCATCCCCACACGCCACAATATTTTGAATTTAATTAAAAAATCAATTTGCAATGAATATTGTAAAAATAAATATAATACAATTTGGGTGTTCTTGAATATTTTCAGCTGAAACTTCTCACAAAAAAATGATTTTAAAGTTGGTCAGAGCTGCCACTTAGGGAAAGCATTTTTTTTTAATAGACACGCTTGGCGTGTGGGGAAGGTCCGCCGCTTGCGTCTATAGATGCTTACAGCGTACAATGGGTTAAGGGCAGGTGCCTCAGCTCTGCACCTTTCTCACAGCTGCACATTTCTGTCATGGGGACATAAGCCATTCCTGAGTTTATGTGTTAGAATCAGTGTCCAGAAGAAACGTTAGCATGCTGGCATTTGTCGGACAGAGTTGGCTTTTTATTTTTTTAATTTATTTTGGCTCCCTCAATTACCTCCTGCTCCAACACCTCTTCCCCACCTATCCCTTCTGGATGACCAAGTCTCCAAACAGAATCACGTGTGGTCTGAGTCCACAGCACTAGAACAAGAACCCACAGAGGAACCAGTTTGCACAGCCAGCACCTTAGAGAGGAGCAACGAGGAGCACCCAGCTGGAACGATGCTGCAGCCACTGTCTCATTAAATCTGTGTTCTCTAGACTTTGCTGTGTGTGGTGAATCAAGGACAGGTCAGAGTTTGTTGACAGGCAAACCAATTGTAGGTTCTAGGAAAAGCCCACAACCTGCCCCATCCAATTGAGTCTCATTAATCTGGTTTGGGGAGAAGCACTCTTGATGGGTGAGGAGCTCAGGCGTGGGTGTCAGACATAGGCCTGAGTGCTCGGATTCCCTTCAGTCTCCTTTATTCTATGAGATGGATGAGAATGCAGACTGTCTCATGGGCTGTTTGGGGTCTAGGAGTCACTGGTCACTGAGCAGGGCATGCAGAGAATGCTGTGTCCTAATGGTGGAAGAATTGTCTCACTGACCCAGCATCACAAGAACGTCACAGGTCCCGTGCCTGTTACATCTTGTTGGGCCCACTACAAGGGCTCTCACTGAAACTCAAGGCTATTCCCATTACCCTTGGACTATAGGAAGCCATACATCCCTACTGCAAATCATGTGCAAACCTCACTTTCCTACAGAGATATAATCTGCAGATTTGACCAGGATCGCAAAGGGGCTATGTCCCAGAGAACCTCGGAAATCTCTGCTCATCATCTCTACCCAGTTGTGATCCAGATAAGCTGTCAGCAACCCTATTCCTAAAGGTTTGAACTACACCTCAGCTACAAATAACTAAAGCTCTACTTTGGATATTAGTGGGAAGATGCAATCTTTTTCCCCCTTTCAGGTTATGAAATAGTAATTAACATTTTTACTTTGACTTAGACTTACAGAAACGCTGCAAAAACATTTTCATGTACCTGTCTCCTGGATGTCCTACATGTGAACAATTTGCCCCATTTGGTTCATTCTTCTCGGAACCATCTGACAGTAGGTTGCAGAGAGGACGCCACTGCCTCTCAATACTTGTGTATATTCCTCCCAACCAAGGAAATTACCTTACATGGCCTCGGTGCAATTATCAGAAGACATCAGGAAATTAACATTGGTTAACAAGTTGTCATGTGCTATTTTTAAAAAAGTCTACCTTTATCTATTTCTGGACTTTCTAATTTATTCCACAGTTCTGACTACTAAAGTGCTTTAATTACAGACCCAATGTGTTTTAATGTCTAGAAGGGCTGGTCTCCTCATAGTTGTTTTTTTTTTTTTTCATGAGTATTCTAGCATGCAATCTTTTTTTTTACAAAAAAATGTTTTTATTGATTTTAGAGAGAGAAGCATTGATTGGTTGCTTCCCATAGGGCCTGAAACTGATGAACCCAAAACCTGGGAATGTGTCCCAACTGGGAATTGAACCAGTGACCTTTCAGTGCATGAGATGACACTCAACCAACGGAGCCACACTGTCCAGGGCTCATGCAAATTTTTAAAGTACATATTTAAATAAAATTTTAATGACAAAATTTGATATTCAAGTGTCAAAATTAAATATCAGAAATAGCCGAAACTGGTTTGGCTCAGTGAATAGAGCGTTGGCCTGCCGACTGAAGAGTCCCGGGTTCGATTCCAGTCGGGGGCATATACCTTGGTTGTGGGCACATCCCTGGTGGGGCGTGTGCAGGAGGCAGGTGGTCGATGTTTCTCTCTCATCGATGTTTCTAGCTCTCTATTCCCTCTCTCTTCCTCTCTGTAAAAAATCAATAAAATATATTAAAAATATATATATATCAGAAATAGGGTTTTCAGGGATGTTAAATCTCTGGAAGCAGAGAGACTTGGCTGAGCCTCATTCATTGAGGTCATTTTGTTGCTTCTGGCTTTAACTTTTGGTTACACACACTGAAAAACAACCTAAGATAGCTGCTTTGAGCGTCGCTTTTTCTCATTGTACAATTCCCTGTAGCAATTTATGGCACCACTGATAGCTCTCGAAACTTTCAGTTTCCACTCATCATTGGGACTGCTACTGGTAAGGATCTGTAAGCCAGCCTCAAAATGTGAGAGGGCTGCCGAGAGTTCTCCTGTGGTTAACTGACGCAGAACAGGCTGAGTGTCTTCACTCTCCTCCTCTCCTGCTGGCTCCTGTTCCAGCTGCATCAGCTCCTCATTAGAGAGAGCATCCTCGTGTGACTGTAGCAACTGGTCCACATCAGCTTCCACAAGCTCTTCAAAAGCCAGAGTCTTGGCAAGGGTCATAATGTTTTTTTGAAGCTGTGCAATGTTATCCGTTTGGGAAAAATTCTGGAACTGAACACACTGGGGCCAAATTTTCTTCCACACACTGTTCATCGTTGCTGGCCTGAGTGCCTCCCAAGCTATTGCAATGTTGTCTACAGCATCCAAGATGTTGTAGTTTCTCCAAAACTCCCTGATCGTAGCTGTATCCTCCCCATCTGTTGCTTCTAGCATGTGCTCAAAAGTCCTTCTCAGGTAATGAGCTTTGAAGGTAGAGGCTACACCTTGACCCATGGGCTGGATGGAGTCAGCTGTACTGTCATGAAGATATTCCACTCTTACATGATCAGATAGATCATTCAGATTTACTGGGTGGCATGGTGCACTGTCTAGGATGAGCAATGCTTTGTTGCTTAGATTATTTTTGGCACAGTATTTTTCAACAGCAGGACAAAAAAAGTACGTGAACCATTCATGAAAAATGCTCCTGGTTGCCCAGGCCTTTTTATTTGAGCGCCAAATCACAGGCAAATTGGGTTTGGAGTATCCCTTCAGAGCCCTGGGGTTTTCTGAGTGGTACACCGATAAGGGCTTCAACTTAAAGTCCCCAGCTGCGTTGCCACCAAGAAGCAGCATCAAACGATCTTTGGACGATTTAAACCCTGGCTGAGCTTTCTCCTCCACAGAAATAAACGTTCCTTCAGGCATTCTCTTCCAATAAAGCCCTATCTCATCTACATTAAAAACTTGCTGGGGGGTGTACTCACCTTCTTCGATAATACTTTTCAGCACTTCCAGGTATGTGTCCTTGTTGCTAGAAGCTGTGCAGTTCATCTTGAAGTGGGGCAAACAATGGCGCTCCTTGAATCTCACAAACCACCCTTTACTTGCACTAAATGTTTCTTTTTGAGAGCTTTCACCTTGTGCACGCTGTAAGTCATCAAACAAACTCTTAGCCTTCTCCTGAATCATGGCAACACTCAGGGGCATGTTTCGCTGGCTTTGGTCTTCCAGCCACACGCGCAGCAGTCGCTCCATAGTCTCCATGACTGCACTTCGATGGCGAGTCAACCGAGAGGCTCTTAAGGGAGTAGCTATTTGTGAACTCAGTTTTATTTTTTCTTTATTATCTCGGATTGTCGCCACTGTAGAGACAGCAAGGTCTAAGGCCTTCGCGATCTGGCTGAGCTTTTCACCTACTTCAAATCGTCTTAACACTTCTAATTTCACGTCGAGGGTAATTGCTTTCCGTTCCCTTTTGGCATTTGGGATGACCTTTAGGGGCCTTTTCCCGGGCATGTTTGCCTCCAAAATGTAATAAAATCACAGCAGCCTCCGGGGAAAGAGGGCCTTTGTTTACTCGGCTCGCTTGCAGGACTTGGCAAAGGGAACCCGCTGGCAGAGACACAGGTGGGCCTCCCCGGAGATGTGGGTCACCACAGGCTTGCCCAGCTCTGTGGCCCAGCAACAGGCTCTTCATCCTCGACTCTACGGCGGGCAGCAAGGGCCTCTGGAGCCCGTCGGTGTCCAAATTCCTGGACTGCACAGCTGCAGGCGCATCAAAACTGGAGTGGGTTTCTGTGGTCCAGAGAACAAACAAAAAGTCGTGACGGGGAATAACGCTGCACAGCACACACCGAAGCAGTTCCTTCGTTCTGAGGGTTACCCGGGCAGCAGGCTACGCGTTTGCTCCACACCTCCGCGCGCCAGTCGCAGCGGCCCACCCCGTGGGGAGCGAGTGGCGTTCGCTTACGTGAGCCGCAGCCCATGGAGGACCCCGGAAGTGCGTGCCCTTGTATATGCCAGATTCAAAATAAGTCTAAGAGCGCTCCTCCTAGCACCTAGTCCGACTCGTTTGCTGGTTTCTGTGCTCAGCTCTCTGGGTAGGGGAAGGCGGCGCTCACGTTCAAATCCTTAAACTCAGGCGAAAAGTAGACGCCTGAAGAGGTCCGGGAGCTGGCTCCGCGGCCTCGCTGCGCATGCGGACAGCCTCCCCAAGCCTGTATTCAGCCCGCGACCGGATTGCCACTGCGTTGCGCGGGGGCGCCCTCCAGCGGCGCGTGGTCGGCGGCTACTGTCGCACCGGCTGGTGGCGGCCGCTCGCCGAGCTGTGGAGATGCCGCGGTGGCCCGGGACCTGGCAGAGCGGCCGGGTCTGGCCTCAGAACCCTCAAAATAGCTCCGCAAGTAAGCGGGGAAACGCTGCCCGCCGGTTCCGGGAGGCGGGTGACGCCTGACGCCATCCGAGTGCGCCGGCCGGCGCGGGGGCGAGTTGGGGTGGGGTGGATGGTGTTGGGGGTGGGGTGGATGGTGTTGGGGGTGCCTGGATGAGGGGGTCAGAAAAGTAGCAAGAGCAGCTTCAGCTCGGTCCCCGCTGCCGAGGCGGCTGCCCCTCCACGCTTTTCAGCGGTTCCCACTGCGGGCTCCCTGGGGAACCTCAGTAGGTACCCCGCCTCCTTTTCTGCTCTGCAGAGCCCAGGTTGAGCGTCTTGGGTTCGAGTTCCGCTCCTCCCGGCACCTCGCTCCGACACGAGCACGTTTCTGCCCGGGCTCCACGGATGTTCTTTCGCTTGGTCTGCCTCGCAGAGTTGCTCTCCGCACTGGTTGAGCTAATGGACGCGAAAGAGTTTTGTGAATTGTTAGGAGTTTCTAATTCAGCCGTCTCGTTGCGCCCAACCTATAACCGCTCGTGCTGCCCTGGGGCCTCCGTGCTGAGCTTCACAGACTCTCACTTAAGTCTCACACCGGTCCTGCAGGTGGGCGCTGTTGCAGCCCTCCTACCAAAGAGGAACCCGCAGACCAGAGCCTTGCAGTTTGTACCCTCCTGCTCCAGCACCTCCACTTTTAAATACTTCTGTGTTGTACCCCTTCCCCTGGGTTAGAATCTGAAATATTACTCCATGATTTAAGGTTGTTTTACTTTTTTATTGATACACCCCAGAGAGCAGTAATCACATTGATTATTTCCCCCCCTAATACACCTACGTGTTGGGTTTTGATACAAGAAAGATATCTTGATTTCAGATTTTATTTTTTTATTTTTAGTTATGGTGGCTTTTATTGGGATTGTTTTTATTATACTGGCTTTTGACCTGTAGTGAAAAACCTCAATTATCCCTAGTTCTGCCCTGGCCGGGTTACTCGGTTGGTTAGTGTTGTCCCGACACACCAAGGTTGCGGTAGGAACCCTGGTCAAGGCACATACAAGAAGTAGCCATTGAATGTGTAAAGAAGTGGAACAACAAATTGATGTCTCTCTCTCTTTCCCTTTCTCTCAAATCAATTAAAAATTTTTAAAAATTGTCTCTAGTTCTGTCTTTAACTGATGTAACTATTAGCAGCTTATGGTAAAAACTAGAGTTTTCCTCTTTGAGGACTGAAGAAACAGGGTATAGACGAGCATTTGCTCTCCTTGGCCAGAAAAACACTAATCTTTAGTTGATCATATATAAATTATGTAGTATCCTTTGGTTTTTAAGTTTCACATAATTTTAGTCTTAGAATTATGTTTGTTTTTTGAGACTGCAATAGTTTTAGTTACCAAAAATGCCTTGGTCAAGAAACCGTTAGTTTTCTTTGACAGCTGTAGCAATAAAAGTTTTTTATGTCTTCCTGCAGTAAGTTAGTTCCTGTTGGAATAATTTTTAAAAGGGATATTTATTTAAATATATTTTATTGATTTTTTTACAGAGAGGAAGGGAGAGGGATAAAGAGTTAGAAACATCGACCAGCTGCCTCCTGCACACCCCCTACTGGGGATGTTCCTGCAACCAAGGTACATGCCCTTGACCGGAATCGAACCCAGGACCCTTCAGTCCGAAGGCCGACGCTCTAGCCACTGAGCCAAACCGGTTTCGGCTAAAAGGGATATTTAAGCAGAGAAATAAAGGCAGCAAGCTTACACCTCGGGCTTAATCCCTGTCCCTGCACACCTGTAATTGCCAGCGTGAGGAAAGGCAGTCCAGTTCAGAAGCTAATCCTCTTTCCCATTTTCATGTCAGTGCCTCCAAGGCAGCTGCTTTGAGCAGCAGGTTCTGCCCACACAACATTTTCCCAGCGGCTGTGTTCAAAACCACCCAAAGGTAACTACCTGTTATTGGCGGCACAAGATTCCCGGGAACCCAGTGCGGCTTCCTCAGGGTCTCCCCGACAGTGGGGGAACCAAGGAGCGGGCGTGTGATGACCCCGATGCCCATGCCTCCCCCCTTTTGTAGCTTCCATATTGAGCCACACTAAGCTCTTACCATTCTGGGTCACACAGCACCTCCACATCTTCACGGATTCCATACCCAGTAAAGACGGTGGAAGAGAAACTCTTTCAGAAGGAAGTTGCCTCTTTTGGGAGGTGTGGGAACAAACCTCTTTTTCTGCACATCCAAGGACCCACCAGGCTGAGCTTCATCTTTGGAAAGCAGAACTGAGACAGTGTACAAACCGCAGTTAGCTTGGCACACATCTGTCTTACACATCTGTCCTTCAGACAGGCTGTGGGACTGTGCTCTGTTCTGTGCCCCTTGGAGACCCTGTGTGGAGTGGAAGGCGTGCCTGTTGTCCCAGCTTTAGGACTTGGAGGTGCGTGTTGATTTCACCAAGCAAGAAGTCGGGAAAGAACATTGTCTCCTCTCTTACTCTCGTAGTCCTGACTGCAGTGTGGTTGCTTTTCTGAGTGTGATGCACATGCCAAAACCTCACCGTTTTCTTCCTGAGGGATGGAGAAATTGAGTTTTCTTCTTGAAGGGGAGTGAAAGAAGCACAGACTTCGAAAAACCAGCTCCAAGAAAAAGCAAAAGGGCCAACAACTTTACACATAAGACTGCCAAAAGCTTTCCATTGGAGTGTTTTTAAAGCATTCACTAATTTTTTAGTTAATCTCCTTTCGAATTGACAGCCAAATGAAGAGATACACAAGCGAGGTCCAGAAGAGTCCCTAGTTTTGGAGTTTGGGGTGTGCCACCCTCTGCCATGTGGGTGTGTTCTTGCCCACCAACCTGGAAGGTCTCCGAACCCCATCCCTTGGGGTTCTTGTTGTGTTTCTTTAAATCATTGACCATTGGTGATTAACTCAACCCCTAGACTCTACCCCCTTTTGGGACAGGGAACTGGGGCTGTAATCAATTGGTTTCCCTACCAACCAGCCTTTATCCTAAGCGCTTTCCCAGAAGTCACCTTATTAACACAAACTGGGTGTTTTTGAAAGAGCTAGTTAAGAATAACAAAGGACATCCTTTTGTCTCTTGTTACCTGGAAATTACAAGGGTTTTTTTTGTGTGTGTGTGTGTGTTTTAAAATATATTTTATTGATTTTTTACAGAGAGGAAGAGAGAGGGATAGAGATTTAGAAACATCGATGAGAGAGAAACATCGATCAGCTGCCTCTTGCACACCCCCTACTGGGGATGTGCCCGCAACCAAGGTACATGCCCTTGACCGGAATCGAACCCGGGACCCTTGAGTCCGCAGGCCGATGCTCTATCCACTGAGCCAAACCGGTTTCGGCGTAATTACAAGGGTTTTAAGAGCTCTGCCAGGAAGACCAAAGGTATATTTATCACAAATCAAATGCCACACAGGCTCAACAAAGCTAAATCCCTGGCAGACACTGCAAGCTAGTATTTGCTTTGGTTTCCTGTTTTCCCCCTTGTCACTTTTGTGTATGCTGTTGTACCTTTTGGAAATTTCTATCAGAAGTGTAGTGGATTTAGTTACTTGGGGAGACTAGAGTTTTCTCCTTGGGTGTGCCCAGTTTTCTAGGACCTTGATTGTATGTGAAGTAAGTGGGGGTCCAAGACTACAGAGGGGCATATCCCGAGTCAGACCTGTCTCTCCGTGCACCTTCCGGAGGGTGGGGCTTCTGGGTGCTTCCAAGCTGGACTTGTGTAATCTGAACTGGTAGATACTTTACATGTGCACGCTTTAGGCACAGACGCAGGGGGCTGGATCCTTCATCTGAGAGGGCTGTGCTGAGAACGGGTGACATGTTGGTGTTGCAGTTTTCTTGAGAAGTTCCCCCATGCTGGCCTGTCTCATCACTATCTTCCTTTCTTCCCCCACCTACTGGCGTGGAGAGGTGACTACAACAGGAAAGGTTTTTTAGTGAAGCTCAGTCCTGGGGCCAGCAAGGTGAAATTGGAGGACTTTCATGTGTATCTGAAGCTATTCCTCAGCACTATCGTTTTCCCTAAAAAGGGGAGTTATGCAGAGCAGAGCATTCAGGAGCATAAGAAGCGAGGCATTTAAGCAGGAGCATAGCAAGTGTCACTTTTTATGCCTGGCATGTGTGCACCAGCCCCTGGTGATTTCTTAGGGATTTGAGGAAATTGTTTTAAATTTCCTTCTTGTCTGGCAATGTGTGGGGTTGGTGTGGTCCCGACCCTTCCCTCCCGTGCTCCCACTCTGCCCCTGCTGCCCTGCATCAGGGTTAGGGAAATGTATGTTGGAAAGCATTTTCCTGTTCTCTCAATCCTCTTTCTCTACAGAGTTATGTGTGATTTTTTTTGAGGTCAGACTTCCTTTTCTTTAGGAACTGATGAACCAAAGGATGCTGGGCCTGGAGCAGCTGGAGGCGGGGGAGGGAGAAAGGGAGATGCCTTTTCCTGGTGGATACACAAGCGAAATCCAGAAGGTTCGTGCGTATCTGAGCACCAGACCAGACAGCCCGTCCAAGGAAGCAGTTGCTGCTTTTGGAGCAGCTAATTCAAAGATTCTGAGAAAGGAATTTAATTTAGGAAAACATGGAGAGTTCCATCTGAATTTGAGGAGACCAGAAATGATGGCTCCAGGGCAGAGCTCTGTGTGGGAGTCCTGCTTCTCCCGGGGTCTGTTGAGCCGCTGCTTGGGTGTGTTTTCATCCACCAAAGACCAATGTTGGTGTCACCACACACAGGGGCCACATGGCAGAGTGTGAGGGGAGGGTTTGGACAACTTCTCTCATGTCAGAAAAAAGAATACGTAGCCATTTTCATGAAGGAACCACCGTCATTAACTGTGAGATGTGCTCTCTTCTTCCACAGGGGGCGTTCCCCTGGGACGACAAGGGTTTCCACAGTCTGGCTGTTCTGGGGGCAGGTGTTGCCATGGGATTTTCCTACCTCTACTTTCGAAATCCTGGGAAAGATTGGAAGCACTTCGTACAGTATTACCTGGCGGGAGGTCTGTGAGGGGACTTCATAGTCTGTCAACCAGGAAGGCTGTGGTGTGTCCATGTGCATGGCCTGTGCACTGAGTCCTGAGCAGCCCAGCCTTGGGCACAGACATCTTGCTGGGTGGAGGTATCCTGGCATCACGGCCTGACTGGATCCTTTTTAGCTTTTGCTTCTAAGACTTTGTTCTGTTTATTTATTCATCTTACATTTCATCTCATACCTGATTTAGAGCTTCTCTCTCAGTACATACCTGCCCTGCGGGCTGCCCTGTGTTTGGTGTCCCACCAGCAGAGCCCTCCCTGGCTTGTCCTCCAGGTCCTGAGGTTGAGTGATGTGCTGCTGAGCTGCTCAGGCTGAGTGTAACCTTATGCAAGAGCAGAGGACTCGTCCCTGTTGCCCCAAATCACACACGGTTGACATCTGGACTTTCTTCTGTGTGATGGTGGCTGTTGGAAACCATTGTTTCCCACCAGGGTCTGTGGCGGAGGCCTTTGTTGTTTGTGCATATGTCTGTCCTCCCTGTAGGGTGGGGAGGGGCTGCTGCAGCCGGTTCTGTGAGGACCTCCCACCCGCAGGTGCAGCTGTGAGGAGGGGCAAGACAGATCCCCCGTGCTTGCATTTGGTAAAGATTCTAGAGTTTCTTGGAGGTCTGACATGCTGATGTGACACGCTTGTTCTGAAATACAGCCTGCAGTACCTAAGGGTGAAGCATTCACCCCCAGCCCATCAGTGCAGCCCTGTGCTCAGTCCTGCAGTGCTTGTTGGGGGGCAGCCTCTCTGGCTCAGTGAGACTAAGTACCTGGTCCTGCTCACTTAGAGGATCTGTGAGCTGGAAAAGCTTAGCATGTGAATGAGGGCTGTGTCCTCTCCCAGCCCCTCCTGAATGGTTCTGAGGAGGTCACCTGATACTGCCTTAGGGTATCCCAGAAATAAGTAGACTTATACATAGACACCCTTGAGCCCCAAATGCATTTCTAGGTCTTGGCCTGGAACAGACATTCTTTAGTGGAGAGCCTATCCTATCTAATAAAAGAGTAATATGCAGATTGACCATCACTCCAACACACAAGATGGCTTCCCCCATGTGGTCAAAGATCCTGCCCCCATGTGGACACAAGATGGCCAGCAGGGGAAGGCAGTTGGGAGTGGCCAGGCCTGCAAGGGAGGGCAGTTGTGGACAATCAGGCCAGCAGGGGAGGGTAGTTGGGAGGGACCAGACCTGCAAGGGAGGGTAGTTCGGGGCGATCAAGCCTACAGGGGAGGGCAGTTAGGGGTGAGCAGGCTGGCAGAGGAGGGAAGTTGGGGGCAAAAAGGCTGGCATGGGAGAGTTAGACATCATTCAGGCTGGCAGGGGAGTGATTAGGGGGTGATCAGGCTGGCAGGCAGAAGCGCTTAAGGACAATCAGGAAGGCAGGCAGGCGAGCAGTTAGGAGCCAGCAGTCCTGGATTGTGAGAGGGATGTCCAACTGCCCGTTTGGCCCGATCCCAGTGGCCTAAACGGGCAGTCAGACATCCCTCCAGGGGTCCCAGATTGAAGAGGGTGCAGGCTGGGCTCTGGGACACCGCCCTCTCTCCCCGTGCACGAATTTCGTGCACTGGGCCTCTAGTTTGGGAATAAAAGGCTGCAGCATCCCAAAACTTCAGTAGCAATCTTTCCTACACCTCTGTGTGTTTTTTTATGAGAGTAAATATAATACATGCTTCCTGCAAAAAAACCATTGGGAGGTCACGGTGTACAGAAGGTGATCACCATCTTGTGCTGACCAAGGTTGGCTTGTTATTGGGCTCCTCCTGGCCTGTGTTGAATGCATGAGCTCACTGTCTTATAGTTTGCATCCCTTCGATGTGTCCTTGGATTGCTTTCCCGAGGGGCTTTTCTCCCAGATAGCTGGGTCCAGAGGCCACAGCAGCCTGTGGGCCATTGGGGCTGCGTCCTTATTCTCATTGGCATCATTCTCCTGTGGTCTCTGCAGCCAGGTAGCTGGGGGGTAAGAGTGTTACTGAATGGGTCTGGATATAAGACTTCCCTGTGTCGTCAGTAGAAGACTCATTCCTGGTCCTTTTGTATTTTAGAGCCAGGTTGGAATGTTAGTGCTCTGATGTCTCAAACTCTAATTCCTCTTCTTGAATTAGATCCTGTTTATTAAAATGGAAATAGGTACATACATACATACCCCGGGTTAAAATGTCCATGTCAGTAGGAAAACAACCCTTATGTATTTGGAGAGCGTTAGCTGTCTCTCTGGGGAGAACATGTCCAAGGCCCTTGGTAGCTGCTGAGCATCCTGTCAGCACCTCAGCTGTTCTGACTGGGTTTCTCTTCTCTGCTGGGTGGACCATGAACAAACAGTTTGTGCGAGTTATTCTTGCCCCTGGGACATCACCCGAGGTGAGGGCTGGGTTCAAGACATTCCAGTTTTTTTAATGTAAAGTGTAGTTTTTTGTTTTTCAGAGAAACGCCTCCTTTGATTCACCACCCAACAGCAACCCATGTTCATGTGACTGTTTCTCTCTCTGACATGATCACTAACAGCCTTCCAAGTAGACAGGATTGAGTTTGCCAAGTCATATGTGAGGACCACTAAGGCGAGGTTTGTGAGGAGAGAAGAATAAAAAGGCAAAAAAACAAGGGACAAAGACAGAATTTTATACTTCCATCTAAAACCTAAGGCCTGTGGTTTATGGGCCAGGACAGAGGACCTTCCTGTCGTGAGCAGACTCACCTGCAGAACTAGGCTCTGCTTTGCAGGAAGTGGAGTTGGCGAGCGAGGCGGTGGCTGTGGGGAGGGCACCTCACACTGCTCACATCTCGATTCCACAGAGGTTTGTGTGGTTTAACATCAGCAGCGTTGACACCTTTGAGCGGAACCTGGAGGCTGCTCATGGGAAGCTGGGCATCAAGGCTCCCAACCAGGCGACAGTGGTCTACACCCGTGAGAGTGACGGGTGAGTGACGGCTCCAGCACGGGCGCCTGGTTCTGGGCAGAGCGGTGTGGAGTGTGCTTTCTTCAAGCGCGTCAGGCGTCTGCTAATAATATTAATGTACAGTAAGAAAATAATTTGTTAGCTCTGTTTTTATTGAGGAAAGAATTGATCAGGTAGGTTAAAACAGTGGTACACTAGGCTGGGCAGGACTCATCTGCGAGGAAGCCATGCTGGGTCTGCTGGGGTGCTCCCCTCCCTGCCACATGGGCCAGCCATAGGTGAAGTCGGGCAGACCCCCGTGGGTGGGATGAAGAGCCTTCAGAATTGAGGGAAGGTTTGATGCCATGGACAGACTCTGATACTTTTTTGTTGTTGTTTGTTTTCACCCGAAGATATTTTTTTCATTGATTTTTAGAACGAATGTAAAAGAGGGAGGGAAGAAGAGAAGAGATAGAAACATTGATGTGAGAGAGAAACATCCAACAGCTGCCTCTCACGTGTGCCCCTACCAGGGACCAGGGATCAAACCTGCAACCGAGGTACATGCCCTTGACCAGGAATTGAACCTGAGACTCTTGGTCTCGGGTGACGCTCTAACCACTGAGTAAACCCAGCCAGGGCTTTGACACATTTTTATAGAAACCCCTCCCTTTTGTATCAAAACAGTTCCAGCCGCTCACTGGTTGAGTGTGAACCTATGGAGGTCACAGTTCGATACCCAGTCAGGGCACATACCTGGACTGTGGGCTTGTCGCAGGCGGCCAATCAATGATTCTCTCATCATGGATATTTCTCTCTCTCCCTCTCCCCTCCTCTCTGAAATCAATGAAAATAAATTATGAAAAAACAACAGCACTCCCAGAACTGCTGACTCTCCGTGGCCTGAAGGTAATATTCATGGGCTTTCTCCTGACGAGTGGTTTTCTTGGGTTTTCTAGCTCTTTCTTGCGAACCCTGGTGCCCACCCTTCTCCTGGTTGGCATCCTCTATGCTGCGAGGAGGGGCCAGATGGGGACTGGGCGTGGCGGATGAGGAAGGGGCCTCTTCAGTGTGGGCGAGACTACGACCAAGATCTTAAAGAACAACATCGGCATGCAGTTTGCAGATGTAGCTGGTTGCAAAGAAGCCAAGTTGGAGATTATAGAGTTTGTGTATTTCCTCAAGAATCCTAAAGAGTACTAGGACTTAGGAGCCAAAATTCCCAAGGTATCGATTTCAGAAAACGCAGTACTGCTCCAGCTCCAAGTCAAAGCCAGAGGTCCCTGTGGTCCAGGGTTGACAGGTAGTTGACAGCAGCTTTCTGTGATGCTAATGTATTTTATTAATCGCATTAGTGAGTGGAAATAGCATTTGCCGAGTAGAACAGTGACAGTCTTCTCACCTGATTGGCCTGAGACCACAGTGGGTTAAATTATTTTTAAACTGTAAGGCAGTGGAGTCATAGGAACAGAACATAGCCCTGTGTGGTGTGTTTGTTTTTAACTTAAATGTACATTCTGTGTTGTCTCTCTTCCTGTGAGTTTGGTCCCAGTGGCCATGATCCTCTGTTGAATGTCCTACATGAACCATGTGTTGGTGACAGTTTTCTCTGAATTGAAGTGAGGACTTTGAAGCCATCTGAGTGCAGACTATGTTTTCATGAATTTTTCTTACCCATTTATAGTTTTCTCACCTGCCCAATTTTTAAAAAATATATTTTTATTGATTTCAGAGAGGAAGGGAGCGAGCTAGAGAGGTAGAAACATTAATGATGAGAGAGAATCACTGATTGGCTGCCTCCTGCACATCCCCTACCTGGGGGGGAGGGGGTGGGTCGAGGCCGCAACCCGGGCATGTGCCCTTGGCCGGAATCGAACCTGGGACCTTTTAGTCCACAGGCCAATGCTCTATCCACTGAGCCAAACCGGTTAGGGCTCACCTGCCCAATTTGGCACTTTTTTTTTTTTTTCAGTAATAAGCCTTCAAATTAGTTTTTGAAGAAACAACTTTCTTTACTTCTCTTTTATTAGTTTACATAATATCAACTTATATAATTAAAACAAATATAACTCAAACCGGTTTGGGGTCAGATGCAGCTGCCTCTTCGAAAGCCCAGGGCCAGCAGGTGGCACAGGTATGGTGTGGGCTTGGGTGTGGCTCAGGGTGTCCTTCAGGTGAAACTGAGCCTTGGCCATTCTGGCTGCGGGGTCTGTCTCCTGGTGCCTTTTTGTGGACTGGACAGAAGCTATGAGTCCTTTTTCCAGAAAGAGTTGCATCTCATACGAAATTGACTCACAGACCCTTCAGGTCTTGGGCTCAGGACCAGGCTTCGAGCTCTACTGTGGGCAGTGCCCACCAGAGACCTTTGAGTAGTCCCAGCTTCACCCAGTTGGGCACCACTGTCAGCCGGAGATTAGAGGGCAGGAGGTGGCCTTTCTTTTACCGTTTGGTGAGTGTTAGCTGAAAAGCATGTGGGGTGACAGGTGCACAGGCTGCCTTTTGCTCCTGTGGGAGGTTTTCCCGCAGGGAGCCCAGCTACCACACACCATGCTTGGCCTTTGGCTCTTGCAGTGGGCGCTGCTGTTTGTTTTCAGGATTTCTTTCAGGTGCTTGTATTGACTAGGGGAAATGGGTCTGATGCACCAAGTGTGGGGAGCAGCCAGGTAACTCACCTCTCACCTGCAGGTCACCCCCCCAACCAGGCTGGACTAGGGAGAGGCTTCCAGTTGGTGCTGAGGACATCAGGACCCCGGTGGCTATCAGCCTCTTCCAGCAGGAAGTACAAGGACCCCTGAAATGCCCTGCAGTGAGTGTGGGCACAGGCCCTGGCTCACTGCCTGTCCTCTAGCAGAGTCTGCTCTGCGTGGTCACCAGTCGGCGTGGATGGGAAGTTACCCTTGTGGTGGGCAATGCCGTGTCTGAATCCCACATTTGTGGTCACAGGGATGTGAGGTGCCAGTGCCTTGTTACAGGTTTACGTTTTGTGGCTCCCTCCCTCTCACCTGTATGTGCGTAGTTTGGTTTTGTTTTTAAAGACTTAAATCCTGGTGTTCTCTCTTTTGAAATAATTAAGTACTAACCCACTGCCCTGACCAGAATTGGAGCAATATAAACTCCGCTCTTTAAATCTCTTCTAAATTTTCAGGTGTAATGGTAATTCATAAAATGAACACTGAGGTGTGTTACAAAAGCATGAATTGGTGATTTTAAACTTTAAATCAGAGGAAGGCAACTCGTAGACAAGGAAGCACAGGTGCCCACAGAGGTGCTGCCTTCACAGTTGAAGAAACACTCGACACTCGTTGAGACCAGCAAGCTTGGGAAGCTGATGCTCACAGTGGCCTGAGATCGGGGGGCAGAGGTGTTGAAGGAAACCTCGGCTTCCGAGGAGGGTCAGCATCGGATGGGATTCCTGTTGTCACTCCTTTCCTCCGGTGCCCGTCTCAGAACCAGGTGTCGCCTTTGTGTTTCAGGGGGCCATGCTCACCGGTCCTCCTGGTACTGGCAAAACGCTTCTCACCAAGGCAGCTGCGGGGGAGGCTAGCGTGCCTTTCATCGCCGTGAATGGGTCGGAGTTCTTGTATTGGAGATGTTTGTGGGGGTCGGGCCAGCAAGGGTAGGTGGATGTGCCCTTGTCCTGGAGTTGGACACCCTGGGGTGGGTGGGGGCTTGTGGCGAGCACAGTGAGCCAAAGGTGAGGGAGGGAGGTGCAGGCAGGCAGAGGACAGGGCTTGCTCCTGTTTTTACTCAGAACAAACGGCTTTTCCTGTGCACTTCCATTTCAGGTCCAGGACATGTTTGCTGTGGCCCGAAGAAACGCTCCTTGCATCTTGTTCATTGATGAAATCGATGCAATCGGTAGGAAGCGAGGCCGTGGGCACTTTGGAGGCCAGAGTGAGCAGGAGGTCACCCTAAACCAGATGGTTGTGGAGATGGACAGTGAGTGGACACAGCTGCTGAGAGCAGGCCCCTTTGCCCTCATGTTACCTCCTCTAGCCTTTTGTTCTGATAACCCCAGTTATTCTGTTTCAAAGAAAGGCTGTTCTCAGGCAGACACAATGGAGAAAGCTGTGGTAGATCATCACAGCCCCCAGAGCTCACAGTAGGACCAGGGCGCATGTACCCTGCCCTCCTCCAGCAGGAAGGGGTAGTGGGGATGGGGAGGTTCCCACTTCTCTACAGAGGCAGACCAGTCAGCACAGGCATCAGTGCCCACAGGATGGCATGGAGGCAGCCATGCTTCCCCCCCTGAGCCTCCTGCTGCTTCCTGTGGTCAGACCTCCCCTTCCTCCCAGCCGAGTGTTGCACAGTGACTCCCCCTAAGTGAGTCTGAGTGCTTGTCAGGCCCCTGAGGCTTCACGGGAAGTGTCTAGGCCAGTGATGGCGAACCTATGACACGCGTGTCAGCACTGACACGCGTAGCCATTTCTGTTGACACGCGGCCGCTGAGGCGGCCGCATGCCGAGGATGAAACATTTGCTGCTCCTGAGGATGAAACATTTGCGAAATAATGTTTTTTCCTCAAAGTGACACACTACCCGAGTTATGCTCAGTTTTTTGGCGAAGTTTGACACACCAAGCTCAAAAGGTTGCCCATCACTGGTCTAGGCACTGATGCCAGTGTTTGAATTTGGAGACGCTTTCGCAGGATCTTTGACAGGGTTTATGTCCACTTTGGCCTTGAGGCTGTACTGGGGATCCCTGAGACCACCCTGGGTTCAGCAACTTGCTGGGTGGACTCCCAGAATGCCAGGTGTCATCCTACTCACAACTGTAACTGGTTACAGTGACAAGACACGGCAAAACCAGCACAGGGAAAAGACACAGCTTCTTGTCTCTGCCGAGTCCAGGGCCACTCATTTCCCCAGCAACTAGTCGTGAGGACACAGAGTGGACGGGGGACTGGTCGTGTGGCACCCTCTGCCCAGCCTGTACACACATCTCAGCCGCCAGGAGGAAGCCAGGTGCTCAGCAGGAACCACACTGTTGACACAGTCTAGGCACAGGGAGCCCCTCTTGTCAGGGCCCAGCGGGGACTGTCCTGAAATCCCAGGTCCCAGAGGCAGGGAGGGCACCTTGTCAGGATGAGCAGACAGGCCTCCTGTGCTAGTTCTTTTCTTCACACACCAAAACATCCCCAGTGCACTCCACAGAAATTCTAATCAGATTTAGACGTGGGAGGCTGACAGGACAGAACAGTAGTGGGCACACTGCCCTCCTCTCCATCAGCCCTACTGCCTTCCCTCATCCGCACCAGGTCCTGGGCCCCTCGAGCCTGCCAGGATGTGGGTGAACAGAGACCTTGGCAGGTTGCCAGGGGCACTGACATGATAGCAGGTCACCCATCCGCTGGGAGGAGCCAGAGGCTGGCAGGAACCAGCGATGAATCTGGATGGGGTCTGCGCCTGAGAGCAGGCCATGGGGTCCTAGTTACCCACCCATGGAGATGTGTCTCAGCTGGAGCATGGGGGACTGAGAACCAGAGTGTGGCCTTTTGTTTCCTCCTGTGAAGGGTCTGGGAGGGTCTCTCAGAGCCAGCCCTGGGCATGAGTTTGGGCTGAGCAGCCACTTGCTGTGGGCATGCAGTGAGTGGGAGGGAAAGCAGAGCCAGTGTGGGCTGTCGGGGTTGGCAGGGGCCTGGAAGGGGACAGGTGGGTGTTTAGGAAAAGGGCAGAGGGACATGCTGGTAGGACCAGAGGGAGGAGGAACGACGCCCAGGAATGTGGCTCACCCTCTTCTCTCATGCATAGGATTAAACTTGGCCACCAACATCTTAGTGCTAGCTGGCACCAACTGCCCCGACATCCTTGACCCGGCCCTGATGCGGCCTGACCGGCTTGACCGCCAGATTTATATTGGTGAGTGTGGTTGCTGGGCGCTCAGATTCTGGTCTTTGTGATATTTTTTTAAATTTATTTAATTTTGTTGTTAATCCTCACCCAAGGATATTTTTCCATTGATTTTTAGAGAGAGTGGAAGGGACGGGGAGAGAAAAGAACATTGATGTGAGAGAGACACATCAATTGCTTGCCTCAGATGTGCCCTGACCAGGGCTGGGAATTGAGCCTGCAACCAAGGTACATTCCCTTGACCGGAATTAAACCTGGGACCCTTCAGCCCACGGCCCGATGCTCTATCCACTGAGCCAAACTGGGCATGGCTGGTCTTTGTGCTCTTGGTTAAAAGTTTGTTTAATCATGAGCTGTGTATGTGGTGGAAATTTTGATTGAGATTTTGGAGTCAGTCCATGCAGGTGGTAGTGGTGTGGCCGAATTGTGTTCCTCGTCTCCTGAGTATGCAGTGCACTGGAAACGAGAGAGTGTGCAAGAGCAGAGTCTGCCTTCTGCTCTCCTGTGAGAGCCTCAGTGCCGCTGGACCCAGCTCCTGGGCTGGCCTTGTGTTTGCATTGTTGGATCATAGCATGCCACGCCACGGCACAGCATGGCACGGATTTGGTGTTGCCCAGCGTCAACTTGATTAATGGGTTTGAGCCAAACATGCACAACCTTTGGGTTATTTCTGCTATTGTTCTTGACTCCTGTGGCCAGGAAGGTGCTGGAACCCCAGGCTGTCCTTGGGGTTTTTCGAGGTGGTACGGGTGACTCTGCTGTGGCTTTCTCTTGTTTTGTTAGGCCCCCTGACATCAAAGGCAGGTGCTCCATCTTCAAGGTACACCTGTGTCCACTGAAGTTAGACAAGAGCCTCAGTACGGATACCCTGGAGAAGAAGCTCACGGCACTCACTGGGCTTCACAGGTGAGTGTTGGCCAGGCCATGCCACTCACCTTGGGAGGTTGTGTAATTGGTTTCTGGTCATACCATCGACCTGGCAAGTGTCCATCTTTGTCTTTAAAACTTTGAATCTATTGAGATTTATCAGAGGCCTTGGAGGTTATTGGCCCTAAAGGAATCTGTACCCATGTGAATTTCTGTTTTAATTTTGTGTAGAGTTGGTAATTTTTTACTGTATTAACCAAATTTATGTCTGAGGACAGACCCACTGAAATGAACAGCCAGGCTGCATTTCATACTCAAGGGCTTAAGCTCCCCACCTGGCAGCCCTTAGCTTGCCTCTCTTCTTTGTAATTAAAACCCAAGAACCTGATCTAGAAAACTTGTTTGTTTGCCAGAGTGGTTTCAACCCCAGGGGTTTAGGGCTTTTCCTGGGGGCTTCCCACTTACTCAGCAGCCTTTTGCAAGCCTGTGGGTACCTCAGCGAGCCAGTAGCCTCTGTAGTCGCTGTCTCCTTCCTCTGTAGTCGCTGTCTCCTTCGTGTCCTGCCCAGTGCACACAGGTGAGCATTTGTCAGCGAAGGGCAGGGAGGGACGACTTCTCGCCTGACCAGGTGGCTGGGGAGGGCCCTGGTCTGTGTCCTGCCCAGAATGTGCTTTCTGTCTTTCTCTTTCTCCCCTTGGGGTTTCACAGTCACTCACACACCAAAGTTAAAGACTGGAGTAGACCACCCAGACTGTCTTTTCCTCATGGACAACCTTTGAGGCAGAAGTGGAGAAGCTGATCTTCAAATTCACGTGCAACTGCAGGGCCCCTGGATACCCCAAACCATCTTGTCAAAGAACAGAGCGGAGACTCACACTGTTCTACTTCACAGCTTACTACCGGCTCTAGCCAACAATATGGCTACGGCACAACCACAGACAGAGAGAGGCCCACAGCTCGCTGGTCAGTTAGTTTGTCCAGGGTGTGAAGACCATTCAGTGGGGAAAGAACAGGCTCTTCAATAAATGGGGCTGGGACAGTCGGATGTTCACATACCAGGAATGAAATTGGACCCTACCACCTTATATATGTTAACTCACTATCAAGCTCTTAGATGGAAACAAGGGGGGAATCTTTATGACCTCTTTTGGTAATGGTTTCCTAATTAGTATGATGCTGAAAGCATAAGCAACAAAGGAAAAAATAAATTAGACTCCTTCAAAACTAAAATTTTGTATATCAATGGACATTGTATAGTGAGTGAAAGGCCAGCCAACAGACTGGAAGAAAATATTTGGAAATCATGCATCTGATAAAGGTATGAAATCCAGAATCTATAAAGAACTTTTACAACTCAACCAAAAGAACCCAGTCTAAAAATGGGCAAAGGATTTGAGTAGACACTTTTTCAAAGATACACAAATGGCCAAAAAGCACATGGGAAGGCGCTGAGTGCTGTTAGTCATTAGGAAAGTGCAACTCACGAGCACAGTGAGGTAGCACTTCACACCCACCCGGATGGCTGTAAAGGATGGACAGAAGGGAGAGCTGGTGAGGGTGGGAGACACTGCTGGTGGGATGTGCAGTCGTACAGGTGAGGGAAGCAGTGTAGTGGTTCTCCACAGGGTAAACTAGTCCCCATGTGACCAGCAGTTCCTCAGAGTCCATACAAGTGTCCATAGCAGCACTCGTCCACCAGCCTGTGATGGAGGAACCTGATGCATCACACATGGAATGGAATGTGGATTTTATGTTAAATAACTTGAACCTTATAAGTTGTTTAACCAGAAAGCTGGTTAAAACAGTGGTCATGACAAGGTAGTTCCTTTTCCTTCCTGTGCTCACCTGGTTTCCCTCTGGTCTCTCGGCTGGAGGCTTTCCGGGGATGAAGCCTGCTGGGCACCAATGGCAGCCGTCTCTCCTGGGTCAGGTGCTGATACTCTAGTGTTTGCAATGAAGCAGCCCTGATTGCCGCTCGCCACCTGAGTCCTTTTGCACAACAGAAGCACTTTGAGCAGGCCATTGAGAGGGTCATCAGAGGTGAGCAGATGTCCCTTACGGGGGCACCCACCCCAGGGCGCAGTTCACTTCAGCACACAGGAGCCATGGACAGTTTTCCAAACCAAAATTTGGGACTTTGGATCTGCCAACAACTTCCATGTTTTTTCTAGAGCTACATTTAGAATCTCAAAGAGATGGGAACCTTGGGGCACTGACATAGAGCCAGACGTGGGTGCTGAGTGTGGTTGAGAGGAGCAGTGAGCAGCTGTGCTGTGTGTTGTGTGTGCGAGTGTGTACGTGTGCGTGCAGGGTCACCGCCTGGCTTTCCATCCTCAGCTCAGCTGCTTGGGAAACTAGTCAGTTGGTTGAAGGTCTCCAGAGTGCCTTCCCAGGGATGGACATGCGAGCAGCTGTCCATGGCCAGGTCAGCAGGCTGGTGTCGCTGATCTGTCCTCACACTTTTTACTAACGTGTGACATGTTTAGAGAAGCTCGTAGAGTACTGAATAACCCAAGGCCAGTCCCACAACTTTGGAGGATGTCCTGGTGGCTCTGGAGAGCTGGCCAGTCACAAAACCGGGCTCTGTCCCTTTGTGTCCTGTCACTTACCTGTCAGCTGGGTGGTAGGAGGGCAGTTTGAATCTTTTCTTGTCCCCACGATTCAGGCATCCCGTCTAGTCAGGCCACAGAAAGTGGCAGTGAATTCCCTCGGCCAAGATGCTTCCTGCCAGTCGCTGTGCAGCATGGGGCCTTCAGAGCTGGGGTGGAAGGCAGCACAGTGTCTGGTGCGGAGGGGTGGCTGCCAGGCTGGCTCAGCACTGGGTGGGAAGCAGCCTGTGGGTCTGTCCTGGCCCAGCAGAGGTTCACACCCCAACATGCCCTGAGCGCCAAGGGCACTTGGCACCCGTGTCCAGCTGCCTGTTCCTCCTCAACCTCTGGCTCCCTGGGAATTGGATTCTAGGCATGGAGAAGACGACGGTAGCCTACCATGAGGCCGGACACGTGGTGGTGGGCTGGTTCCTAGAGCACTCAGACCCCCTGCTGAAGGCCAGTCTCCTCCTGGTTGTCTGCAGTGGGGCTCGGGCTGCCTCCCCCTGCTCAGCTCTTGGCCTTAGGCCCGAGTGTTCACCATGTGGGTGGCTGCATCTGGTGGTCATGTGGGCATGGCACATTCAAGGAGTGTAATGGTCTAGCATTTGTCAAAAGATTCCTTGGTGGGTGGTTAGGCAGAGGGAGTTTTGGTTCCAGGTGGGGTCTGGACACCAGCCACCTGACACCGTAGAAGTCTGGGTCCTCTAGAACTTCTTCGGGACAGGCAGGATGCAGGGGTTTCCGTGTTAACCCTCGGGGTGACCTCCCTGGTTGGTGGTGGGGCCTGGGGGTCTCCTCTCCCACACTTGTAGAAAGATCAATGAACCAGGCCTGAAGAGGGCACCGCCCCATCCCTTGCAGGTGTCCATTATTCCCCAGGGCAGGGGCCTTGGCTACGCTTAGTGCTGTCCAGAGAGCAGTACCTGTACACTTGGGAGCAGCTGTTCAACCACATGTGCACCATGCTGGGGGGCAGGGTGGCCGAGCAGCTGTTCTTAGGACAGATCACCACGGGGGCCCAGGACGACTTGAGGAACATATGCCCAGGTAAAGGGCAGTGACCCCAGCACAGGACTCTGCACGGCCAAGTCCCTCCAGGCTCAGTCTTGGCTGCTTGCTGGCTCCCAGGTTGTGCAGTTTGGGATGAGGGAAAAGCTGGGCCAGGTGTCCTTCCACTTCCCCAAACAAGACGAGGCGCTGGGGGAGAAGCCGTTCAGCGAGGCCACTGCCCAGCTTATTGACGAAGTGCGACACCGCATTGGCTGCGCCCCCGACAGGATGCTGAACCTGCTCACGTGGTGCCAGGAGCAGGTGGACAAGGTGAGTGTGGCTAGAACTGGGTGGGGCACGGCCATCCTCCCTGGAGGCGTCTGCTGTCTCTGGAGGAATCAAATGAACCCCTTGAGAGCGGCCTGGGAGGCAGCCATAGTTTGCAGGTGGGCAGGTGGCTGCTGGAGAGAGAGGTGCTGGAGAAGGCGGGCATGTTGGAGCTACTGGGCCCCCGGCCCTTTGTGGGGAAGTCCACCTACAAGGAGTTTGTGGAGGGCACTGGCAGCCTGGAGGAGGACACAGCCCTCCCTGAAGGGCTGGAACCAGGGGCGGGAGGAGGGGGGCCCAGCTTAGGACTCTGCTTTGAAAACCACTTCCAGGACCACCGGAAACAGATTAAACTTACGGCTGCAAGCGCGCATTTTAGCTAAGGGTTCTCTGACCCTCTTCGTGCTCCCTGTGCCTAGAGGATGGGCCACAGTGGATGTCCTGCTGGGGTGCCCGAGTGCAGGACCCTCATGCCTGCAATGAGGTGGCAGTGGGTGCATTTGGTGGGGACAGTGCCTTGGGCAGATTGTAGTGCTGGCCATCTTAATTTCCTGAGAAGGGAGGCTTTGGCTCCGTGGAGAAATCCTCAAGGTTTGGTGAGTGGGCAGAATTAAGCCAGTTATCAAGGGAAGGTTTTGGGATTTGGTTAGCGTTTGGGTTGGTGGAAGGCCTGTCAGTGGTTATGGAGGAAACTAGAGGCCTGATATATGAAATTCATGCAGAGTAGGCCGGCCTTCCCCTGGATGCTGGCACCGTCTTCCCTCCAGCCCTGGCTTCATCTGGAAGGACGTCCGGTCTAATTGGCATATTACGCCTGTATTATTATAGATGGGCAGTTGTGGCGTCCAGAGCCTGGAGCATAGCGCCTCTTCCCGGGGTTCCGGGCCCAGCGCCTGGCACCCCTACCGCTGCACCTTCCCTCTCCTCTCTGGGCCATCGGCCCCCCCCAACCCCCGTCAACCCCCTGCCCCAGCTCCCCACGAGCTCTGTGTCAGCTCCTGGCCTGTGGACAGGACACCAGCCAAGAACCTTCCATAGGGGCTCAGGGTTTGAGGAACCACCTGCCATGCACTGGGCGCCTGTTCTCTGGGCCCTCGATTCTCAGGTGAATAAAATGGTGGTGGTTTCAGCCCTTCGTGGCCTTGTGCTCACAAGTGGGGCCGTCCCTGCGGGCTGCCTCCCTGTGAGGACCTCACTCTGGGCCTGGAGCTCCAGGCCTCTGAGGGGCAGGATCTTCACTGTGATGACAAGGTCAGGGCACTGGTCGCTGACGGGTGACCCAAATAAGCCGCCCTGAGTGCAGCACAGCAGGCCCCAGGGGCTTAGGCTGGAGGAAACGGAGCACCCCCTGGCTCGCACCCTCCCCCACCACACTGGGGACGGCTACAAAGGAAGAGATGGCGGTTGGGCCTTAGGACGGGTGATGTTTTAATGCCGCTTCTGTAATTAGCTCCACAGCAGCAGGAAGGATGGATGTAGGGGGGGATACCCAGTGCGGGGGAGGGGGCAGGCAGGCCACCCTTAAGGATTGGGTTTTAAGGGGCATTCTTGACTGTGCCTGGGCAGTGTCCCCGTGTTGTTGCTCACCGAATGGCGGGAGGGGGTGTCTCCTGCCCCTCCGTGGAAGGCCACCACCTGCATTTCTCAGGCCGGTTTGCCTGGGGGCCTTCCTCTAGCCAAGCACAGGGGGCCTCTTGCCCAGGGCTCCTGCGGAGGAGCACATGTCAGTGGGGTTTCAGTGGGGAACCGATCAGGGCAGGTTTCTGTGGGAACAAAAAGCAAGCTCACACATTTATTTTAAAACCAATCTTGGACTTGCAATCAGACCAGAAGCCTGTCCTGTCCCTTAGCACAGAAAAAGCAGTGTTGGGAGCAGCTGAGCCTGGTGGCCTGATTTGGGGGCCAGGGGCTGTGCCCACGTTCTCCCACACCTCCACCCCCCTTGGGCCAGGATGTGCATCGACAGGGTGTGGGGACAGCATGGGCAAGGGACTGGAAGAAGGTGGCCCACCTCCGAGCAGTCTGAGGCAGTCGTGCCGTATTTGGTGTTCTGAGCTAAGGAGGGTGGGCCCGCTGTCTTGCAGGGACCAAGACGAGCAGGGTCTTGGGCCTGGGAGGGGCCCCATGGCTGGCACTGCCCCCTGGGTGGCTGGAGGGGGACAGGATTGGACAAAGGTGGAAGTTTTCAGGACAGACTCTTCCACCCACGCATTTGGCTAGACCCCAGGGCTTTGCAGAGCGGCAGTCATCTGCTCAGATCCCCCCGTCACCCAGCATCCACTCGGGAACCTTGTGACAGATGAGAGCACCAGTCCTGTGGACAGAAGGTTCCAGAAGGCCCAGTCCACTCCTGTCTCATCCCCGGGCATTGTCAGCCCTGATCCAGGGACCAGGAAGGAATTGGACATCAGGCCACTGGGCTGTGCTTGTGCTGGGTGCCTTGAGACCCTGACCCAGAGCCATGTGGGGTGGGCAGAGTGTCCACGGAGCCACATCACATTTCCTCTGCCTGGGTCCTGGGGCTGCCTGGCCTAGTTCTCCTTGGGCCTCTCCACAGTGAGAAACGTGTCCACAATCGCTGGCTGCCGCTCAGGGTCGCCGAGGTGCTGCTTCTCGCGGTTCTGCTCGGCCCTGGTCCGCGTCCAGGATGGGGACCGCAGACAGCCGGCCCGGGGCAGTGGGTGCAGGCCTGTGGGAACATGGGTGGGTCAACATGGCCTGGGGTCCTGCGTCTCTCTTGAAGCTACTGGGCTGGGCCCTTGTGTGCTTCCCAACACAGTGTCGGCCACACATTGGGGTCCCCTGGGCACTAGAAAATGTGGGTGCCAACAATGAGGACGTGGGTCTGAACCCCCCGCCTACATGGGGTTTGAGCAGGGAGAGAGGAATGTCCCTGGTCCCACTCACCCCACTGGCTGCCTTGCCATTTTGAGGCTTTTGGGGTCTTGGGCCAAGGACAACGCTTCCTTGGAACCAAAGCGGACACCACGTCAGGCTGCGCTGAGGTGGGGCCAGGTTGGGTGAATGGCACCTCCTCTGTGTTTAGCTTAACTTGTGACTGTTTTTTAGATTATTTTTTTAATCCTCACCTGAGGACATGTTCATTCATTTTTAGAGGGAAAGGGAGAGGAAGAGAGAGAGAAACATTGATCAGCTGTCTCTCCCACCTGCCCCAGCCAGGCTGGGGATCGAACTCGCAACCTTGGTATGTGCCCTGATCAGGAAGGAAATGGTGACCCTTCGGTGTGCTGGACGGTGCTTCAGCCAACTGAGCTCCAGCCAACGGTGCTTAACGAGTGACCATTTAGTAAATTCTTCCTTCAGTGGGTCTGTGCCTTTGGCCTTGGTGGTGTTTGAAAAGCAGAACTGAGGAGGGTAGTAGGAACAGGAGGCACAAAAATATGTAGAATGCAGAAATGTTGAGTAAAACAGTGCTGTGGTGGCAAATAATTAAACACAATCGAGATAATTATTTTTAAAAACGGTATTTTAGGCAGCAGTGTTTAGTCGTCTCGGGCCCCAGGACCTCCCCCAATGCCCACCGTGTCCCAACATCAGCCTCACCAGCTGGCGATTCACCGGTCAGGTTCTCATCATCGGAGTCAGCAAAGACCTCGGCAAGTTCCTGGTCGGACATGTCGGTCAGCTCAGTGAGGTCCAGGAGGTCAAAGTGCACCTCGAGGGAGGACACACTGCTGAGTGGCTCTGGGGGCAGGGGGCATGTCACTGGTGCAGTCATCCGTGAGGCCCCCTGCCCCCACGAGGCCCAGGGGAGACCCAGGGCTCTGGGTAAAGGTCAGCACGGCCCCAATAAGATGGGACAGCCAGACCCCCAACTCTGCTCCCCACACTCAGGACCAAAAGCCTTCTGGGGAGCCCCACTTATAGATGGTACAGCTGAGGCCCAGCGAGCCAAAAGCTTGAAGAGCTTAGTGCTCACCACACTGGGGGAGTGTTTGGACAGGATGTGGCCCTTGGTCCCCACTCCCTGGGGGTCACAGGTCCCCATGGAGCATGCCAGGCAGCTCCCCTATACTTACGCCTTCGTTCTGTGACCTGCAGGAACCCTGGTGCCGGTATTGGGATTCCCACCTCCTCCTCCTCGGCCACAGCTAAGTGGCTGCTGTCCCCTGTCCCAGGGGCTGGGGCATCCAGGGCAGCCAGTGGCACCTCAATCTCCTTAACTATTTCTGCAAAAGACAGAATGCTTTACCTGGGAGGTCGCATAGGGTTCCTTCATCCCAGGACACAGGCAGGAGGACTTGAGAAGTTGCCTCATGGGTGCTGGACAGTGAGCAGGGTGCTCGGGGCAGCCTCGGGCCAGGACCCCAGACGAGGTGGGGGCTTCTCTGGGGAGGCTCCTCGTTTTCCATATTTAAGTTTGTTGTGAGGTGAGGGCAGGAGGCCCCTTGAGGGCCGTGTTTGGTGGAGCTGGGACCACAGCAACACAGGCTCCCACACGTCCCCTGGGACCCCACAGCCGAGCAGGTAGGCTCCAGGGACCAACCCGGGGGCCCCCAGCAGGGTTTTGCGATGCCTCGGGTGGAAGCCAGAGTCAGAGTGGATGAAGCCCCAGGAGCAGCTGCTGCTGTCGCGACGAGGGGCCCCGCTGGGGCTCCCGGTGCCAACAGCTGCCTGTGAGGGTGGGCCTGTCCTCCCCACTGTAGTCAGCAGCCTGGACGCCACCATGTGGGTCCGGAGGGTCCCCGGCTTACAGCTGCAGAGCTGCGCGGTGTGCCTGGCCTCGGGACTGGCACCACCCGCCTGCATGGGGCTGAGGGAAGGTGTACCTGCTGCCCGCGGGCGGCCTGTCCAGCTTTGCACCCTGCTGCCCTCACGTGGGCAGGCCAGGCTGGACAGGCGTGAGATCCGGTTTCTACTTCTGCTGCATCAGGAGTGTGGCTTCTGAGCATCCTTAGAGGGTAGAGTTACACCCACCCCTGTCCTGGCCCCCACAGCCTGGCAAGGACACCTTCCTGCCCAGAGGCCACGAGAGATGAGATTCGGACCCTGCTCTGTGCTGGGGGAGCTGGGCCAAGGAAGCCCCTGGGGGCCTGAGTCTGCAGGACACTTGGCTTTGTGTCCTCAAGGGGAGCGTGGCACCGGGTAAGTGTCTGGGGCCTGTCACACCCTGAGACACTCCCACACCTGACCTGTCGGGGTGACTGGGCTGGAGGCTCTGGGGTGATAACTATGACAATGCCTCTCGGTTTTCAGACTTGCTCTGTGCCAGGCACTGCCTAGTGCTCTGCTCTCTAAGTGGACGTCGCAACCAGCCATGAGGGCGGACACAGTGCTGAGCGTTGTGCTTTAGAGAGGGGCTCAACTCCCTGCAGGCACCGCCCAGGGGACCATGGAGTCTGAGCGCTCTGCCTCCATTCCCAGGTCATGGTGCAGGGCTGGGAGCAGGGGCAGAGGAGGGAGGAGACCCCTGCCTGTGCCCGCAGGGAAGCTGGAATGTTTCCTGGGCCCTCCCCAGGCGGAAGCGGACTTCTGAAAGATGGAAAGATAGAGGCAGGGGTCTGCTCACAGCTGCCCTGTCCCTCTGTTGCTGGGTGGGGCCCTCCTCTAGACAAGAAAGCATCCATTCATTCATTCTTCAACCCAACAAAGGTCTCCTGAGTGCACACTCTGTGCCAGGCCATAGCATGAGCCAAGTGGGTGATCCCACCCTCGAGGACGGGCAGTGCTGGGGAGCAGTGGGGGAGCAGTTCTCCTCTTGGGGTCTGAAGATGGGCGGGAGCTGCGTCACACCTGAGGGGAGCAGGGCCAGGCCCAGGGGACATGGGTGGGGTGCATCACGTAGATGTTGACTGCTACTCCGAGCCAGCTGGGCAAGTGCTGGAGGGTTTGAGCTGAGAGGGGCACCATCTATTTGCACTTTTAAGTGACAGTCCAGGTGGGAAGGATGAAGACCACCGGTGCTAAGATGGGGGCTGGGGGGACCCAAAAGGACCTCAACCAAAGAGCACACTCCTGGCCCATCTAGCGGGGAAGGGGGACTGGGAGCGTCCACGTGCCTCTTTATAGATAGAGGGAGGCGGGAGCCTCGGACAGCCCCTGGGACAGACTGCACAGGCACCATGGCAGTAAGAAGCACACGTTATAAACTTCCAACATCCCAGAAACAGCAGGGTGTCTGTGTGCCGTAGAGTCAACGGCATATAGTGCGTGTCTGGTCTTTCCCATCTCCTTTGGCAGTGGCCTGGTCTCCGTAAATCCTGGTGCCCTGATCTGTCTCCAAGCTGTGGGGGAAGAAGATGTAGCTTCTGCCATCAAGGACACTGATCCTTGGGCTAGAAGATTGCGATGGAAAGGGAGGTTAAGAGTCAATATGCCACTGCAGATGCCAGGGACAGAGGAGTCCAGGAAGGTCAGGGTTGAGCTTGGCATGTAAAGCATGTGGCCAGGGTGCTAGACAGTCCAACTATTAAATGCGGAGTCACCGCACGGTCCAGCAATTCCGCTCCTACGCTTAAACCCAAAAGAACCAAAAGCACAGGTGCAACAAACACTTGTACGCAAATGTTCACAGTAGCGCTGAGCGTCACAAAAGGCAAAAGTGAAAGCAAACCAAATGTCCATCAATGGATGATGGATAAACAGAATGGGGTCCATCCATCACTGGAATACTTCTCAGCCACAGAAAGGAACGGCACTCTGACACCCGCCATAACATGGATGAACCTTAAACATGGTGAGTGCAAGAAGCCAGGCACAAAAAGGCCACATATTAGGACACCATTTGTGCAGATGTCCAGAACAGGCAAATCCATAGAGTAGAAAAGTCAGTTAGAGAAGACGGTAGATTGGTGGTTGGGGTGTGTGTAGGATGTGGAATAACTGCTGATGTGTACAGGGTTTCTTTGCTGAAAACCTAAAATTAGATGCTGGTGATGGTTGCACAACTTTGATACAGATGCTCCCTAACTTATGACAGGATTATACCCCGATAACTTGTCGTAAGTTGAAAATACTGTAAGTAGCCCTAGCCTGTGTGGCTCATTGGGCAGAGTGTCAGCCTGGGGACTGAAGGTCCCGGGTTTGATTCTGGTCAGGGGCATGTACCTCTGTTGCAGGCTCCTGGCCCTGGTCGGGGGCATGTGGGAGGCAATCAATTGATGTATCTCTCTCACATGGGTATTGCTCTCTCTCCTACCTTCCACTCTCTAAAAAATCAATGGAAAAAATATCCTTGGGTAAGGATTAAAAAAGAAAAAGTATTGTAATTTAAAAATGCATTTAAGACTCCTAATGTACTGAACATTGTAGCTTAGTCCAGACCACCTCAAACTTGCTCAGAAGAACACGTACATTAGCCAATAGCTGCCCAGCACCACAGAGACAGTATCGTATCACTAGTCTGGAAAAGATCAGAACTGAATATTCAAAGTACAGTTTCCACTGAATGCTTAGCGCTGATTGCCATTGTAAAGTAAAAAAATCATTAAGTTGAACCATCTTAAGTTCAACTTAAGTACTAACAATACTAAATTGTAAACTTTAAAAGGGTGAATTTTAGCACATGTGACTTATATCTCAATTTTTAAAATCCTCAATGGAAACAAAGGCTGATTTTGGCTGGCATTAAAGGGCAAAGCCAGGATGACTTTGGACATGTACCATATGCTGTACACCTACTATGTGCCAGGCACCTGGCTCAGAGGCTGGGACTGGGTCTGAGCTCCAGGATCTGGGCTTGCCCTAGTACACAGTAGGTGCATCATAAATGTTTGTGGAATGACTGAGCCCAAAAACTCATGCCATCTCTCAAAATATAAAAGCCTAAGTGACCATTACGATCAGTTGACCGAATGACCAGTCAACCGGTTGCTATGATGCGCACTGACCACCAGGGGCAGGTGCTCAATGCAGGAGCTGCCCTCTGGTGGTCAGTGCGCTCCCAGGGCCAACTTCCTGCAGCCGGCCAACCTCCCATGGTCTCTCCTCCCAGGACTGGGTGAGATGGCCCCGATTGCCAATCTCAGGCCAGGCCGAGAGACCCCACTTGTGCACAAATTCGTGCACCGGACCTCTAGTAGTTAATAAAAGGCTCTCTGGTCAATTAGTCTGATCTCTGGAGGACAAAGGGACACATGTCCCACAGGTCAAACCCACTGCTCTTCCTGGGGCACAGCAGGGCAGAGTGCTTGGCAGCCTGATGGAGCCACAAGCTGGGTCATGCAAGCCAGGGCCGAGGCCAGCGAATGTCTCTGATGCCCAGGACACTCCCTGTGGGGAGACTGAAGTTGGGGTACCAGAGTCTGCCCGCCCCCCCAGGGCTGATTGTTAATGTGTGTAGAGTGGATAGGGTTACCTTGTGCTATGCCGCTGACCTATTTTCCAGCACAACTGTGCAGAGAACGGCCCAAATTTCAAGTTCCCTTCTGTGTGTCCAGGGCCCTGCCCCAGCATCATCGAGGAGGCGTCTGCGCGCACCCACGAGCACACAAAGTAATGAAATTAATGAATGTCATAAAGAAGGCTGCAGCGAGGGAGAGATGTCACAGAAGTGGGGCACCGGCACCCCATTTCCCCAGCCCTGGTCCCTAGACTCTGCCCCTCCTCCTCACCCCGTTTAGGCTCAGCAGCTCTCTTTCCCTGTGGGTGGGCTAGAACCCTAGTTTTCCAGAGTCAACAGCTGGGGTCCTTCAAGAAGTTCACTACCCACCACACACCCTAATCTCGTCAACTCTGGATCTGCACTCTTGGATTATTAAGATATTAATTCATTTAAGTCCAAGATGAGATTTGAATGATGCCCTACAAACACCTTATTTTTTAGAGATAATTGCAGAAACAATTGTGGATGAAACAATGTGTCTAGATTTGCTACAAATGACTCCTGAAGGGAGGAGATTGGTGGGGTCTGGTTGCGCAGCAGGAGGTGGCAGTCAGGGCTTTCCCACACTGTTTTCTCTCCTTTCGTGTGCTCTTCTCTCTCCAAAATGAAGTTTACAAAAGTTACTGAACCGAGAGGATGACGGTCACAACCACCCACGTGTGACCTGGTGAGACCCCATGGCGTGGCCACACCAGCCCCCTGCCTGCCCAGAACAGGCCCCGGGGAAACATGTCTGCACGGGTGACTTAATCTTGGGCTTCCAGTAAGTGGGACTCGAAGACTGAAGGGTGGCTAGGCTCCTCTGCCCCCGCCCGCAGGAGCCCACACCTCGCAGCCCTTGCTCTCAAGCTGCCCCTGGGAAGTGTGTGTGGGGGGGGAGGGCTGTCAGTTGTGAGAAAAGGCTGGATCCCTCCCTTAAGTGACAAAACAAAGGAACCCGGCACCCCGAGCCCCTGGTGTGTGGTGCTTGCAGGGAGGGTAACGGGTCCAGGCAACCCTCTAGCATGAACCGGCCCAACAAGGGCTGCAGACAGCAAGGACCCACCGCTCTGGGACACTTCCGGGGCCAGCAGTTTGGTTCCAGGGGAGGCCGCTGGCGCTGCGGGGGACCCCCAGCGGGTCCCTGTGTGGTCAGGGAGCGGCCCCTGGAATGGACCTCGAGGAAACAAGGATGCACCCGGGCCTGGTCAGGCGGGTTGGAGCCCTGCGTTTGCATCCTGGCTCCCAGTCGGATGAACGGCACCCACAAATCCTTTCTGAAAGGGCTTGGGAGGGGGTTCCTACAGTTTCCCTCTCATTCCGTCAGGACAGCGGACCGGCTGGAGGAGCGTCCCTCCGTGCACACCTGCCCTCCTAGACGCGCGGTCCCTGGGGCTCGCCCAGGCCCCTCCCCACCCCCGCAGGCAGCACCCCTCCCGGACCCCCTCTGCGCCCAGCGGACACAGGGTCCCCGCTGCGCCCCCGACCGCCCTTCCCCCGGCAGCCGCTGTTGGAGCGAACAAAGCAGAAGCGGCCGAGGGCGCTGCGCCCCCCAACCTCGCCCACCGGGACCCCGAACTCCGGCCGGCGCGCCCACCCCTGACTCCCGGAACCACGGCTCGGCTGGGAGGGGTTCGGGGAAACTCTGGTCCCCCACCCAGAAGCAGGCAGGCGCGGCTGCCCGAGCGCCGAGGACCAGAGGACAGGACGGCTCTGGGAGCCCCCCGCAGGGCGGCGGCTGATCCGGGAGGAGCCCCATCCCGGGCGGCGGGGCCCGGCGCGGCCAGAGGTCTTCGCGGCCCGGCGGCTGCGTCCCCGGGACAAGGGGTGCGGCTGCTGCGGGGGAGCGCGGCTTAGGGTCCCAGGGCTGGGGCCGCACTCACCTCCCGGGCGGGCGCCCTCCGGGGGCTCCATGCAGCCGCGGCCTCGCGGACCAGGCGGCCCTGCAGCGGCGGCGGCGACTCGGCCCGGCTCCCGGCTCCCGGCTCCCGGCTCCCGGCGCAGCGCATCGGGCAGCAGCCGGGGTGCCGCTGCGGCGGGGAGGAGCCCGCGGGGCGGGGCACGCAGCTGTTCCGGGGCCCCTGCCACCCCATCCTCCCTCAGCCCCGCGCACAGGTGCGGCCCCGCCCGGCCCGCGCGCGCCCCCTGTCGGACCCGGGCCTGCGGACCCAGCCCGCGGGACCTCGCCCCACTGCGGACCCTCCCGCACCTACCCGCGCCCTCCCAGCCCCGCGCGCACACTCGTCCCGCAGCTGCGCTGAATTCCGTTCATTGCTCACCCCCAGATATTTATGGGGCGCCAGCTACGATCCCGCGCTTCGCACAAGGAGAGGCAAACGTGGGGCCAACACCTAGGACTTGTGGGTGTAATCCATGTTATGAAGAAACCGGGGTGTGGGGAGGGGGGCGAGGCTGGAGGGGTCGTGGGTGGGGGATGGGAGATAAGGAGGCGTTGGCCGACGTGGGGGGCGGGGGGTGCTCCCGGGAATGGAGGCTGGCCGGCTGGCTGAAAGCAGAGATTGGTTCGCTCAAGTCCCACCTCCAAATGCAGTCTGCGGCGTGGGACCTCACACCAGCGCTTGGGGCACAACCTCGCATTAACTCTCCCAGTGATCCTAAGGAAACGGTACCCTCGTTTCTCAGGGGTAGAAACTCAGCACGAGAGGGTGAGTAACCCGACTAAGACTGCAAAGCCAGAGGCCCGAATCCAAGCCCAAGGTCTGCACTTTTACAAAAACAAACCAAACCAAAGAAAAGCACCGGGAGAAAGGGTTTGTTCCCAGCTGAGAGCGGAAAAGGCTCGCAGAGGAGGGCGGTGGGTATGAACTTGGGGCTTCCAGGCAAATCACCCACTCAAAGGCAGGCAGTGCGTTCAACCTCAGCTCACCCAAACCTTCACGGCACAGCCCAGCTCCCGTCGCCCAGAGCCCAAGGCCTTGGAGACACTGGCAGTCGGTGATGCAGGTTGTTTAAAACCCTTTACGAAGATTTAATGACCCACGGGGACTAACCCTTATAGTTTGTGAGCCACTGACTGGTCTCTATGCCACTCGGAGAGGCAGAGAATGTGGCCTCTCAGGTACAAAGCTGAGCTACAGGGTGGGTGGTGCGGGCATTGGTTGCTCAAAGTCAGCTGGGGTGGCAGATTGCATTTTCTCAAAATGGTCCCGGCAATATTTTTCATTCCACATGTCTTCTAGAACCTCCTACTCCAATTAAGACTCCCCATCTTACTCCTTCTGCTTGAAGCCGGGCAAGCTGTGTGACTGCTCTGGCCGGTAGCATGTGGCTGCAGGATGCTCTGTGACTTTCAAGGCAGGGTCAGGAGGAGGATCTCTCAGAAAGCTCCGCTGGAGCCCAGCCACCCTGGGTGAGGAAGCCCAGGCCACTGGGGATGCCACCGCGTGTTTCCTTTGAGCACCCATCCCCTGTGGGGTGCTATGTGGAGCCAATAGCTGAACTCTCTCATGTAGTCCTTGCTGAGTGGGGGACTCATGAGCAAAACAGATATGTCACTCTATGAAGCCACTGTGTCTTGGGTATAACTTGTTATGCAGCCACAGTAACTGTAACAGTAATTGCTCAATAATGCCTGCTTGAGAGATGAATACATGTATACAGAGGGACTCTTGTCAAAGGCATCCAGAGGCCAGTGTCTATTTTCACATTTTTTCCTTTTTTTGGTTAGTCTTCACTGGAGGATTTTTTTCCCATTGATTTCAGAGAGAGTGGAAGGTAGGGAGAAGGAGAGAGAGAGAGAGAGACATCAATGTGAGAGACCCACATCAACTGGTTGCCTCCCAGGCACATGCCCGTGACCAGAATCAAACCAATGACCCTTTGGTTCTCGGGCTGACGCTCTAACCACTGAGCAAAGCTGGCCATGGCTTTTAACTTTTTATTAAGTACATTTTCAAACCAAAGTAGAGAGAATAACACAATTAACCAGCATGTACCCATCACACGATTTAGTGATTACCAGCTCTTGACTGATCTCATTTTTTAACTCTTTAAAATTTTTTTATTGATAGTATTCCAGATATCCCCCCTTTTCCCCCTTCTTGCCCCCTTCACCTGGTTCCCCCACCCCCACCCCAGGCCTTCACCACTCTATTGTCTGTGTCCATAGGTAATGTATGTATATATGCATATAAGATCTTTGGTTAATCTCTTCCCAACCCCCTCCCCCCTGTTCTCCCTGGGACTCCATGAACTATTCATCTGTGCAATCCATGATGATGAACCAAGAGACATTCTTGGTTTGCGACAAATGAACACCCTGTCTGGTTATCCTGAGTTAACCTTCCTATTCTTGCCCTTTTTACTGAAAGGAATTATTATTAATGTATTTATTTAACTCAGGAACTCTGAGCCAGACTTCTAAAGGAAAAAACAGCATGAGGCGCCTAGCATATTGGGTCTGTAAAGTAAATGTTAATTAATAATAATTACTCCACTGTGTTATCCAGCTGCATTGTCTTGCCTGCCAAATTCCCTCTAGGAGGCCTGGCCTTGGGGGAGGAGGCTCCTATCAGGCCAGTGGTGTCTGGCACAGAGGCCTTGGCTGCCCAGGCACAGTGGCAGGACCAGACCTCACAAAGGCCTCAGGGCCTGCTATAAATAAATTGCAGCTCTGTGCAAGCTAGGTCAATGCAGCCCTTTCAACCGGCTGCTCCACTCCCAGAACAATCAGGGCTTGGCTGGGCAAAGAGGAAGGCCCTCTGGTTCATCACTGTGGTTCTCAGATCCCTGACACTGGATGGTGTCTGAAGCCCAGCAAGCAAATAAGGCATATTCCTTCATGGCAGGGACAGACAGAGCCAAGCCTTTCTTCATGACTCACACTGTGTTCCTGATGCAGCTCTGCAGGGGAAGATTGTGGACTCTTCATCCCCAAATAGATGAAAAAACCTGCTGCAAAACCACGAGTTAGGAGGATGCTAAATTTGAGAGTGTAGGAAAAAAAGACCAGAAATGGCTTGTAAAGATGGGCACCAGCTTATGACAAACACTCAGCCTTCTGGGGGACACAGAGTGATACATGCAGGTAACAGTGTAGTGTCAGGCATCGGAAATTCCTTCGGAAATTGTAGCATGGTTAGGAAAGGAACTGATATCTCATTTTTTCTGCCCATCTGGATTCTTCGGGCAGAGTTTCTAGTTTGTCCTCACCATGAACAGGAGGGGGGGAGGGGCTACAGAAGAGGCTTCTTCAGGCTGAGCAGTTTACTTCTGTGAAGGGGACACTTGCTGATTTCAAAACTTTGGAGCTTCCTTACATTTTGTTATTCAGATGGTTTGTGGGAACCTGGCTATTTTCCATCCTCACCGAACCAGCAGGGAAGGAATCTTCAAAGGTGGACAGGGTGAGGTCAGGATCCGGGCAGAGTCTCAGCCCAAATTTTGAATCTGATTTGGATAATTCCTCCCTCCCTCCTTCATTAAAGGCATTTTTATCAAGCACCTACTATGTGCTTTTCTAGGCACTGTAGGTAAAAAGGGGACGAAACAGCGAGGGAGGGCGGCAATGTGTGCGTATATCCAGCAACGGAAACGCGTTTCGGGCTGCCGGGGAGATCACGAGTGTGGATGATGCCCAGCTGCAGACAGACCTACCCGACTTCCGCAACACTGGACTGGGCCCAGCGCGCGTTGGTAGGGACGCGCTCTTACCGTTGCCAGGGCTTGTGGCAGCCTGCGGAGTCTCGCGAGGATCTTGGATACATCTCGCGAGGCCGCCCAGCGGTTGCTGGGAGACAGCGCAGCCTCTGCGGAGTGGGAGCTTTTGTCTGCGGGTCGCGGTGGGTCGCTGCGGGTCCGGACGCCTGGAGCCATGGTGAGGACGACGCGGAGCCGGCCCCGGGAGCTGGCCCTGCGCGCCGAGACCCGAGGGATGCCCTACCTGGACTGGAAGGCTCAGCCCGTCCTAGCCTTGGGATCTCCCAGGGGCCTGGGGCACACGTGTCCCCATACAGGACAATGGGGTGCAGGGCATAACTTAGGACCTCTAGTCTCCGGGATGGAGAACCTAGGGCGTGCCAGGGCGGTTGCAGGTCTCTCTACAGCAAGGGGTCCTGGGCAGAATGTCCAGTGCCATGGGCGCCCAGGCAGGGCCTGCCGTGCAGAACAGCAGAGGCTGAGAGCAGTCAGACCTCATCTGTCTCTCTCATGTGACAGGGCCGTCAGCTGTCCCCCACCGCCACCCCACCCCAGAGAGGAGTTGTCAGTAACTCAGGTTCCAGGCAGATGCATGGGGCAGGTAGCTGGTGGAGAGGATGTCTCCGTGGGGAGCCTTTGGCTGTGAATGTCCCAGAAGCTGCGGGTGAGGGACCTCTGGCGGGTGGGCTTCTTGGAGAAGAGGGATTAAATAGTACATTAGGAGGGAAGGTTTCAGTGGATGGGTGTTTGAATATCAACTGGGTGAAGGCCACCAAAATACTTCTACTGATGACTAGCTTGAGGGATAGGATATTCTTTTTGTTTCTCTATGTTTATAAGACTTCCACATAATTTTGTTTGTAATCATGAAAATGTTACAGAGAGATATAGACACAAAAAATGTTACAGACACATGTAGACACACACAAACATGGGCCACAGACAGTTGAGAGAAGTGAGGGCAGAGGATCAGGATTTGGAAATTCAGTGTCTCTCATCTGGTCAAAGTTGGTAAAAGGGGGCGTGACGGCTGAGCAGTTGCGCGTGGTGAACCACGTAGAGCCCCCAGGGTGGGTGGGTGCTGTCCGCTGTGGTTCCCCACACCAGGGTCTCCGAAGGAGCTTCGTATTTTGCACAGAGACAGCCTCATATTATCATCCTGATCATTGCCATCGAGGCATTTCTGCCAACACAGATCGAAAGTTTCTTGCCTGTTTCTCTGTGGTGGTTACCAGACATTATAGCCAACAAAGTAACATCTGACACTGGTATTGATTGGGGTTCTCCCTTTCGAGGTCAAGTACATTTTGCATCCACACCAAGGCAGCCTCGGCCGTGTATTAAGGAGGGGATTTGGCCCAGTTCCCTTCCCTTCCTTTCTGAGGGAAAAAAAATGTTCTCTCCTGAAAAGGAAGTTTTCTCCTTCTTGCTGCTCCAAAGGTGTCGGCAGAGAATGTGCGTGTGGTTAAGGGTGGGAGCTCAGGGTAGAGTGATGTGCTGCCGGGGGGTGGGCACAAGACAGTGAGCAGGAGAGGGAGGTTCCAGGCAGGTACTCGCCTCCCAAATGACCAGGAGGGGATCCGAGCCAGCCTGAAAGGGAAGCCATTGCCCAAAGCCTCCCTTCCTTAACCAAGCCTCTCTTTTTTAACCACAGGCACCCAAAAAGAAAGGGAAGGGCAAGGGAACCCCGATTGTTGACGGGCTTGCTCCGGAGGACATGACCAAGGAGCAGGTGAGCAGGCTGGCCCTGGGCATTGGTCCAGTCCTGGGGTGGAGTGGGTGGGTGGGTGCTGTTCCACCTCATCTCTCTGGCTGTTTGTCTGCATGGACCTCTGTCAGACCAGTGCACCCCCATCCTGCCCTCTACTCTGTGCTCACCTCCCCCATTCTGGCTCCTGCAGTTGTGTTTGAACCAGCATATCCTTCCCCATCTCCATAATCCCCATCAGCTCCAAAGCTCGCAGGCACAGCACTGAAGAACTTTTTTATAGGGTGGTAAGAATTTGGAAGGAAATGTTTTTTTTCTGGTATAAAAGCCATTTTTCATTTTTTTGTATTCCCTTTCAGTTTTACCCCTTCATTCATCTGATGCTACGGAGCTGTTTACATAGTGCATGCATTATAGTGTTCTTGTGTATTTACCATGAAACATGAGGAATTATTTTAATCCACGTGTCCTTCTTGATGAAGGCAGGGGCTAGATGACGTAATTGTATAATCACAATTTTAATTAAAAGGCTCCTGGAAACTACAGCACATGGCAAATCACGAGAGTAAACTGGTGCCCACTCCAGCCTCCGTGTTCTGACGACGGGACTGCCTGTGTGATCTGCCACGGACCTGCGGGCTCTATTTCAACTGGTGTTGCTGTCAGCACCCTTACTGCCTTTGGATAGTTTTAAGATAAAAAATAAATACAAAGCAGACTAACAGAGTCATATGAGCCGAAGTTGGATGTTGAGCAAGGGCCCTTGATGGTAAGAGTGGCTTTGTTTTACAGCAGGTCCTTAAATAACGTATCGTTACAACGTGGATGAGACGCCAGAGGAACTTAGCTCTTGTGTCACTTAGCCAGCGGTAACATTGGTCTCCTCACACTCATTTGTCGTCACAGCTTCAGAACCCGGTGATGACATTGAGAACTGTCCGTGCAGGGAAACCAGTTGAAGCAGAGGGTGGTGGCGTCCAGTCTGTGTTCTGGAGAGGTCACTGGCTGCACACTGCATCGCCCCAACAATTGAGCTGTTTCTTACCTCCCTGTGTACTTCCGGTCCCTGTGGAGACAGCACTGACCTGCAGTGGTGGGTCTGCAGTGGCCTGGACACCTCGGCAGCGGCCGGTGCCAGGGCCCAGGGCCCGGGGTCCAGGTGGCAGTGAGAGCCAGGCAGCTGCAGACAGGCCCCTGAACAGCCTGTGCATCCAACTCTGGGGCTGTCTATTTTCTAATTTTTTAATATATACTTTTATTGATTTCAGAGAGGAAGGGAGAGAGAGATAGAAACATCATTGATGAGAGAGAATCATCAATTGGCTGCCTCCTGCACGTCCACCCTGGGATTGAGCCTGCAACCTGGGGCATGTGCCTTGGCCTGGAATTGAACCATGACCAGACTCTGAGTGGCACTAAGGGCCTATGATGGAGGATGTTGTCTCCTGTGGAGGCCCGAGTCAGACGCACTGTGTTTTGCCTCCTTGCTTTCAGCTGTTGAGGATTTTTAGATGAGAGTGGCCCCTCCCTCTTGCTTGCCTTTCTCCTCCCATGTGCCCCTCGGGTGGATGGGCCCTGCTGGGTCCTTCAGTCTCTGCTGGGCCTGCAGGTGGAGGGGCACATCAACCGCATCCGCGAGGAGCTGGACCGAGAGCGGGAGGAGCGCAACTACTTCCAGCTGGAGCGGGACAAGATCCACACCTTCTGGGAGATCACCCGGCGGCAGCTGGAGGAGAAGAAGGCTGAGCTGCGGAACAAAGACCGGGAGATGGAGGAGGCCGAGGAGCGGCACCAGGTGGAGATCAAGGTGAGTGGGGCCGCCCACCTGTCCCACTGAGGTCACTGCTGTGATGCTGGGTCGGGTGAGTGGCGTTTTATCTCCTTGCTTTTGGGTTACAGCCCTTTGTGTCCTTCACCCTGGGAACCTGAAGGTATTTTTTATAAAAGATGATGTGCATACAGGTAAACATGGGTGTGCAGGAGTGTGTGTTGGTGAGCATGTGTTTGCATGCGAGCAGGAGAGCATGCCTGTGCAGGTGTGTGTGTGTGTGCTGGTGAGCAATTGGTAGTTCTCCCGCCCACAGGTCTACAAGCAGAAGGTGAAGCACCTGCTGTACGAGCATCAGAACAACCTGACGGAGATGAAGGCTGAGGGCACCGTGGCCATGAAGCTGGCCCAGAAGGAGCACCGCACACAGGAGGGCACGCTGCGCAAGGACATGCGGGCACTGAAGGTGGAGCTCAAGGAGCAGGAGCTGGCGAACGAGGTGGTGGTGAAGAACCTGCGCCTGGTGGGTACAGCCGTTGGCGGCTGGGAATTCACATTTTTGTTTAAAAACTCCTGCATTTGGCAATTAACTGAAATATTCTTTTAAAAGCATGCAGCTAAGCAGATCTACTTTGGTGTCAAGTACAGAATTCTGTCTCAGACTTGAGCAACAAACTGACATGAGTAAAACCTGTCAGGGTTCCTCTGCTTCTGACGCCTGACCCCCAGCTGCTCTCCCAGGCTGCACGTCAGGTGCATGTGGAAACACACAGCCGTTGACGTGTCCAGCAGCCCAGTCCACAGGCACCACGGCAGCTTGTCATACAGCTGGGCTCCTGAGCACCTGGCTGACTTTTGAGAGGTTTTGGTCCATTCTGAGGGAGGCTGGTGGGGGTGCCCGGAAGATGCCAGGCCCCGTTCTGATCTCTGGGGAGGACTGTAAAATGCCTTTCCACGTGTGGCACGTAGTCTGCAAAGGAGAAACTACACAGAGCAGAGAAGGCAAAATAATGTGTCAGATCCGCACAGCACATCCCTAGGCTATAAGGAAGGACAGAGTGAGCGGGGCAGTGGGAACGAGAGTGGGTTGCATTTTTCTTCATGGAGTTCTGGGAATGGCTCACTGAGAAGGTGACATTTGGGTAAAGGCAGTAAGGTCTGATCCAGGCTGTGGGGACCAGGCCAGGAGAAGAGATAGGGGATGAGCCAGCATGAAGGCCAGAGGAGCAAGTAGGTCATAGCTCGTCAGCCTCAGAAACCATGGGAGGCCCAGGCTTGACCCTGGCGGCGTCAGAGGCCTGTGGGGGGTTTGGGCAGAGAGAGAGTGCGTCTGACTTTGGGTTTCGAAGGTTCTTCCTGGCTGCAGGTTGAGAAGCCTTTGTCAGCACATTCGTCTCATGTGAAGGGAGCCAGGCTCCACCGGACCTGGAAAACACTGAAGCTGCAGAGTTTGCAGCCCAGTCCGAGGGTGTGAACGTGTTGGACCCCCGAGAATGGCCCCAGCCAGTTTGGCTCAATAGTTAGAGTATCGACCTGCAGACTGAAGGGTCGAGGGTTTGATTCCGGCTCAAGGGTATGTACCTCGGTTGCAGGATCGATCCCCGGCCATGCTAGAGGCAACCAGTCAATGTGTCTCTCTCACATCGATGTTTCTCTCTGTCTCTCCCCGTCCCTTCCACTCTCCCTAAAAATCAATGGGGAAAAAATACCCTGGAGTGAGGATTTAGTAACTAAATAAAAAGGAATGGTGTGATCTCTCCTGACATAGGCACACAGTAGGCTGGTTTCCAATGAATTCAGTGACGTGAGGCTGTCTGCTGACCCAAGGCCTGTATAAAGATCAGTTATGTGGTCAGAGTTCCCTTTTGTATAAAAATAATTACCATTTTATATTCAGAATTGTATATAATAGCCATGTACTGAAATAATTCTTACTGTTGCTCTGAGCCACAGCTAGAGGTGTGAGGAGGCCCTAGTGGAGCCTGCAGGTCTGGAAGACGTGGCCATGGCTCCATCCCGCAGGCAGGCCAGCAAGGGGCCGCCGGCTGCTGTCAGTCCTTAGAATCTCTGTTAACATTTTCTCAAGCTCAGAGCTGGCTTCAGCCAAGTGAGTTTGAAATGGGAAGTTACCAAAACCATGTTGTTCTGGATGTGGTCTGTGCGCTGGGAGCAGAGGCACCCGCCAGAACAGCAGAGGGTTTGCCGAGCGGATTCTCTGTCATCTCGTAACTGCCTGCTTCCACCTTTGCAGAAACACACTGAGGAGATCACCAAGCTGCGGAACGACTTTGAGAGGCAAGTGCGAGGTCAGTGTCTCACTTCCTGCGTGCCATCCGGTCAGAAAGTGACTCCTCTCCAGGGCTTCCCTTCACGGGGCTGGTAGACCAGGTCAGCACAGCCCAGATATGCGAGGAGAGTCTGGTCGTTTAAGGCTGATGGACCTCAGCACCCCAGAACCCAGTGTTGTCTATGTCAGCTGGGGGAGGCTGTGGTCACCACCCACTTCCCCGCTCCTGGCAGAGATTGGTGGCCGGGAGCAGGGGTGGTCATTCAGTCTCGTGGGCAGTGTTCTTAGTCTTTCCCAGGGCTCCTGGCCTGAGGCGGTCTGTCTAGTTTTAGTAACAAAGCCCTGTGTGGTGACCGGATGGCCACAGGGGTCATGGCTAGTGACCACGGGATGGGCTGACGCTTAGCTGTTGGGAGCCCTGCAGGGGTGGAGTAGCAATGACTGCCACGGGCAAAGGACAGCAGGCGTGGGGTGTGCCCCACGTGCCCTCTGAGCCTCAGCAGGAAAGCCCACTGAAACCACCCTGCTCCCTGGCCGATGGGCGTGCGCGGCATCGGCACAGCTGGCTGCTCTCTGCTCAGCTGCTGTGCGCGCCGCTGCCTTTCAGAGATCGAGGCCAAGTATGACAAGAAGATGAAGATGCTCAGGGATGAGCTCGACCTGCGGAGAAAGACCGAGATCCACGAAGTGGAGGAGAGGAAGAACGGCCAGATCAGCACGCTGATGCAGCGGCACGAGGAGGCTTTCACGGACATGAAGAACTACTACAACGACATCACCCTCAACAACCTGGCCCTCATCAACTCCCTCAAGGTGCCGGGCGCCACGCCGGGTCCACCCGCAGCTCTTCGCCCACCAGACGCAATATCCCTTATGACAGTGTTCCTGATGATGCCCTTCACTGTTCTTGATTGAAATTCACAGGGAATGTAACCCTCTATACCTGTAGCTGAACACAGGCTGTTGCCCTAATGTCGGGTAGGAGAATGAGTAGGACAGTGTCCGTTCTGAGAGTAAAGGCTCAGGCAGGACTGTGGTCGGAGCCTAGCATAGCGGCATGGGCAGGTGTCATTGCCCCCACGTGCTGGCAGGGACGGGGTTTCCACACTGCGGAAAGCCCTTCACGGCGTACTGAACAAAGCGTAATCTCATGAAAACCTCGTTCCCAGGACATTCAGAGTAGGTGTGTGTGTCTCCATAAAACAGGTCTCGTTGGCCTGCGTGCCCACAGCGGCAGGACTTGCCTGTGGCAGGTGATCTCGCAGCCCTGGCGCTGCCCGCTGAGCCCTCCTGCACACGCCTGTGCCCACAGGAGCAGATGGAAGACATGCGGAAGAAGGAGGAGCACCTGGAGAAGGAGATGCTGGAGGTGTCTGCGCAGAACCGGCGCCTGGCGGAGCCGCTGCAGAAGGCCCGGGAGGAGATGAGCGAGATGCAGAAGAAACTGGGTGACCACGAAAGGGACAAGCAGATCCTGGTTGTGAGTGTCACCCGCATTCCCCTCCCTCCTTGGCTCCTCTGGGCTCAGGAGAGAAGGGACATCCGTAAAATGCCTCCTGGGGCCTGTGCAGGGCTTGGCCCTTAGGGCGGGAGGGCGTCTGAATCTCCATTTTCTGTGAGTGGAGACGGGGGTGAGGAGTGGGGGGGGGTGTAGAGTCGGTGCCCACATCCACCGTGGTGGGGATGAGCCACTGTGTCTTTGAGCCAGTTCTTCCTGGAGATTATTCCTGGCCTCGCCATCTCCAGGAGCCTCCATGTGTGCGTGCCTGAACCCTGAGTGCCTTCTGCGCCCACCCCTCCTCTCTGCAGGGCACAAAGGCACGCTTGAAAGTCACCGAGAAAGAGCTCAAAAGCCTGCAGTGGGAGCACGAGGTGCTGGAGCAGCGGTTTATCCAGGTGAGCAGCCAGCAGCCCAGCTAAGACTGGTTCCAGGAGGTCCTGTCGCCTGCTCCTCCTACCGGCTCTCGAGGAAGCCCGTGGCACGTTCTGTGGAAGGCCCAGGTCTCACACAGCAGATCCCTGGTGGGGAGCAGTTTGCCCACCTGGCCCCTCAGGCCCACCCTCCAGCCAGCATCCTTTTCCTCTACATACATGAATCTAGTAGAAATTATTATGTGCACAGTGGGAAGAAGCCATGGAGGCCTGAGTCTAAGTAAGAATAAGAGGGTTCCCCGGCTGCTCAGCGCTGATCCTCACAAGTGTTAACAGCTTCCGAGTCTCCTCCCAGCTCCTCCTGTGTGTCCAGTGTGGGTGGGACTTCCTGCCTTAGGCGCAGCACCTTCCATCTCGCAGGTCTGTCCTGCGGCTTGCAGATTGCACCTGCATAGCAGCTCCTTGTGGTGTCGCCCGTGCTCCCCAGGCGAGTGCTCCCCAGGCGAGTGCTCCCCAGGCGAGAGCAGCTGGTGCCTGAGGGACGCCTGCTCGTCCTCTAGTGTCAGCTCATCTGTGCACCTGTGGGAGCCTCCTTAGGGAAGTCAGTTCCTGGTGGTGGAATTACTGGGCCAGAGGTTTGCATTCAGATTTCAGATAGAGTCTGCCCAGAGGGCTGTTCTAGTGTTGATCTCACCCAAAGTGCCCAATGGGCCACTTCCTGCTGCACCAGCTCTCGTGAATTCCAAACTCTGCTGATGTGTAATTGGTGGAGAATGTCCTATTGAATGTGCTTTTCTTGGATTTCCAGCGAGCCTGAGAGGTCCTCCTTGCAGTGTCCGGGGCCTGCCCAGGGCAGAGCATTGCCACCTGCGCCCTGTTTGTTACTGCAGGGTGCTCCGTGGCCAGCGCAGGGTGTGCCATGGGCCAGAGCAGGGCACGCCGTGGGCCAGGTTCCTCCCACTGACGTGCAGGAATCCCATGAGTGCGTCAGATCGATACCCTCAAAGGCGCTCAGAGGGGCCTGCAGGCTACGGGTAGCCTGAGGCAAGAGGGGTTAGGTGTAGACGGCACAGGCTCCCCTGGCTGTGGGTGGACACGGTGTAGACGGCACAGGCTCCCCTGGCTGTGGGTGGACACGGTGTAGACGGCACAGGCTCCCCTGGCTGTGGGTGGACGCGGTGTAGACGGCACGGGCTCCCCTGGCTGTGGGAGGACACGGTGTAGACGGCACAGGCTCCCCTGGCTGTGGGTGGACGCGGTATAGATGGCACAGGCTCCCCTGCTGTGGGTGGACACGGTGTAGACGGCACAGGCTCCCCTGGCTGTGGGTGGACACGGTGTAGACGGCACAGGCTCCCCTGGCTGTGGGTGGACACGGTGTAGACGGCACAGGCTCCCCTGGCTGTGGGTGGACACGGCACGGGCTCCCCTGGCTGTGGGAGGACACGGTGTAGACGGCACAGGCTCCCTGGCTGTGGGTGGACACGGCACAGGCTCCCCTGCTGTGGGTGGACACGGTGTAGACGGCACAGGCTCCCCTGGCTGTGGGTGGACACGGTGTAGACGGCACAGGCTCCCCTGGCTGTGGGTGGACGCGGTGTAGACGGCACAGGCTCCCCTGGCTGTGGGTGGACACGGCACAGGCTCCCCTGGTGTGGGAGGACACGGCACGGGCTCCCCTGGCTGTGGGTGGACACGGTGTAGACGGCACAGGCTCCCCTGGCTGTGGGTGGACACGGCACAGGCTCCCCTGGCTGTGGGAGGACACGGTGTAGACGGCACGGGCTCCCCCGGCTGTGGGAGGACACGGCGTAGACGGCACCGGCTCCCCTGCTGTGGGTGGACACGGTGTAGACGGCACGGGCTCCCCTGGCTGTGGGAGGACACGGTGTAGACGGCACAGGCTCCCTGGCTGTGGGTGGACACGGCACAGGCTCCCCTGGCTGTGGGTGGACACGGTGTAGACGGCACAGGCTCCCCTGGCTGTGGGTGGACGCGGTGTAGACGGCACAGGCTCCCCTGGCTGTGGGAGGACACGGTGTAGACGCCCAGTGGAAGGTGTGCCTGGCCCAGGGGCAGAAGTGGGAGGGCTTCTTGCCAGCGAGATGGCCCAGCGGAGGCGTCCCTTCAGGTGCAGCGGGAGCGGGACGAGCTCTACAGCAAGTTCACGGCGGCCATCCTGGAGGTGCAGCAGAAGACCGGCTTCAAGAACCTGCTCCTGGAGCGCAAGCTGCAGGCCCTCAGCGCCGCCATGGAGAAGAAGGAGCTGCAGCTCAACGAGGTGCTGGCAGCCTCCAACCTGGACCCTGCAACCCTGTCCCTGGTGTCCCGCAAGCTGGAGGTCAGTGCCAAATGGGCTCCGGGAGGCAGCTGGGCGGCGCCCATGCCCCTGCCCCGGCAGGTGGCCTGCAGGGCTCTGGCTGGGGTCACTTGTCTCATGTTGAGACCCCAAGCATGTGCAGCCTCCATCATCCCAGTTAACAACCTCGGTCAGCCCTGGGGAGGGGCTCCCCACTCTCTCTCACTCAGAACTCAGCTCGCTGCCACTACTTCTTAGGATGGGTTCAGCTTAGCCTGTCAGGCTCTAGGTCTCAACTGTTCTGGAACTTGTGGGCCTGAGCTCCTTGGGCATCTGGCAGCCGACCCAGACATAGGCCTGGGGGACAGCTGAGTCCCCTGTACTCCCAGGGAAGCCGCTAAGCTGTGCCCCCCCCCTGGGCAGTTAGGCAGGGGTGAGCCTCTTTGGTGGGTGCTGGGAGGGCTTCCCAGAGGGAGCTACATCTGGGCAGAGGCCGGAGCATTTGTTGACTTGAATCCAGTTATTCATGGCCCCCTCTGTGCTGGGATTGCCCCGGGCACGGGGTGCAGCAGTACTCAAGGCAGGTGAGACCTCGGTGCCGTGTCCTCGGGCCAGCAGGTCAGCTGAGGCGTCAGGGGAGTGATCGCTCCTGCCTCCCGCAGCACCTGTAGGTCCTCTCACCCGGAGGTGGGCCTTGTTCCTCTGCTCCCCGACATGATTTTGGGGATGGGGGGCGTCACGAACAGAACTGGTGATGTGAGATAAGGGGTCTTGGTGCTGCCAGGGGAGTGTGACCGATGCTCAGATCCCAGCCAACTGGGCAGCCTGCTCCTGCCAGGCCGTGGGGACCTGGGAGACAGATCCGGTGTGCAGCTGGCCTGCATGTCTCCTTCCAGAGGCCTGTCCCAGAAACAGATCCCTCCGGGCTGGGCGGGGTCTTCATGGAGAAAGAGGTCTGGGGTATCGGCTTAAGGCCTCCTCACCATCTGGGTGCAGGTGTGTTTTATTCTGAGGAGTAGCATAGGCAGCATTGAAAAAATATTATTGATTTTTAATGTATTTTTTAATTTTTGTTAATCCTCACCCGAGGATATTTTTCTATTGATTTTTAGAGTGAGTGGAAGGGAGGGGGAGAGTCAGAGAGAGAGAAACATCCATGTGAGAGAGACACATCGATTGGTTGCCTCCTGCACACACCCCGACCAGGGCCAGGGGTCGAACTCACAACCTGGGTATGTGCTCTGACTGGGACCCGAGCCCGAGACCCTTCGGTGTGCAGGCCAGTGCTCCGACCAGGGAGTCCCGTCAGCAGTTCAGGTGAACACGAACCCCTTTGGCTCACGCCCAGAGGACGAGCCTGTCAGTCACCACATCTGTATGTGAAGCATTGCAGCCGCTCCTCCCACCCAGCTGCCCCTGCGGCCTGCAGCTGGCACGGTGCTGCCACCTGGGCGGGGGGATTCTGAAGCTGTCAGCTGTCTCCCTGAGTTTGGGACTGGGGAGGACTGGGGAAGGTTCTGGGTAGGACAGGCTGGATCTGAGCGCCCACAGGGACCTGCAGGGAAGGCTGAGCAGGATGGACTTGTCACGATTGAGGAGGGGCTGGGGAAGCCAAGGTGAGGTCGTTCCTGCATCCTGGCTCAGGGGGCCACGGTGCCTGTGGGACCCGGGTCACCTGGGACAGGCTTGGGGCGGGGCTGGGGCAGTGCAGGCACATGGGAGGGGCTTGTCTGGTGGGCAGCTCCTCTCTGACTTGGTGCCTCTGTCCCTGCGGACCACCCTGGTGTGATAGGGTCACTGCAGCTGCACCAGTGGCCAGGGTGGGTGTGGGTGAGCCCGTGGCTTTCCTGGTTGGAACCCACCAGGCCTGCGCCTCTCACTTCTCAGCACCCATCTCCGCACAGAGGCAGGTGCCGTCTCCCTTTCTTCCTGGGGGACCTTTCCGCACGGCCTGCTCCCCGTGTGGACACACATGGATGGGGCCAGGCCACTATTCCCTGGACATCTGGGGTCAGCGTTAGAGCCCCAGACGCCAGACCCACGGCCGCTCAGTCTGTCTCGGTCCAAAGACAGGTCTCCAGCTCAGGCCTGCATTTCTCTCCTCAGGACGTTCTGGAGTCCAAGAACAGCACCATCAAGGACCTACAGTACGAGCTGGCCCGGGTCTGCAAGGTAGGAGCCCCGCCTGCCTTAGTGCACGCCCTCACCCAGGACCCTGATTCCCACCTTAGCCTGAGGGTCCCGCTGCCTGTGGCTTAGGGCAGCCCTGCCTGCCTCTGGGAAAAGGAGGGCTGGTCTCTTCCAGCAGCTCTTCCCGCCTCCCGCCCTGACCCTCACTCTCCCACCTGACCTGGCCTCTGGGGCGATGGGAGTCTGCACCTCCAAGCAGGGAGCAGTTCAGGTCTAACCTTTCAGACTCCTTTGTGAGTCTGATGAGAGCTGCCTGCCATTTCTGTGCCGAAAATGCGCATTGGCGCTGAGGCCTCTTTGACACCTGCCCCCTCGCACTGTCTGTCCCATGAGTCCCAGCGGCCTGGGCCCTGCACCCAGCGGCCCCCCCCCCCCCCCGCCCCCGCTCTGGCATTCCCCACAGCTGTCTGGGCTTTGCCTGTGGTGATGCAGACACATAGCTGCCTGAGCACGCATCTACCAGCAGCAGCCACCTCACGGGGCCTCAGACGTGCCCACAGTTCTGTTTTCTGTGCTTGTTACGGGCGAGCCCCGGGCTGTGCAGCCTCAGATGAAGGCGTCTGTGTGCGGGGCCTTCCCTGGCCCCTCCCCGCCTCGCCTGCCCATCCGGACCCTCCCCTGGATGCCCCGGCGCCCTGGTATGTGTGCACCCACAGTCGGTGCCAGCTGCTGGCCTGTGCAGCTCTTGGGAGGATCTGCACAAGTTGTCAGGAGGCCTGTACCCCGCGAATGGCGAGAGCCAGGCCCAGCCCCCCACTTCCCTCTGGAGCTCCACTCAGTTCCCCCTCTAACTCTTGACCCGAGTTCCAGCACGGGTGTGAGGACAATGTGGCCTCTGGAGTTTTTGTTCTGAGTCAGGCTACGCTCCAGGCATTTCTCAGGCATCACCTCTGCAGACCCTCCAGCCACCGACGACGTTCACCCTTTTACAGACGCCTGTTTTCCGGAGGGGACAGAGCCATGTCCCTGCCCCTGGCAGCACTGTTGCCCATACCTGAGCTCTTCTGGGACGTGGGGGTCCCCTGTGCTCCCCATCAGTCGTCTTTGTGGTCCCTCCTTCCCACCCTCCAGAGAGCTGAGTGTGCTAAGGGCGGGCATTGCCCTTGCTGGGCTCCTGGGCCCTCCGACATGACCTGCGCTGTCTCCCCAGGCCCACAGCGACCTGCTGCGCACCTACGAGGCGAAGCTCCTGGCCTTCGGGATCCCTCTGGACAACGTGGGCTTCAAGCCCCTGGAGACGGCCATGATTGGGCAGACCCTGGGCCAGGGCCCTGCGGGACTTGTGAGCACCCCAACATAGCCCCCACCCAGGACTGCTCCCTGCCTGACACCCCCTTTTACACCCACGGACAGCAGGTGTGTTTTTTTGATTTGTTGGGTCAGCAAATGAAGGCTTTCATGTTTGCTGCGTGTCCTGGTGCACGACTGGGGCAGAAGCAGCGCCAGGGCCACGGCCAGTCTGTTTCCCTCCCAGCTGCCACCCCGCCCCCGTACACACACCTCATGCCGGGCAGCGCCAGCACGGCTCTGCCAGTGACCGCGGCAGCCTGCAGGTGCCACAGCGACTTTATTGATGCCCAAGTCACAGAGCCACTAGGACTTGGGGGCCGGAACGTCGCCCAGGAAGTGGGACTGAGGCCCCACGAGGAGCATGGAGCCCCCGTGGAGGGCTGGGGGAGGCTCAGGCCACAGTGAGGGCGTTGGTGCTCTGGGACCAGCTGGTGGTCAGCTCCCTCGGTAGGTGGTGTAGGACCACGGGCTCAGCAGCAGGGGGACGTGGAACTTGTGGGTCTCGTTGGTGATGGTGAAAACGACCTGAGAACAGAAGGCACCAGGAGGGAGCACTGTCCCCCGTGCTTCCAGGCAGAAGCCCGGACTGTGGGCCGAGGGCTGGCTCCCAGGAGCCCCAGACCAGCCAGCGCCCGATGCCGAACTGGAAACTAGGGCTGTTGACAAGGCTGAATCCGCTCCAGATAAAGCTCTTGGCTTGAGGGCCCCTGGGCCTGCCGGGCTTCCCAAGGGGCCGCCCTGAAATAGGGTCAGGTGAAGGGGGGCAGCAAGGTGAGGCCCAGTGAGTTGGACGGGGCTTGTTCAACACCTGTGTCCCCAGGGGCTGAGTCACCCTCGACCCTGCCCCCCACAGCCTGACCCAGGGCCAGGGCAGGGACACCTTTCTCCTGGGAGTTCAAAACAGGTGAACTCACTGCCTGCCAGTGCCCTGGGAGAGGGGGGAGGGGCACTGCCTACTGCAGGACCTTGGAGTCACGGTGAATCACAGACCTCCACTCCATGCCAGCCTGTGCCCTCACCTCCACATATGGGTAGAAGCTGTCCTGCCCCCTTTTCTTCCAGTAACCCTCGGTGTCGAAGGTCAGCTTGTAGGTGCCCGCCTTCATCTGGCCTGGCAGCAGGAGCCCAGGGCAGCGGCCATCGGGGTCGGTGTAGCTGTGGGGGAGAGAGGATGAGGTGCACCCCTGCCTGGCTCTCTGGGTCTCCACACCTCGCAGCCTCAGACACCCCTGCAGCCTGACTTGGGAGAGACTAGTGCCCGGGGCTCTGGAACAGCTGTTGTGCAGCACAGAGAAGCAGGAAAGGGAAAACCTCCCACACTCTACCCCAGGAGCAATCATCCCTTTATTTGACCTATGTTTTCCCAGGTACTCTCCATCTATGAGTGTGCTTATTCATAAACTGAAAAAATGCAAGGTGGATGATACTCTTCCTATTGTGTTATAACCTGGACGAGTCGTGTAGTACATCGTGTGTGGCTTTCGGGGTCAGTTCCTGTTCCAGGTGCACCGAGCGCCCCAGTGCCCCATGACCCCAGCTGTGCAGGCAAGTGAGCTGGCACTGTGGTCACAGAGAGCACCGCTCCCCTGCACTTTGGGGAGTTGGGAATGGGTCCCTGTGGCCCCCCAGGGGACTCCACGTGCTCTTCCAAGACCACAGCTGATCTTCAGGTGGGACCTGGGCCCGCGGCCTTTGTGAGGGACACGCTCCACACCCTCAGGCCCTGAACTTTTGGGGCCCAGCTCCCCACTGCCGCCTCCGGAAGAGCCTGCCCCCTGCTCACAGGGCCACCAAGTGCCAAAATGCCAGCCTGGGCCTCCCCAGCAGAGCTGAGCGTGGGGCAGAAGCCAGGGCCACGAAGAGCACAGCTGTCCCTGCCTCTGTCTGAGGGTCACTAGGTGCAGTGAGAATAAAGGAAGAGAAAGTGCTGTGTGCTGAGGGGAAGCCTTCCCGTTCCTCCTCAGGCCTTCACCAGCTGAGCCGACCCCTGACCTCTGACCCCTGACCTGACGGGAAAGGCTTCAGGAGTTGGCAGGGGCCGTGGGGGGCCCTGTGCTGAGGGAGGGGCTCTGGACGCAGTGCTACCCCAAACCTACCTTCTCCTCAGTTCTGTCCACTGCTGGCCGTGGTCCTCGAGCCTCGACAGACGGAGGCAGAGGCCCTGGGCTGGGAGCCCTGAGGCAGTGTCCAGCACGTGTGTGGTCAGCGGGCTGCGGGCTGGCTCCATGCCTCTGCCCTGGGCCAGGAGAGAGGGACGGGACAAGCCTGGTGTCCACACCAGCCCCAAGGAGGCAACACTTGGAGCAAACAGCCCTGGGGGACGGAGAGTCCCAAAATGTCCCTGGGGTGCGGATGACAGAGGCTGTGGTGTGGACACACTGAGGTGCAGGTCATCAACCACGCGGACCTATCCCCCCCCTCCCCGTCCATCCCCACTGGGACCCTCCCCTCCCCCCACCATTGCCGCGTGCACCCTCCCCGCTGGTCAGTGCTGGTGCGGAAGCCAGGCCGCTCCCGGTGCTCCCAGCTCAGCGGTCCCGGCTTCCAGCCCGGAGCCCCGGCCAACGGGACCGAACCCCGCCCTACCTCCCGGGAGCCCAGGTGTCGCTGGAGCGCGCGCAGCCGTGGGGCAGACGCCGAGCTCATGCCCGGCAGAGGGAAAGGGCGCGAGCTGAGGTCACCCGCGCCCGCCTCCACCTGAGGGCGCCTCCCCGGCCGCCCCTGTCCTGTTGTCACCTCCCTGGACCGGACCCGAGTGTCTAACCCAATGGGGTGGTTTGTGGGGGGAGGTCCATCTCGGTGCCACCAGTATGGCCCCAGGGACTTGGCTCGGGAGGGGCCCGGGCGGGCCACTGGGGCGCACAGACCTGCGGGCTGCAGAGGCGACTCCCACCGGAAGTGAAATCGCTGGGACCTGCCGGGATGGGCGGCGATCGAGGGAACGGAACGGGAGGGACGGGGCGGGGCGGGGCGGGAGGCGGGTGGAGGTGGGAGGGTGGTTCCAGATCCGCAGGGGCCACTAGCTGGGCCTGGAGGTGGCTCACGAGCCCGACCCCCACCTGGAGTCCCAGAAATAACGTGAATTTTTTACCTTCTGGGACAGTCAGTATAATTTTAAAATATATATATTTTTATTGATTTCAGAGAGGAAGGGAGAGGGAGAGGGAGATAGAAACATCCATGATGAGAGAGAATCATGGATCAGCTGCCTCCTGCATGTTCCACACTGGGGACCTAGCCCGTAACCCGGGCCTGTGCCCCCATGGGGAATCGAACCTGGGACCCTTCAATCCAAGGGCCGACACTCTTTCCATTGAGCAACACGGGTTAGGTCAGTATTTTGATGGAAGCCTCTCAAAGGTCAGGTAAGGTGTTGAACTCTGTCCCAACAGGCCCTGTGATGATGCCTCAGTTTCCCCATCTGTGAAAAGGGGGCGGTAATGACTCGTGGTTGATACGGTTCCACAGGAGGAGACAGATGAGCTTGTGCTCTTGTCCCACTGCAGCCCCCTCTGGCCTCCTGGGGTCCCTCTGGCCTCTTCTGTCTCCCTCCAGCCCCACTCTGCCCCCCTCCACCCCCCAGCCCCCTCTCTGGCCCCAGTTCCACACACTAATTGGAAGGTGCTGCAGAAATGAGGAGAGTTACGAGGTGGATCTGCAGGTGTGAGTCCATCGCTGTGTGGGGTGTTGCTCTGGACACAGGAACTGTTTCTTCTTACCAAGGTGCATTTCCTAATAATTCAGTAGTGAGCATGGATTGTCTGTAGGTTTAGAATCAGGCTCCTTCAAGGCAGGGATGACGACTCTTGTAGCAAAGGTTGGGAGTGAGCTGTTTATAACTCTTGGGAGGTGATTAGGAAATATCTATTTGAGATGTGCACACACATGACAGTTGGCAGGGCTTATGTTTACAGCAGATAACCCCAAAGAGATGCTGCTCACACTGTCCCGGCAAACGCCTGTGGGTGCGAGAGACTAGAAACAACCAGAATGTCCCCACTCTGCACAGATAAGGAGTTCTGTCGCACCCCAGTATACTCTGCTGCTCTCTGAGAAGAGTTAGGTCCTTTGTAAGATGAGGTCTCCACAAGCATCACACTGGGTAAGAATGGAGGCAGCCTGCTTAATGCTCTAAAAGATCAATGGGAAAATAGCCTCCAGTAAGGATTAACAACAAACAAACAAAAAACAAGAAGCCTCAGTGAGACTCCGTGGGGGTGAGTTGGAGTGGAGGATGGCGTTGTCACCATTGTAACCGGTCAGTCAGTCAATGCGTCTGGGCTGCCTGTCACTGCTTGAGCCAGTTCAGCAGAGTCAGGGTTGAATCACTTAGCAGCGCTTCTTCCAGTACTGCCGGCAGCATGGGGAGCAGCAGGTCATCCACAAAAATCTGCTCTGCACCCCTTAAGCCAGCTGCTTATACAGCGTGGGGCAAGGGTTATTGCAGGCAGAGGAAGTAGGCTATGAGGCGGGGGTGGGACTCCATTGTTTGGGCAGCACTGCTGTTAGTCTTTCCGTGACAACAGGAGTTAGTGGCTGTGAACGTGGATAGTGACTCAGAGTCCTACACCATCGCAGACGTGTCAGTGATAAGGTCCGTGGTGGCTTTTCTGATCGGATTTCAGCAGCATCAAAATGAGTCACCCCTTCCAGGATCTCAGTAAATTCCAATATTGCTTCATTTTTTTTTAAGTTACTTCTGTGAAATTAGGTTATTATTACTGAGTACTTTTTTCTCCTAGGAAATAAGTTGTAAACACAATTTTTTCCCCTGAATTTAAGATTCTAGTTAATGCTTTGGTGTTGAAACACTGTTTTCAAAACGTGTTCTTGTAACTCAAAGGGTTGTGCTTGATCTCTGTTTCTGTCTCTTTCAGAATGAAAGATAAAATAAACCTGTAGAAATGTGCTAAAACCAAGCATGCCTTATTTTGTGATTTGTTTGAATGTAAACGTAGAACAGACTTACACAGTGGTTTTATAGGGTAAACGCTTATATTTTCCTTCAACTAAGTAACTGATTATACTGTACACATCTATGGTTCTATATACTTATTACTCCAGCCCTCAGAAGACGCTGTCAGCCAATTCCTGCGCAAAAATAATCCTCTGCTGCCCTCCTGTGGCCATTTAAGGAATAACACACTGTGCCTCTCTCCCTGGCGATGAAATTCCAGCTAAAACCCTGTGAACGCCATCAAAAATTGTACCCAGAAAAAAAAACCGTCAGAAAATCAGCGAGGCTGGCCAGGGCGGCAATCATTCCATCCCTGGATGTACCGAAGTCACGGTTGTGGATTTTTCACCTCTTCCCGCCCCAGCCCTGCAGAAGGAGGCCTGGGAGACTGCTGCACTGAGGTTCCCCTTAAGTGAATGGTCCACCCTGGCTACTATGTTCATTGGTGCCATTTTTTAAAACTATGGAGTGGCCCTAACCGGTTTGGCTCAGTAGACAGAGTATTGGCCTGCGGACTCAAGGGTCCCGGGTTCGATTCCGGTCGAGGGCATGTATCTTGGTTCATCAATGTTTCTGACTCTCTATCCCTCTCCCTTCCTCTCTGTAAAAAAAAAAAAAAAAAATCAATAAAATATATTTTTAAAAAAGTTTAAAACAAATAAATAAAAATAAAACTATGGAGTGGAGATACGTCTGGCAAGCCAATGCTCTAACCAGTGAGCCACATCAGCTACAGATTCTATTCACTTTTAAAAATATAAGTTTGAGCGTGGACAAGGGTCAGAGTTCAAGGCTAGGGCTGGGTTCCGTTTTAGTTTTAGGGTGAGGGTTCATGGTCAGGGTTGGGGTTGGGTTCAGGGTCAGAACTGGAAAAGGTTAATTTGCTGTGGAAATGGAGAATTTGTTTTGCAAAAGTTGAATTTGCTTTTTAAAGGGGGAATTTGCTTTGCAAAAGGGGAATTTTAACTGTAAAAAGTGAACTTGTTTTGGAAATGCTGAATTTGTTTGCAAAAGATGAATTTGGGTTGCAAAAGGTGAATTTGTCTGATTGAATTTCAACAGCATCAAAATGAGTCGCACCTTCCAGGGTCTTAGTAAATTCCAATATTGCTTCATATTTTTTTGTTACTTCTGTGACATTAGGTTATTATTACTGAGTACTTTTTTCTCCTAGGAAATAAGTTGTAAACACATTTTTTCCTGAACATAAGATTCTAGTTAATGCTTTGGTGTTGAAACACAGTGTTTTCAAAACGTGTTCTTGTAACTCATAGGGTTCTGCTTGATCTCTGTTTCTGTCTCTTTCAGAATGAAAGATAAACCTGTAGAAATGTGCTAAGACCAAGCATCCCTTATTTTGTGATTTATTTTAATGTAAACATAAAGCAGACTTACACAGTGGTTTTATAGGATAAGTGCTTTTATTTTCCTTCAAGTAAGTAACTTATTATACTGTACACATCTATGGTTCTATATACTTATTACTCCAGCCCTCAGAAGACGCTGTCAGCCAATTCCTGCGCAAAAATAATCCTCTGCTGATTACTGAGTACTTTTTTTCTCCTAGTAAATTAGTTGTAAACACATTTTTTTTCTGAATAAAAGATTCTAGTTAATACTTCGGTTTTGAAACACATTGGTTTTGAAACCTGTTCTTGTAACTCAAAGGGTTCTGCTCAATACCTATGTCTGTGTCTTTCAGAATGAAAGATAATGTAGTCCTGTAGAAACGTGCTAAGACCAAGCATCCTTTATTTTGTGATTTTTCAGAATGTAATCATAGAGCAGACTTATATACTGGTTTTATGAAATAAACTCTTATATATATTTTTTTCAATTAAGTTACTGATTATACTGTACATGTCTATGGAGCTATGTATTTATTATGCTAGCCCTTAAGGGATGCTGTCAGCCAATTCCTGTGCAAAAAAATCCTCTGCTGCCCTCCTGTGGCCATTCAAGGAATAACACACCGTGCCTCTGTCCATGGTGCTGCAATTCCAGGTAAAGCACCGTGAACACGAAAAAAATTTCTACCCAGAAAAAACACCCCCACAAAATCATCGAAGCTGTCCAGGGCAGCAATCATTCTCTGGTCATGGATCTGTGTTCTTTACCTCTTCCCGCCCCAGCTCTGCAAAGGGAGGCCCCCGTGGACTGCTGCACTGAGGTTCCCCTATGGTGACCCACCCACCCTGCCTAATATGTTTGTTCGTGTCGTTGTTAACTAGAGTTGTGAGTGTATGTCTGGCAAGCAAATGCTCTAACCAGGGAGCAACACCAGCTACGATTTGTATGCACTTTTAAAAATATTTTATTGATTTTTTACAGAGAGGAAGGGAGAGGGATAGAGAGCTAGAAACATCGATGAGAGAGAAACATCGATCAGCTGCCTCCTGCACACCCCCTACTGGGGATGTGCCTGCAACCAAGGTACATGCCCTTGACCGGAATCGAACCTGGGACCCTTCAGTCCGCAGGCTGACGCTCTATCCACTGAGCCAAACTGGTTAGGGCGATTGTATGCACTTTTGTTGTTATTATTCTGAATTTATTTTTAACTCTAATTGACATATAGTAACACATTACTTTCAGGTGTACAACATAGTGATTCAACATTTCCATCCCTCACAAAGTGATTACCCATCAGTCTAGTTCACATCTGTCTCTATTGCCTGAGCGGCAGTTACACCTCCATGACTTATTTCATAAGTGGTGTGATGGACTTTCCCAGCCCCAGTGGGGACAACCCAGGGCTGGTGTTGTTCAAGGTGGATAGTGAGCAAGATGGTGGTAGAAGAGCAGCTGGAGGCTAATGTGTGTCAGAGGGCCGAGGGGTTGTGTCGTGGAGCAGCGTGTGTGACTGCAACACTTTAGGGGCTTAGGCTAAAGGAGCAGGGGCTGTTTGGAGCTGATTGGGGGAAGAGCCTCAGCTTTCCTTTTTTTTAAAAAAAAATATTTTATTGATTTTTTTACAGAGAGGAAGGGAGAAGGATAGAGAGTTAGAAACATCGATGAGAGCCGAAACCGGTTTGGCAGGTCGGCCTGCCACAGACTGAAAGGTTCCAGGTTCGATTCCGGTCAAGGGCATGTACCTTGGTAACTGGCACATCTGTGCAGGAGGCAAATGATCGATGTTTCTCTCTCATCGATGTTTCTGACTCTCTCTCTCCCTTCCTCTCTGTAAAAAATCAATAAAATATATTTTAAAAAAAGAGAAACAACCAAGGTACATACATGCCCTTGACCGGAATCGAACCCGGGACCCTTGAGTCCACAGGCCGATGCTCTATCCACTGAGCCAAACTGGTGAGGGCAGGAGCCAGGTGAGCACCCCCACCTGTCCATGTGCTATTGCTTGTGGTTTTATTTTTAGAAGTTCTGTCACCTGCCAAGTGTGTTGCCCTTTTCCTAAATATCAGCCTGCTTCACCACTTCCCAAAACGTTTGTATTCCAAATACCTAAGTGGTTTTTGCATTCATTGTCATGTAAATTAACGGATCAGCATAGAAGTTTTAGTAAATGATGCAAAACCATCGCTAAATTTTGTATGATGAGGATGTCTCCTTAGATCACTGTGTCCACATGCCTTGTAAAATAACTGGTTTTGGGACCCAGACCCACAGTAGGTCACAGCTAAAGGTCAACCATTATGCATTTTTCCCGATTGGAGAGGCGGGTGGCGATTAGGGAGCCTTTCCTGTGGGACCGACCACAGTTCAGGGCATGTGGAGCAGCACTTCGCTGTCCGTCTCCTGGGCTGCGCAGTCCCCTCTTACAGTCTCTCTGGAGGCAGAGCCCAGGCGTTGCGGCTCGTTCTGGCAATCCTGAATGTTCTAAGGGTTAGGGTTAGGGTTAGGGTTAGGGTTAGGGGTTAGGGGTTAGGGTTAGGGGTTAGGGGTTAGGGGTTAGGGGTTAGGGGTTAGGGTTCGGGTTAGGTTTAGGGGTATGGTGTATGAACATTAGGAATTCACAATGAATGAGCTTGAAACACTGGAAAAAAGTGAATAAAACTGAAAATTCACAATGATAATCTAGGGCAGTGATGGCGAACCTATGACACGCATGTCAGCACTGACACGCGTAGCCATTTCTGATGGCACGTGGCCGCATGCCGAGGATGAAACATTTGCTGCTCCTGAGGATGAAACATTTGGGACTAGAATCTTGGAGTTAGTTTTTTCCTCAAAGTGACACACTACCCGAGTTATGCTCAGTTTTTTGGTGAAGTTTGACACATCAATCTCAAAAGGTTGCCCATCACTGATCTAGGGTAATATGTAAGAAGGTGCTTGAAACCCTAGGAATACATTAATAAAGAGCCTTAATATCTGAAGGACATTGTTTTATGACAGGGAAATATTGTTCAAAAATCAGAGGACCAAGTTGGATACTGGTTACATTTATATTTTTTCAGTGCCAATGAGTTGGCGTTTTTGAAAGACTTTTGGTTAAGCATTTAAACTGGAAGTGCTGACATCATCAATAGCGAGCAGCCACGTGGACAGGCTCAAGTGCTCAGCTGGTTAATGGTTTGGGCCAGGGGACCTGCAGGGAGTGCTGACATCATCAAGATTAGGACTAGGTTACAGTTAGGGTTAGTGTTAGGGTTTGGCTAGGGCTAGGTTTAGAGCTAAGTTTAGGGTAAGGGTTAGGGTTAGGACTATGGTTAGGGTTAGGGTTAGGGTTAGGATTAGGTTTAGGGTTAGGGTTATGGCTAGGGTTTGGGATAAGGTTAGGGTTAGGTTTAAGGTTAGGGTTAGGGTTAGGGTTAGGGCTTGGTTTCAGGCTAATGTTAGGGTTACAGTTAGGGTTAGGGTTAAGGTTAGGGTTTTAGTGTATAAACATTTGGAATTTGCAATGAATGAGCTTAAATGACTGGACAAAAGTGAATGTAAAACTGAGAATTCACAAAGATAGACTAGGGAAATATTTAGGAATATGCTTCATACACTAGAAATACATGTTCAAATACATTTAATATCTGAAGGACACTATTTTGTCACTGGTAAATCATGTTCAAAGAGCTGAGAAGTGAGTGCAATACTGTTTACATTCAATATTCCCATCAAAATGAGTTGGCGTTTTTGGAAGAAAGTTGGTGAAACACTTAAAAAATTCATTTTCATAGAGCTATATAACAGTATGAACATATTCAGAACTCTAGGAAATCAAAATGATAGTTAGGCTAGTGTTCAAAGTAGTAATAATGTACCTTTAAAGAGCTGGTATGATACCTGTATTAAAATGTTAAAACTCTCAGAGCTCAAGCCGAAACCGGTTTGGCTCAGTGGATAGAGTGTTGGTCTGCGGACTGAAAGGTCCCAGGTTCGATTCCGGCCAAGGGCATGTACCTTGGTTGCGGGCACATCCCTAGTAGGGGTTGTGCAAGAGGCAGCTGATCGATGTTTCTCTATCATCGATGTTTCTAACTCTATCCCTCTCTCTTCCTCTCTGTAAAAATAAAAATAAAATAAAAAACTCTCAGAGCTCAAAATAACAGACCAGGGGAATGTGTAAGGGTGTTTCTAAAACACTTGTAATATATTGTAGAACCTTAACATCTCTACTGCATGTTGAAATACTGAGAATTTGAATTCAAAGTGCTGTGAAAGGTAGGATAGTCTTTATAATGGTAATAATTCATATTGAAAGAGCTGGTATATATGTAAAAACCCTGTTTAAACACTTGGAATTCACAATGAATGAGCTTGAAACACTGGAAAAAAGTGAATCAAACTCTGAAAATTCACAATGAAAACCTAGGGTAATATCTAAGAACATGCTTGAAACACTAGGAATACATTAACAAAGAGCCTTAATATCTGTAGGACATTGTTTAATGACAGGGAGATATGGTTCAAAGATCAGAGAACAGAGTTGGATACTAGTTACATTTACATTTCAGTGCCAACGAGTTGGCGTTTTTGAAAGACTTTTGGTTAAGCGTTTAAACCAGAAGTGCTGACATCATCAGGGGCGAGGGGCCACGTAGACAGGCTGAAGTGCTCAGGTGGTTAATGGTTTGGGGCCAGGGGACCTGCTGGGAGTGCTGATGTCATCAAGGTTAGGACTAGGGTTAGGGTTGGGGTTGGGGTTAGGGTTAGTGTTGGGGTTAGAGCTAATGTTAGGGTTAGGACTAGGGTTAGGGTTAGAGTTAGTATTAGGGTTCAGGCTAAGGTTAGGGGTTGTAAACGTTTACCCTGGGGCCTGCCCACCGGTTCCAGCTGCCTTTGGGTTCTGCCTGGCTTATGTCCCCGGAGGTGGGATGGCAGGGCTGGGCGGGGCTGCTCTGATGAGTGCGCCTCCAGGGTGACCTAGAGAGAACAGGTCAAATCTCTCCCTGCTGGAGGCAGCCTGAGGATCTGTGTGGGCAGCTTTTTCAGTGTTTGTTTTGGGTTATGAGTAGAGGTATACTCATGGGTAACCCAGTTTTTTTTACTTGTGTTTCTCCAGTGATGCACAACTACCTGTGGTGTGTTGGTTAGCTGCCTCGTGTGTGAGACTCTTATGCCTGTTTTTTGGGAGGTGCCTGTTGGTGCAGTTGTGAAATTATCTGTGATGCGAGGTCCGTGGTTCTCTCCCACAGTTCTCTCATGTTTTTGTGTGGTGTTGTGTGTGTGTTTTTTTTTTTTTATTTCAGAGAGGAAGGGAGAGGGAGAGATAGAAACATCAATGATGAGGGAGAATCATTGATTGGCTGCCTCCTGCACACCCCCCACTAGGGATAGAGCCTGCAACCCAGGCATGTGCCCTTGACTGGAATTGAACCCGGGACCCTTCAGTCCGCAGGCTGATGCTCTATCCACTGAGCCAAACCGGTTAGGGCTCTCATGTGTTTTTTTACGCGGCCACTTTGGAGGCTGAGCGAACCCCTAACTCAGTTCTTTAGTCCTAGTTGCTGTCTCCAGGTTTCCTATTCCAACACCACCCCCTTGCCCAGCAGGCTCAGACCCAGTCCCGGTGGCCCTCTGAGGGGTGCAGGTGCAGGTACAGCAACAGGGAAGCAATGGGGAGCGAGGACAGCTGTCCCGTAGGAGCTCAGACTCCGTTTAGAGGGCCCTGCATTCAAGGCCTGGGGCAGGGGTGACCTTAAGACCCATGTGTCCCCAGAGGACTCCAGTGGGGAGAAGGAAGCGCTTCCCCAGGGTTTGGGGCAGCAGGGGGTGGGCGCAGGCGATGGCCCTGGCCTCTTGGGATGTTGCCCAGAGGAGGCACAGGTTCGGGATGGGACTTGGTGGCCACTAAGCTGCTGGATGACCTCTTCCTGAGGACTGGTCAAGTCCAGGCCACGTGCTTGGGGCTTCAAAAGGGAGCGTGGCAACCTAGAGGGAAAGGTTTGTGGGGGAGGTTCCCACCCTCCCCCACCCCCAGCCCTTGCCTCTGACCCTGAGGACACTTGAGGAGGCGGCTTGACTTCTGCCCATTGCACCATCCCAAATGTGCATTCATTTATCTTTTGGGAAGCCCAGGCTTGCAGACTGCAACCATTAGCCCAGACCAGGGGGACTGAGGCGGCTGAGGACCTATGACCAGGCCGCTCTTCAGCCCTGGCCGATGACTGAGGGAAGGTGGGGAGGGGGCAGGGCAGGGAGACCCCCCAGGTGTGAGGGACCACCCCTGTCTGCAGCAAATGCTGCTGTAACAGTGCCATGCCCAGAACCCCTAACCCCAAAACCCACCCTGCCTGTTTCAATTGGGGTAGCTCCCAAGCCTGGCTTAGTGGCCAGTGAAACACCATTCCTTTACCACTCAGTTAAAACGTCATTTTAGGGAAAATGTGATAAAGGGGTGGAGGCAGGGGGAAAACTAACCTTTGCATTGGACTGGGATCGAATCCAGGCTTCTCGTGTGACAGACAAGAATTCTACCACTGAGCCATCAATGCTGCAGTGAGTACGTTTTGTGCGGTTCAGGTGGTGGGCCACACTGGGAAGGGAGCCCCGGCCAGCCTGAGGGGCCTGGAATTTTCCCTAAAAGAATGTGCTCTGGCCCTAACCGGTTTGGCTCAGCGGATAGAGCGTTGGCCTGCGGACTGAAAGGTCCCAGGTTCGATTCTGGTCAAGGGCATGTACCTTGGTTGCTGGGCACATCCCCAGTGGGGGGTGTGCAGGAGGCAGCTGATCATTGTTTCTCTCTCATCGATGTTTCTAACTCTATCCCTCTCCCTTCCTCTCTGTAAAAAAAAAAAAAAAAAAAAAAAAGAATGCTCTGCTGAGACTTGTCGCCCTGAGCTCCGTCCCAGCCGGGTCATTCCTGGACATGGGGTAGGGCTGCCTGCACCGCATCCAGGACCCAGACCCCGACCCGCAGCCCTCCACTCGCTCAGCTGGGTGCTTTCCTCTCTCCAAGGACCTGCCTCCCACCCAGAATCAGCATCCTAGTTCCCGGGCCGCCCTCCCAGGCTGGGGAAGCCAGAAATCTCACCCGCAGGCCTGGGGATCCTGTGGGATGAGCAAGAAGGCCCATCTCACCCCCAATGCCCTCCACAGACGTGGCCCCGAGACGTTGCCCCTCGTGGGCTGGGCCTGCGCTGGGTCAAGGAGCATAGTACCAGGAAGTTGTTTCAGAAACTGCTGCCCCCAGTATCTCACTGTTTCCCCCTCAATTCATGACCCACCCCCGCCTCAGGTGCAGGCAGCACCTGAAGCTCCTGTGTCCCCTCTCCACCCACCTACCCACCCTCCTGGGTACCAGTTCCCTGGAGGTCATGGTACATTGAGAGGAGGCTGTGGTCAAGCGGTGAGAACCTGGGACCTTCCAGGCTCATCCTCTCTCCCAGGATCTGGAGCAAAGGACAAGGTGGCCTGGCCACACCCCCATCCTGCCTGGCTCGCCCTGCCCACGCTGGGCCCGGCATCTGGGTGATCCTCACGCAAGGATGAAAGGCTTGCACACCCCCTCCATGTGGGCCCTGACGGAACATTTTCCCGTTCATCCCTCGCCAGACTAGATCCAGACTGTCAGCGGTGCCGGGGCAGGCCGGGGCGCGTTGGGAGGGCCTGGCTCGGGTGGCCAGAAGCCTGCGGGCGATTGTCCCCCTCCTGCCAGCTGGAAGGTCCCCCTTCCAGAGGCCAGCCATGGGAAAGCCGGTTTGCTACAATCTCTCAAAGTGACCGTGGTCAAGTCCCTAGGGGCTCCTCCAGTGGAGAATCCTGGGATTCTAAGAAAAAGCTTCATACCTATTTCCCCAAGACAAACGGGGGTCTGGACAAGGACTCCGGCCCAGGACAGTGACCCCTGCCCCATTCGTCTCTGCCGCATCAGCAACTATGACCTGGACGATGAGCTGTACAGGGATGTTCCCTACAGGTGAGTGGGTCCTGCCTCCTTGGTCCTCTGGGCAAATGGGGGGGGGGGGAGGTTGGCCTGACTCCCTCTGCCCTGTCCCATAGGGTGTATAACTACCAGAGGATCCCTCCACTCAGCAATCACGTGTCTGTCAAGATCAGGAGGACCCACATGGGCATGGGGGTCAAGAGCAGCTTCAGTCCCCACAAGGCCCCCAGGAAGAGCCACCTTCCCCCAGGGCAGATAAAGAGTGAGTGAGGGGGTGCAGCCCTCATCTGCAAGGCTAGGAAGGAGCTGGGCAGCCCTGCCCTCTGCCTCCTGGGCCTGGGGGCACCGACTCTGGGCCCTCTACCAACAGTCCAGGCTGAGGCGCGGCATCGGGCGGAGCTGAGCCAGATCAAAGCCCCAGTGGACCGCCTGCGGGAGAGCCTGGAGCACCTGGACCAGCTTCCAGGTCGGGCACCCCACACCCTTAGCGATGTCCAGCTTTCCCCACTCCTGAAGGTGCGGGGGCCCCTGGAGTCTTGCCTTGGGCTCTCCCTATCTGCAGGGCTCCCCCCACCCCACTCCCTCTGGCTGTTCCTGGGGCTTGAGGATCCTTGTGGCTTTAGGTTGTCCCATGACCCCCACTCATTCAGTAGACATCTGGGGCCACAGGAGTGTCCCAGCCCAAACTCATGTCCTCTCAAGAGGATACTCCGGATCAGGGCTGGACGTTGAGGGGCCTCTCTGGGCTCCAAACCTGGCCACAACCGGAGACTCTCCCTGCACAGGGACAGGGGCCAGCGAAGAGAACAGGGCCCTGGAATTAAGGGTTCTTCATGCAGAACCACTGAACCCCAGCAGGAGCCCAGGAGCCAGAGGGCCCATCCAGGGGCAGGCAGCTCTGAGAACACAGACCCGGAGGCGGCAGTGACGGGGTGCTGCCCCCCCTCCTTGTGTCTGGGTCCTGAGGTCTGTGAGCAAGGGGGGTAACTAGGGTTTGCGTGGGAGCCCAGTGGTGGTTGGGGGAGGCCTATCATTCACACAGGCGATGCCCAGATGGCCTGTGCCCTGCTTATATCCCCTCAACTCAGGCTTGGTCGGCTCAGCTGGGCCAGCTCTGGGCTGAGATACCACCTCCTGGTAGTAGGTGGGCCCTGGAGGGTTTTAACCTGCTGGCTGCTCTGGTTCCGATGCATGATTCTTCACTTGTAGGGAAAACAGAAGCAGGACGCTGGCCCAGAGGGCTGAGAAGCACGGTATGGCTGGGAAAGGGCCATCCACTAACATATCCCAGTCTTTCCCCACCCCCACCTCCCTTTCTTGACATTTCTTTGAGTAATGTCACAGGTATCCCTCATGGTCCCAGACCCCTTGCCTAATAACCACCTGGCAAGCTTGTTCAAACCCAGATTCCTGTCCCTTTCCCGCCCTTGCCCCACTTGCTGCCTGTCTTTAGCTGTCCACACGGTACTATGCTCCCAGAAAAGCTGGGGAAACACACCTTCCGGGATGGAGAAGATCCAAACCTGGGTTTGGTAAGAGCCCTCAGTGCAGCCTTAGAGCCGGAATGTTCCCTGCCCTATCGTACCCTCCTCCCCCGTACCCTCCTCCCCGACTGGGGGTCCCCGAGGCGGGCCAACCCCGTGTTTGGGCCATCTTAGCAGGGCTGGGGCTGCTGGGGAGCAGGCAGCGCCGAGCTTCCCTTCTCCACTGCCCAGCTCTACCCCTTGGCCTGCTGGGCTCCAGAGGGCCCTTTACTGCCCAGGTCTCAGTCGCCTCTGGGACGACTGGGCGAGGTGGAGAGAACACTCTTTTTTCTGGTGGTTTGGGATTCCCAGGTCTCAGGAAGAATCTGAGCTGCCAAAGCTGCCAAGAAAGGGAGGTGGGGGTGGGGAAAGACTGGGATATGTTAGTGGATGGCCCTTTCCCAGCCCTCTGGGCCAGCGTCCTGCTTCTGTTTTCCCTGCAAGTGAAGACTCATGCATCGGACCAGGGCAGCCAGCAGGTTAAACCCTCCAGGGCCCACCTGCTCCAGCACCTTCCCAGGCGGCTCCCTTCCTTGCCTTGTTTTTAAGGCCTCCCAGTGGCACCTGTCACTGCAGGCACCCACTGTGGAGAGGGGGCAATGAAGTGGAGGCATAGCTGTGCCAGACCAGCTGGGAAGCTCCCCGTTACGGTGGCTTTAGCTTTGGAGGTCATGCTTCCAGGTGAGTCTGGGAACTGGCAGGGATGGGAAGGGATGGAGAACAACTGCTCAGCACCAGCTCACCATCCTCATGAAGCCGAGGCCATCTTGCAAGAGGAAGCTGGACAGGGAGCCCCCCACCCCCCAAGCACCATCAGCCCTCTCCGACTGTAGGTACCCTTTCAGATGCTCCTCCCCTCCAGTCCTGTGTGGAGCACCCACAGCAGTGGCCCCCACAGCCTTCTCCAGCCACAGCAGTGTACAGGCAACGTTCTACCGTTCCCCTTCGTCTGAAACTGAGCTTTAAGGTGCTCAGATGGGCCCCATGTAGGGGGACAGTACAAAACCATCCTTCAGAATAGGGGTGTCATTTCATGTCCTCTTTCTATCGTGTCTCTTGCTGGTGTGATACTTTGTGTATCAGATCTGCTCTGGAAATGTGTCAGAAGGGAAAAAATTAAATTTGTATTTTCCCCTGGTCATCAAGGTTGTCTCTGAGCTTCATTCTGGTCCTTGGGCTGCTCCAGGCCAGCCCTTCCTACAGGAGCTGAGCAGACCCAAGACCCTCAGGTTCAGAAGCTCATACCAAACCAAGGCACAGAGGGGAGACTACGCTGCCCTGCCTTCCTCCATGAGCACAACGCCCTGGGGCTCAGGAGTCACCCAGGGTAGATCCTATCCTTGTGGCCAGTCAGCCAGGCCGGCTTTGCCCTACAGAATGACCAGGGTGCATCTGGATTCCCAACATCCAACTCTCACTCCTGCAGTTCATCTGCTCTCTCCCAGCAGCCGAGACTGGGTGAGGGACACCAATAATGAAGCCAGTCCAGGCCCTCACTTCCTACCAGCAGTGGAGGCCGCTGGCTGTGCGGCACTGCACAAGGCCCAGAAAGGGTGGGATCTGGCTTCCACTGAGACCCAAACCCTTTCCAGCACCAAAACTGAGGCTGGTGTGCACCCAGAATGCTCCTGGAGGCACACAGCCCTCCTCGCTTCTCACACCTCAGCAGTGGCCCTGACCCTGGTACCTGAGGGGCAGCTTCTCTTCCAAAGCTGCATTTCCCCACATGGACCCCTGCAGCTCCTTCCGTTTTAGCCTCTCTTCTGCTCATGTTCCACTAAAGACAGAACACGTTTTAGACCTTGCTGCCCCTAGCCCTTGACACCAGGAGTCCAAGAACACACTACAAAGCTCAAGACAGCCTTGCTCTTTTAAATCCTGTACCAAGAACCACAGCAGAAGGCTTTTCAGATAGAAAAGGATTTTTGTTCTGTTTTAGCTCAGATGTAAGTGAGAAGGCACAGCGCCCCTGTCCGCTCTCTCAAAAGCAGCCCAGTCACAGAGGAGAGAGTCACTGGCCCGTCTGCACAGGGTCCACCCCTCACAAGACGGTAGTAGCGTCAGGTCCCGTTTTCCACCTCTGCCCAGCCGAAGTCCTTTCCAACTTGGGTCGGGGCTAAGAGCCAGCTTAAATAGAAAAGTATCTTTAACTAGTCAGTTTGTACAAAATTGTTCCAACACAGCTGTCCTGTGCATCAGTTCCGGGCGCGTCTCCCCAGATCCTCTCAGGTGCTCCGAGTTCTCAGGGCGGCGCAGCCTGGAAGCCGACCAGTGGCGGCGGCGGCGGCAGCAGGTCCTGGGCGTCCGTGATTCCTCCGGCTTCTGGTTCAGGACGGGGCAGCGGCGCCCCGCCGGCGGGCAGCCCGCACCAGGCACTGCTGCAGCACAGGATAGAGGCGCTGGCAGCCCTCGAGACCCATGCGCACGGCTTCGACCCAGCTCTCGGTCGGGCCCCCCTCCCCACTGCCCAGCAGCCCGGCCACCTGGTTGAGCACGGGCATGAGAGCCACAGTGAGGCCGGCGGCGGCGCGCTCCTCCTCCAGCCGCGTGGGGTCCAGCAACCAGGTGGGCGCAGGCCCCGGCGCGCGGCTCAGGCCGCAGCCCACCACCAGGTCGTACATCTCGATGCCGGCGTCGGCCAGGGCGAGCGCGGCAGCCGTGAGCGCGGCGGCCAGGGCCGAGCCGCCGTCTTCCAGCAGCAGAGCGGACACCTCGAGCTGCGCGCGCGGGTAGCGGCCCAGGCGCACGGCGGGCTCCAGCGCTTCCTGCAGGGCCAGCGCCAGCTCGCGCTCCTCCCCGCCGCCCTGGGGCGCGCGGCGCCGGCGGCCCGCGAAGGGCGCGCGGCGGAAGTCACAGAGCAGGCGTCCCCGCAGCGCGGCCGGGGCCTCGCCTCCCGCGCCCGCCGGGCCGCCGCCGCGTTCTCCTCCCTCGACCTGGCGCGGGCCGGACACGGCGCACAGTACCTTGGTGCCTCCCGCCTCCAGGTAGGCCGAGCCCTTGGCCTGGCTCAGCAGCCCGGCGCGCGCGTACACGGGCCGCAGCCGTGAGGGGTCGCGGGGGTCGGGCGCCTCGTCCTCCTCCGCCGCGTACAGCTGCGGCGGCTGCGATTCCTCGGGCCCGCGGATGCGGCGATGGTCCCCGGGCATGGCGGCGCTAGGCGTGCGAGCCGCTTCCGCCGCGCGCCCTCGCGAGGGCTGTCGGGATAGCAGCGAGCGGCGCCGCACTGCCCCCTGCCGTCCTGGAGGGAGAATGGAGAGCGCTTCACAGCCCCGGGCCCGCCGCAAAGGACGTTTAAGGTTCCAAGGGTGGACTCACCGGGCAGGCCTGCAAAAGCGGGACCTGAGCTCGCCGGCTGACTTCTAGCTTCCGGGACCAGGGCAATCCCAGGGCGTGTGTCTTATTCCTTTCACTTGTGAAGATTGTATTTATTCCCCTCTCCTCGAAGATTGTATTTATTTATTTAATGTTTTAAAATATATTTTTATTGATTTCAGAGAGGGAGATGGAAACATCAATGATGAGAAAGAAACATTGATTGGCTCCCTCCTGCACGCCCCCTACTGGGGATCAAGCCCACACCAGAGCATGTGCCCTGACTGGGAATCTGACCTCCTGACTCATGAGTTGATGTTCAGCCACTGAGCTACACCTGCGGGGCAAGATTGTATTTAATTCTACACTTACTTGTGTGACTGTTCTATGTATCCCCACTGCCTTACCCAGGAGGGCAATGACTTTTTGTCTTGCTCACTCCTGTACCCTCAGTACCCTGGCTAGCACTCGTTGGAATGATCTCTCTGCTGCCCTGGATGGGAAGCTTTGTATCCCCAGCATGTGCTTGAACCCAGGGCTTTGGCACCCTTTCTGCCTGTGACAGTGGCCTCTGCTGCTTCTCCCAGCAGACCTGCTTTTCCTCCTTCCTCCATGTCAGCCAGCCTGCTGTGCCCAGGGGACAGGAAACCAGCTGAAGCCAGTGTAGGTCAGCAGTACTTAACCTCCCAGCACACGTCTCCAAACCAAACTGTCTTCATCAGGCTTGGGTGAAGTGGTTCAGGGCCAGGAAGGGTGTCCATGCTCACTGTCCATCTTTGAGTTAAGGAAACAGGAATGATGGGGCAAAGGAGTTGGGGGAGGCAACTGATATACCTTAAATACCATCTCAAAGGGGAAGGGAAGAGGGACATGGGCCAAAGAAATGGGGAGGTTCTCCCACGAGAAGCCCCAAGAAAGGAGCTTCTCTCTGCTTCCAGTATCTCTGTGGATCTTCTATTGGTTCAGGCCTCTCTCCATCTCACTCCTGCTCCATCCTGTGGGCCACCTCCACAAACACCTTGAGGCAATCCTGGGGGCCATTCCCAAAATCCGGGGGTCTGGGGCTGGACGCTGTATGGACTGCAGCCAGAACCATAGTATTTATTCTTCACTCAGGGAGCCACATGCTGTCACACAGGGGCACCTATTGGTGGTGGTGGTGGTGGTGGTGGGAGGGTGGATAGTGATAGAAATCACAGGGTATCAAGTATTACACATGGTCCTTTTATTCTCTGCAGCAAAAATGGTTCCTTCCCGCAGACCTAGAGCCTCGGGTCTGCAGAGAACTGTCTATAGACATGAGCATGACAATGATAAGTAGCAATACTGGGATAGTGGTTCTACACAGATGGTGCTGAGGTGTAGGGCTCCAGGCAGAAATGTAACATGGGCATTGAGTCACAGGCTGGCACCCAAGTGAGTTCCAGTTACTGCTGAGTTAGAAGGAGAAATGAGGCTATTTAAAGTCCCAAGATTCCAATGTCCGTGTGGCAGATGGAGATCTCCTGGTTGGACGGATACATCTGGGGTCGGGGAGACGCTTCCAAGTGGAAGCCAACCCTCCCCTCAATTCTTCACATCTCCTAGGCGGAGCTGGGCAAAGGAAGTGGCCAGCTGCAGCGCCTCCTGCAGGCAGCCCACATTCTTGCCTGTGGCCTGAGCAGACACATCTTTGCCACCACCTTTGCCATCCATCAGGCCTGACACCTGCTGCACCCACTCACTGGCTTTCAGGCCCCGGTTGGCTGCATTCTGGAAGACAGGAAGGAGAAGTGGGAGTCAGAACAGAGGATGGAACTGAGGGAGGCACTGAGAGGGGAGGGAAAGAAAAAGGATGGGGGAACCACAGACACCCATTCCTGCCCTGGGTGATGTTGCCAGAGGCTGAGGCAGACCCTACAGCTGTACCATGGTTAAGATAAGACATACTGAGTGACAAAACCAGGTATCAGCCAGCACAGTTACACACATCCACCAAGGAGAGGGCCTGAGGGTAAGGGATGCTGGAGGGGACCAACAGGAGGGCAGGAGAAGGGCTATTTCTTTGCCCTGGTCAGTGTGGCTCAGTTGGTTGGAGTCACCAAAAGGTGGCAGGTTCGATTCCTGGCCAGGGCACATACTCAGGTTGTGGGTTCAATTCCCAGTTGGGACATGTGCGGGAGGCAGATGATTGATGTCCCTCCCTCCCTCCTTTCCTCTCTCCCTCACCCTTCCTGTCCTTAAAATCAATTTTTTTTAAGAGAGAGAAGGGCCATTTCTAATGGGGTTTGCACAAACACACTTGGGGGTTGGGCAAACAACCGTAAGAACTGAGCTCCCTCAGAAAAGCTACAGACACCCACTGGCGCAGGGCTGCAGGGTATTCTGACCTGAGGGACTTGACACAAGCATGTGATCTTGCCAGCCTCATTATCCACTGTGAAGAGCATGGCCGACGTCTGTGGGGAATGCGTCTTGAAGAGCTTCAAGGCTTCGTTCAGGGCCTGTGGGAGAACCTGGCATCAGGCCATGGCCCTGGGGAAGGGGCCAGGCTCCCCATAAGTGCAGTGAGTTTAAAGAGCTCAGTTCTCGGAGCTTTCCCTGCCCTCCCCCCTTCCTAAAGCAGGTGCTGGTCCTAGGAACCTGCATGGAGAAGGACCAAGCACAGGGCCTGGCCGCACTCGGACTCTCTAAGGTTTGCCTCCAATCTCCAAGAGACACAGCTCTCCAGCCACCAGATCTCTCCATGGTTTAGCCTAACCTCAATCCCAGAGAGTGGGCCCTCTGCTCTGAGCCACAAAACTCAGATTGCAGCCACCAGAGGATTGATGAGTCCTCCAGAGGAGACAAGCAGCAGATAGGCACCGAACAATGCCTGGAGACCCAGCCCCTGGAGCCCTGCCCCTGGGTTGCCTTGGCTGACGCGCCGCTCTCCATCTCCAGGATGACGAGGGGCTGGTTGGGGTTGCTATCAATGAGCTGCTTTGTCTTCTCCAACACCTACAAGGGAGAAAGGTCCATAAGAGAGGTTTCAGGTCCAAGGCCCAGACTGATACCCAGACAGCGGTCTTTGCTGGGTAAATCCTCTTGGTTCCCTTCCAGCCACCAGCACTGCCAGGACTCACTCGCTTCTGGACATCAGCTTTGCTAGCCCGGTCGAGGTCATCCATGATCTTCTTCAGGGATTTGAGAGTCTCCCGGAATTCATCCTTCTGCCATTGGGGGATGACTGCAGTGGCCAGGGCCTGGAACCAGAACCGGAAGACCATTCAGATATGAACCACAAGGAGCTAGGATGTGAGGATCCAGCCCAGCCCACCCCACTCTTCTAGCTTTGAACTCTAAAGTCCTCCCTGATTAGTGTCCAGAAGGAGAGAAAACAAAAAAAAATGGTATCCATTGGTCTTGAGGTCAGTCACTTGTAAGAAACTACAGCACTTTATTGTTTTGTTAATCCTCACCTGAGGATATTTTTTCCATTGACTTTCTGAGCTAGTGGAAGGGAAGAGGGAGGTGGAGGACGGGAGCAAGAGAGAGAGAGAAAAATATCAATGAGAGAGACATCAATTGGTTGCCTTCCGCAGCTGCCTTGACCAGGCTGGGAATCAAACCTGCAACCAGGTTATGTACCCTTGACCGGGAATGGAACCTGAGATCCTTCAGTGCACTGAGCCACACCAGCCAGGGTTACCTACAGCAGTTTTAACAAGCAGGACTGGAGAGAAAGAGGCAGAATAAAGAGATGGGAACCCTGTACGACCTGGTCCCTACCAAGCAGTGAACACTTATTGGAAGTCCCTGAATATTAACAAACACCGGAAGGCCTGGAAACCGGGCACCCACAGGACCTTCCCAAACTCCCTCCACACCAGTGTGCACTCATGCTTGGGACGGGCCCCCCTGTTACTGGCAATGGGCAGCAGGCAGGTTCCGGGATACATAAACTCCCTATTCCAAGGCTGCGTGACAACAAAAGTCAGTCCAAAGGTCCATTGCACTGAGAACCAAGACTTGAGGGTTCAAGAACAGTGTGTGTCTGATCACCAGGCCTAGGATCCAGCACTGAGCAGGCCCTGAGGAGCGGGAAGCCACCCTACCTCTCCAAGGTCAGCGATCTCCCTCTGCACGTCCTTGTTGGGCGAAGTCTGGGCCTTCACTTTGGCCTCCATGACAGAGAGAGACTTCTTCAAGCTCTCTGCTTTCCTGAGGGCCTGGGAGGGGACAATCAGAGTTGTAAACTCCAGATACCTTTCAGCTTCACTATTCTGTCTATGAACAGCTGTGGCCAACACTGATGGCAGGCGATGGAACAACACATCCCTAAGACACCAGAAGTTTCTCTTCCTTCAGGGAGCAAGTGTTTGCAGCCTCTTGACCCAAAAAGGAGCACCTTCCTCACATGCCAGCGGAAAGGCTGCACTAGCGCAGGTTCGGGGGTAACCGAGAAGTCGTAAGGTAGGAGGCTTCAGCACACAGCAGGCACAAGCTAGTCCCCACCCCACACGTTCCCATCTCAAACTAGGCACGTACCCCCAGGGCGATGTGGTTAAGTGCTGGGGACACTGGAAGTCACAGCAAAACTATGGCTAACCTTCCTAGACACAGATAAATTACTGGGTACAAGGCAGGATTTGCATGTACTGTACAGATTAACGTAAGATAGATATAAAGTCTTCTGCACTGGTGGCTTGCTTCTGCCAGGTAACTGGGGACATGTGGGGGCAGCCCTGTACTTCTGCTTCTGACTGCAGCAGCCACATAACCATCTTGGATCTGCAGATTAAGCTCCTCTTGCCTTGTTGAATTAAGCCACGAACCAGCCCAATCTGCTCACCTTCTGGGCTTCAGCACCTGTGACAGCCACGATCCTCCGGATGCCCTTGGCAATCGCTTCTTCGCTCACAATCACAAAAGCTCCCGCGTGACTCGAATTCTGCAGGTGACTGATGGCAGAACACAAAGCCCATGGTTATGAGGAAGCCCAGGTGCCCTGGTCCCCATGGCACCCCTGAAGCCCTTGGCTCTGCAGGCTGCAGAATCCAGCTTGGCCAGGAAGGGGCTGAGAGCTTTGTGACACCAAGCTAGACGCCATGTTTCTGAGCTTGTTTTCTCATGTATGAATAGGTGTTATGCTCCCTCACAGGGCTGTTGGGAAAATCAACTGAGATCCAATGAAACTGTAGTCCCTAATACCCAATACCATATAACTACTGGCGGGCTCTACATTCATTCACATTTTTGGTTCTCTCTGGTGGAACATAAGCTATATTCTTTCATCCCAGTTCACTAGTTGAGAATATTGGAGCATAATTTAAAATCCTACAACCCTTTAAACAAACAGGCTTTGTTCCCTGTTGCTCAGAGAACCTCAAATTCTCATTATCTCAGTCATTCTGTGAGGCATGGAATCTTTGAAAGCTGTTTTCTGTGCTCTAAAGAGTGTTGTGCAAAGTGTCAAGGCAGAATTAGGCCTGGAACCTGGTTCCCATATACTCCCTCACCCTCCACATGCTCTCCTGCTCTCTGCCTGCCTGAGGCAAGAGGCCCTGGATGGGCCCTACCAAGGCCCCAAGAATGTTTCACCAAGCTTCCTTCTGAAGTAGGAACGTCCCAGGTCACCATAACCATCCCGGAAGACCCCAGGGAGGTACCAAGTGCTATGGAGGGATTCAAGTTGGCGGAAATAAGTGGCTATCCCAAGCCAAATTAAGCTGGGCCTACCATAGGGCCTGACTCGGGCTCTGAGACAATGATATTAATAGCTCAGATGCTGTTCAAGCAGCAAAGGGAGTTAAGTGAGGCCTCAGGAAGGGAAAGCGGCTGGGACCAGACCAGGAGCTGGATGAGCACTCTATGGCCTTGCTGAATCCTGAATTCACAGGCCAAGAATCCCAGCTCCTACGGGATCAGCACAGGAACAAGAGCAAACAGTGTGTGGGGAGTGCGTCCTTCTCCTAGGAAGAACATTTCATCACAACCCCGGGGAATCACAGGCACTGCGATGCTGAGATTCCTGGGAATGCTGTTTGCCAACTGCGCTTTCTGGGGCTTTGTTTAAACCTTAGATAAACAAGAGCTGGTCTAGGACCTACATCCGCCAGGGGTAATGCCACTGACCCCACTACAGCTCCCCCTGAGGTACTCACGTTCCCCCACAGAACTCAACAGAAGTGAGTGAGCCAGCAGGACCAGAGGGGTCGTCTAGCAGCTTGGACACTGGGACCCCAATAGAGACGACTCGCACAGGGTCAGGATAGGTTTCATCAAACACAGCCCGCAGGCCCTGGATGGCTTTAGCTGCTGCCAGGAGACAATCCTGGGTATAGACGGGCTGCGGGGAAAGAAGACAGAACAGAGGCTGGGAAAGGTCGCTGGAGGTCAGCAAGGAGCACTTAGAGCGAGTGTGGTCCTGCAGGCAGGACTCAGGGTGTCTAATCCTGGCTCTGCCCCTCATGTGCCCACAGCCTCCTGAAAGAAGGTACTATGTATGGTCAAGGAAATCAAAATAGAAATTTCCAAGAATGTTTTGTTAAACTGAACCAAATCTTACATGGATGTGCTTTATGTAAAGCAGACATAACTAGAAGAGCTCTGGTTGTCCTAAGCAGGGAGTAGAGCAAAGACCTCTCTCTGCCGCTCCCCAGAGGCCCTCAGACCCTCTGCTGAACGCCAGCACTGCCCCCACTGAGCACAGTTTGAGAATCACTGCTTTACGCAAATCTGCGTGCCGTGCAGGACAGAATATGGTACGATGGAGCGAGAGCATTTGGGTTGACACTCTGTGGAAAGAAAGTGATGGTGCAGGAAGGAGTGGGGTTCATGACCCAAGAGCTTACACACAATCCAACCTACCTTGGCGGCCTCAATCATCTCGTTAACAATCTGCTCAGCCTTCTTGATCTGTTGGGTGGACATGGCTCCCTTGGCAGTGAAGTCAAACCGAAGGCGGTCAGGTGCAACCAGGGAGCCTCTCTGGTCAGCTTCCCCAAGCACGGAGCGCAGGGCAAAGTTCAGAATGTGGGTAGCTGTATGGTTGCTCATGACAGGTCTACGTCGTGGCTGTAAAGAGAGGCAGCTGGTGGAGGGATCTGCAACAGATTGCTGGTTCTCCCCCAATACTTGCTCTCCCCATCTTCCCAAGTACTAGAATTTTTAGTTGGACACATGGCTGCCCAGAATAAAGACTACATAGCCTAGCTTCTCTTGCAGCTAGGTGTAGCCATGTGATAAGTTCTGGTCAATGAGCTGTAAGCATACCCTTAACGGGAAAGGGCATGCTTTCTCCTGCCTAGAACAGGAGTTGGTAAACCATGGCCTATGAGCCAAATCTGGCCTGCCACCCATTTTTATAAATAGGTTTATGAACACAGCCACACTCATATGTGCACATATCGTCTCTGGTGCTTTTGTGCCACAACGACAGAGTTGAGTAGTTGTGATAGAGACCGTTATGTCCCAAAATGCCAAAAGTATTTACGATCTGGCCCTTTCCAAAACAGTGCCGATCCCAGACCTAGAAAATCAATCTGATGGCTACCTTCTTGGACCATGAAATCAAGGGCAACACCCAAGGAATGATGGCAAAGCAACAAGCAAGGAGAAGCTGGGCCCAATAACTTTGTGGGCACAGCCTCTATCTAAGCCTGGACTTTTAGGTGGGAAACACATTTCTATCTTGTTTGAAGTTTCTGTTATTTTGGAGCTCTGTCACATACAACAGAATCTATTTCTTTTATTGTTAATCTTTACCCGAGGATATTTTTTCCCATTGATTTTTGGGGAGAGTAGAAGAAAGGGAGGGAAAGACAGAGAGAGAGAGAGAGAGAGAGAGAGAGAGAGAGAGAGAAGAGAGAGAGAGAATGAGAATTGATTGGTAGCCCCTTGCATGAGCCCCAACTGGTACATGCCAGGGCTAAAATCTATTTCTTAATTAATACAGGATCCTTGGGTCCTGAAGAAGTATTTGAAGTTAACCTGGAGAAAGGCAATTCATGAAAACAAGTCTATAGGATCGCAATGGAAATCACTATGGTCTCACATGGGAACAGATATATATATATATAAATTTAACTCTCAGATTCATCCCTTACAATTATGGACCAATTTATAGGAGGAGATGAATAGTAAATACATCAAATCACTGTAATGTACAGTCACGTGCTGCACAACGATGTTTCAGTCAATGACAGGCCACATGTACAACGGGGATATACCATGCAGCCTAGGTGTGTAGTAGGCCATAACATCTAGGCTTGTGTAAGTGCACTCTATGATGTTTGCACAATGATGAAATCACCTAACGACGCATTTCCCAGAATATATCCCCATTGTTGAGTGGCGTATGACTGAACTTTAAAATACCTTATAATTTTATATGTCAATTATACCTCAACAAAGCTGAAATTTAAAAAAATATAAAAGGATGCCCTGGCCAGGTACCTCAGGTTAGAACATGGTCTCAAAATGCTAAGGTTGCAGGTTCAATCCCTGGTCAGGGCACATACAAGAATCAACCAATGGATGCAGAAAAAAGTGGAACAACAAATTGATGTTTCTCTCTCTGTCTCTCTCTCCCTTCCTCTCTCTCTAAAATCAATATATTAAAAAAAAAAAAAAAAAAAAGAGGTGAATACTAACCAGATTCAATTTTAACTCACCTCATCAATAAACAGTCGGACCTGATCTCCCACTTTCAGGTTGCCATAGATTGTTCCTATGTGTAGCACATACCCTCCTCGCACCTGAGTATTCTTCACTGTAAACTCAGTTTTCTGAAGGGAGTCAAGGAGGAGACCAATAAATAAACCAACAAATGTCTATATATATAAATTCTTTTTACAGATACAAATGACACATCACACATTCTCTAAGCCATTCCTCACTGGCATGCGTGTATATACTTATACACCATTAATGCCATATGTTTATTATCTATACATACACATGCACCATTATGTACATATTTACATTATATGCACACGCCATTTTATATATGGACACATATTTGACTAGGTCAGTGGTCGGCAAACTCATTAGCCAACAGAGCCAAATATCAACAGTACAACGATTGAAATTTCTTTGGAGAGCCAAATTTTTTAAACTTAAACTTCTTCTAACACCACTTCTTCAAAATAGACTCGCCCAGGCTGTGGTATTTTGTGGAAAAGCCACACTCAAGGGGCCAAAGAGCCGCATGTGGCTCGCGAGCCACAGTTTGCTGACCACGGGACTAGGTCAGTCATCCAAGACCACAGTCAGCAGTGGCAGAGCTAAAGGCTGAGACTCTGACAAGGATCTGCCCCTCCGAGAGCTGCCTCTCCCTATTTATGAGGAAAGCACAGAGGCACCGAGGATCAACCCATGCATCTGGCTGCAAGGATCCTGCTACAAGGGGACCTAATGGCTATGAAAACCACACGGTGCAGTAAGCAGCTCCCTCAGCTTCAGAAATACAGACTGTGGAACACAACCCAAAACTCGGTGTCTGCTCCCCAAGGCCGAGTGCTGAGGAGCCAGCAAAACTGCCCCAGACCAGGCCTGCACTTGTCAGACCCCCTCTCTGGCTAACAATGAAGCATGGATGTTGGCTCACGTCTTCACTGCTGTCATCAACCTTCACCAGGTAGCCTTCGTCGTAGATCTGCCCTCCTTGCTCGGCATAGAAACAGGTCTTGTCCAGCACCACTCCACACTCCTGGCCCGTGGACACCTCCTCCACGAACATCTTATCCCTGCGCAGAGCCATCACTGTGGCCACTGCGCTCTCAAACGCTGCAGAGGAGGGGAACGGGGTCAATGACTTCGGTCACACATTCTTACCAGGCTTTGGCTGCATTCTATTTCTCAAACTCTCATTAGGGCCGAATTATCTAATTTTGTTTGAAAGCAAGCTCACTAGACTCCACGAAAAGGCTTAACACACTGGCTTCCCACCAGAGAATGCAGCACTCACAGGGCGTCCAAACTGTCCTGGTTTGCTTGGACCCAAGGGTTTCCTGGGATGCGAGACTTTCAGTGTCAGCACTGAGACAGTTCTGGGGAAACTGGGGCAGCTGGTCACCCTAACTCAGCTACTGAGCAGAAACTCGGTGAATGTGATCAGTAGTTCTTTAATAGTAGTAATAAATTCCCTACTTCAAGGTCAATTCACAAAGAATATACTCTTTTGTGAGCTTGCTTGGATAGATTTAGATATCTCTGCTGGAGCAAAAGAGGAAAAACATGTAGTGCCTGTTTGATTTTCCATATCTTAGAATATTACTATCCTCAATGCAAAATTCAACAGCCACCATGAATTATATAATGTCCATTTCCTGATTTCCTATCAGATGTTACAATGACAGGCAACTGGGTGAAGAGTACAAGGAATCTCTCTGTGAACTTAAAACCAAAACACTCCCTATGAATCTAGAATTACTTCAAAAGAGTTAAGAAAACCAACTAAGAGTCTCTGAGTATGAAATTACACAGCATGACCTTACCGCACTGACGGAGAGGCTACCACAGACACCCTCGGTGTCTCTTGCAAACGCCCCAAATGAGCTCAGTAACATACCGTAGCTCCCACTGGAGTCCGAAAGGTAACTGTACTTTGGAGAATCATCTGTTGCCTCCAGACTCTTTCCCCGAAGCTCTTCAATAGCATAGATGTCCAGCATAATGTGGTCTTCCCCTCCAGCTCCCTTGCCCTGTGATTTCAGCTGCCAGTAGAGAAGCAAGGATAGTTACCCTAATGTAGAAGACTCCAGACTGCTCAACTATGTCCAATGTAAAACTCTAGAACAGGGATTTTCAATCTCGGCAGGTAATTCTTTGTTGTGGGGCCGCCCTGTGCACTGTAAGGTGTGAGCAGCATCTCTGGTTTCCATCCACTAGATGCAAGTAGCATGCCCCCTGTTGTGTAAACCAAAAATATGTGCAGACATTATTGCCAACTGTCCCATGGGCTGCCAAAATGCCCCCAGCTGAGACCCACTGGTCTAGGGAAAACGGGATTTCAAAGACTTTAATGAAAGGAAACTCTTGCTTGCTTTGCAGCCAAGTCCTGCCTTGGTAGGTGTTGGGTCTCCTGCTCACTCCCCAAATTCTTTACCTGGGCCAGTTTCCTCTCCTCTTCAAAGCCGTCCATATCTACCACGAGGCCCTTCTCTTCAGCAATCAGACCCGTGAGATCCACGGGAAAGCCATAGGTGTCATAGAGAAGCCAAGCAGTGTCCCCTACACAGCACAAAGGAATTGTGTCAAGTACTGTGGATGGCCTCTACCTTTTGCCTCCAAGCCCTTCCCAGGAGGATGCTGACAGTGACAGAGGGATTAAAGAGACAAGGTAAGTGAGTATTGGGTCTATGCACTTGTCAGAAATGACTTGGAGGAAGCACGAGAAGTCTCCTAGTGAAGTTCTGTTTCTTAATCTAAACAAGTGTGTTCAGTTTGTGAAATTCATCAGCCTTTCCCCTTGTAAATTATATTATACTAGAGGCCCAGTGCACAAAATTCGTGCACGGGGGGGGGCGGGGGAGAGACTCAGCCCAGCCTGCACCCTCTCCAATCCAGGACATCCCTCTCACAATCCTGGACCACTGGCTCTTAATCATTCACCTGCCTGCCTGCCTGGTCGCCCCTAACTGCCCCCCCTGCCGACCTGATTGCCCCTCACTGCCTCTGCATGCTGGCCTGATCGCCCCTAACTGCTCCCCCTGCCAGCATGGTCACCCCTAACTGCCCCCCACTGCCGACCAAGCCGCCCCTAACTGCCTCCCCCCGCCAGCCTGGTCGCCCCACACAGCCTGCTGTTCAGTTGTTTGGTCATTCCTCACTAACTCCCCTGCCGGCCTGGTCGCCCCACACAGCCTGCTTGTTCAGTCGTTTGGTTGTCCCTCACTAAACCCCCTGCTGGCCTGGTTGTAGGCAGCCATCTTGTGAGGGTGACAGTCAATTTGCATATTACCTCTTTATTATAAAGAATTTCAAAAAGAAAAAAACTTTCAGAATTAATTTGTACTGTCTAGTAAAAAATAAAGCAATTTTCAAAAACCAGTATTATCTGTTCCCATTTTTGCTGGAAAACACACACATACCCATTTGTATGCAAATAGAGAATCATCCTGAATACATCCAGCTCTTAAGAGCTGTTACCTTTGAGAAATGTATTTTGGGACAAGGATTTTCACTTTTATTTTTTATGTTGTTTGAATACTTTACCATAATAATGTATTTTATAATTTTAATATAAACCCCATTTTACACCACAAGCGTCTAACCAAGCTATGCTCAGCCTCTGGAGGCATGGGAGGCCCCTGTCAGTTTGTGAAAAAAGGGCTTGCCTCTTCCAGGAAGATGAAACAGCCTAGTTGGAGAAAGGAAAAAACTAAACTGGTCCTCACCGGGAATGGTCTTGCTGTCTCCCAGGCTCTGAATTTTCCTGTCCAGGATGCGACGCCCTCTGCTGAGAGTCTTGAGAAACTGCACTTCCTCTTCATTAATGATGTCCTTCACCATATCTGGGTCCTTCTTTAGTTCAGGAAATGCATCTCCCTGGCAAAGGGGAAACAGAGATGTGGGCCAGTGAAGCCAGGGACTATTCCATGACCCCCTCTAAAAGCGCTCACTAACAGTATGCTCCCTCCCTCCCCAGCCCCCTCAAGGAATGTGCCTGGTATAGAAGAAGCAAACAGGGAAATAGACCTACCAGGGACTGGACGACAACGTCCACTAATGTAGCAAAGAAACCCTTGCTGGCATTGAGTTTCTCATGGGAGTATCGCACAGCCCGGCGGAGAATCCGTCTCAGCACATACCTATAAGAGGTAGAACCCAGTCCCCCATTAGGTATGTTCCCAGCTGAATATTTTGTAGTAGTTCTTTGGAATTTGACCCAAAGCAAGATGACCAACTTTTTGTCTTTCTCTTTCAAAGACTTTCTTCTATCCTATAATTGCTTCTCTTTGCATTCCCCAAGGTCATTAACATGAATTCCAGCACAAAACTCAGTAACATATCCACAGATATGCATCAAGGATGAGCTGGGGTAATCGTAGTTTGTTTTCCTGCCCCCAGAGATGGAGGCAAGTACAGACCAAATGGTGGACTTAATTCTTCCATCCCAGGCCCTGCCTGTCAGTAAAGAAGTTGCCTGGAGCTAGTCAAGAACTACCCCTACCCCACTGCTGCCAATATTCTATCAATCGTATCATCTGTACTTAGCAGCAAAGAATTAATAAAGCGACAACTCTTTAGTGTGATCTGAAACTCTTCATCCTTAAACAAAGTTTCCCCCCAACTACCTAGAAGACAAAGAAACAATAATAAAACATAGCTTGAAGTTCCACAGACTCCTAACATCGCCCCATGTGTAACATACCCCCGCCCTGTGTTGTCAGGTCGGCCGCCATCGGCTAGAGCCACAGTGATGGTCCGAGCATGGTCAGCCAGCACCCGGTAGGCCATGTCAATCCCATCAGCATCGTCAGCACCAACTTTCCCAGTGTATGGCCGGGCACCTGTGCCCTACAGATAAAATCCAGGAGGCAGCACATGAGGAAACAGCCTTTCTGACCTTGCCTTGCCCTAGGAGGTTCCGAGAGGACTGAGGGGCATTTGGAGAAAGAACAATCCTCTTGACAAGAAAGGTGCGAGCCGTGGGACGAAAGAGCCTCCAGCCAGCCCCTTGCTCTCCACACATTATAGTGCCTTGTGCCCAAAGCCTTGTGTTATTAACAGTAAAGTTGGCAGATGGTCACAGGACCCTCAGCGGGCAAAGCATCTGATTCTTCTACTTTAGACAGCACTGCTAAGAGCCCAGCCTGAACATTTCCACACAAGTTGGCAGTGTTTGCAAAAGGACCAGTACCTTCTGAATGGCTTCAAAGTAAGGGACAAAAAGGTCAGTGTCATAGTTGGACATCTTATTCTGCAGCACAGACACCAGTCGCTCCAGGCCCATCCCTGTGTCAATACTTTTCTTAGGAAGAGGTTTCAGAGTTCCATCGGTTTCCCTGCATGATCAGAGAAAAAGGAAGTTGAAACAAGAACTCAGACCTCTCCATGCCAATTAAAACTCATTTACACAGCAGCTTGCAGATTGGGACTTGCTGTCATTTGACCCTGCCTGATTTGGTGGGAGGAGGGGAGTGAAGGGAGAAAGGTAAGAAGTACTCTGGGATCCATTTAGAAGGGAGGCAAAGCTTCAAAAAAATTAAGCTTTAAAATAACAGTCTAGGCCTAGCAGGTTTGGCTCAGTAGATAAGAGTGATGGCCCACAGACTGAAGCGTCTTGGGTTCGATTCCAGTCAAGGGCATGTACCTCAGTTGCAGGCTCTATCCCCAGTCCCAATTGGGGTGTGGGTGGGAGGCAATCAATCGATATATCTCTCTTACATAGATGTTTCTCTCTCTGTGTTTCTCCCCCTCTCTTCCTCTCTCTCTTAAAAAAAAAAAAAAATGGAAAAAATTATTCTTGGGTGAGTAGGTATCATGGGGAATAAAACTCATTTATAAAAGAATAGCCCCAGCTCTGACCCAGAGATCAGAGGGAAAACTTGAGAAATAAAAGAATGTGCCACAAGATGCCATGATGCCTTCAGTGCCTGCTTTAGCACTGCCCCACTGTCCCTAGAGACCAGGATGAGAAGACAGTTACACGCATGATTCCTCTTTCTCTGTGCAGCTCGAGGACATAAAAACAAAAACCCAAACTTCCTTTGTCCTAGGCCTGTTTGACACCATTACATTTCCATGAGAAATAAACTTTCATATGAAGAATACCACTGTCGAAAAATATGCACAAAGGGCTACAGAAATATGAGAAGAGCCTGGAAGAGTATATATGGGATATCTCAGTATATATGGGCCACCTGTTATATTGGATGAACACGAGGTTCCAGATCTCCAGCACGTTGGGGTCATCCTGGTTGACAAGATGTGCAGCATCCCGACCTCCAACCCGGTCATAGTGGATCTCACTGCAGGGACCACATGGACCTGTGTCACCCATCTCCCAGAAGTTATCCTTCATGTTGCCGGGGAGGATTTTAGCGTCATCCACCCTGCACACAGTGGGGAGGATAAGCCTGGTTATAACCACGGACAGGATTTAGCATAGACTTGCATCTGCTGCAAAAAGAGATCCTTATAAATTTCTACAAAGATGGACCACTCTCCGGCAATGACTAATGCCAAGCCTACATACAGACCCTGCTAAAGAGGCAGAACATGATTCTTCTCAAGACTGATAAACAATAGAATACAAAATATACATATGCTCCAAACATGACTAAATAAAAATATCCAAAGATATGGATAACACCTAGGAAGGAACACATTAAAAATGGAAACATTTATGCTGCATACCACCAAAATTTAAGCAAATATTTTCTTGACAAATGGTTCTTCATTTTAAGAAATGACTATATGACAGTATAAGTGTTAAAAAAATAACAAGCCCTGCTGATTAAAGTTACCCCTTAATACCCCAATTTAGTCATCTATATTTTACCTTAAAATGATACCAAAAAGAATATAATAAGATTAAAACATTTCAAAAATAGCTAACTGCTGAAAGTTGCTAGATAATAAAGCAATCCAAAAAGATTGTGCTTATTAATAAACAAAGCACAGACACAGAGAAAGCCAAGTAAAACAGGACTCAAAAAGTCAAGGTTAGTATTTAAGTTTCACATATATTACTGCCCAAAATGTTCAAGTACATTAGACTACAGAGGCTAACCACGTAGGAATTTCAGGCCAAGTACAAGGGGAAGCTGGATGGAATAATATACCTGAAGTAAAAGTTAAAAAAGGAAAGAAAGAAAGGCAGCTTAAGTGTACTAAAGTGTACTAAAAAGTTATGCACTAGCCCAGCTGGTGTGGAGGTAGAGGTTCAATTCCTAGCCAGGGGACATGCCCAGGTTGCGGGCTCAATCCCCAGTAGGGGGAGTGCACAGGTGACCGATCAATGCTTCTCTTATCGTCGATGTTTCTCTCTCTCTCCCTTTCCCTTCCTCTCTCTGAAATCAATAAAAACATATTTTTAAAAAAGATAGGCTTAGCCATAGCTGGTTTGGCTCAGTGTAAAGAGTGTCGGCCTGCAGACTGAGGGGTCCCAGGTTCGATTCCAGTCAAGGGCACATGCCCAGGTTGTGAGCTCGATCCGCAGTAGGGGGCATGCAGGAGGCAGCCAATCAATAAATGATTCTCATCATTGATGTATCTATCTCTCTCTCCCTCTCCCTTCCTCTCTGAAATCAATAAAAAAATTTTTAAAAGAAGAAAAAGATCTTCAGGTGAGGATTTAAAAGAAAAATAAAGATATTAGCTTAAGGCCATAGATAGTATTTTTTTTAAAAAGTTATGTACTAAAGAACAGAGTTCAGTAAAAAGAACAAGAAGATGAGACAACAACAACCAAAAAAAGAACATGAGACAAGGACACCATGGGCATCCCAGCTGTCTACAGGGTACATCGCTCCACAGATTCCTTTTGATACAGCACTTCACAAATTCTATTCAGTCTAAAGCACAGAACACATACAGCTCATCTATCATGTTACCTTTTATGCTACATGATTTTACTTTAGAATTATATTACATTTTTAAAAACCCAAATGGTTTTTGCTACTCCTCTCCTGCATCCCTAACCAAGGTCTCCCCCCTCTCCTCATTCCACATCCCCAAGTGAAAAACAAAAACAAAAAACAACTTCCTTTGTCCTAGACCTGTTTGATGCCATTACATTTCCATAAGAAATAAACTGTTTCATATTAAGAATATCACTCTGTTGAAAAAGATTCACAGAGGGCTACAGAAATATGAAAAAGGCCTGGAAGAGTATATATGGGATATCAAACTATTAACAATGGTTAATCTTAGAAATATTTTAATTCCTGTGTTTACATTTCTGTGTAGTAAATGTTTACATTTCTACAACACATGAATTATATACACAATTTCTAAAAATATACAAAAATTTAAAAATATGACTCTTTAAATGCATATAATTGAAAAAAAAATGACGCTTTATGTTGGCTTTCCAAAATAGAATGACCAATCAAACCTCCTAAGAAACAATGTGCGTACCAAAAGGTAATTACTCAGTCACTGCGCCTCCATCGGAAATGGGAAATAGCAATGTACTCCCAGTCCTGAAAGCCTACTCTGGCCCAATCACTTTACTCCTCCATTCTCTTCAACTGTGTGAGGTGCAGTCTTACCCCAAGTTTTGCCAGATCTGTTTGCACTCCAAGTCTGGTTCTAAGCCAGCTGCTTCATCCCCACCAAAGTAAGTAACATAAAGTCTTTCCACCGGAATGCCAAACTCTTGGGTGAGAAGTTCCAGAGCCATCTTACATGCCAATTCCTACAAAAAGGAACAAAAAGGAAGATGTGGAACATGGCCAAGCCAGTGTTTGATTTATTCTACAATTTAGTATGAGGACAAAAAGTCCAGATCCTGAGAACACGAGTAGAAAACGATAATATCTTCATTATATACTCAGCAGATACCCGGCCAGCATGGTTCAGTGGTTGAGCATCGACCTCTGAACCAGAAGGTCATGGTTCAATTCCTGGTCAGGGCACATGCCCGGGTTGCGGGTTTGATCCCCAATGTGGGGTGTACAGGAGGCAGCTGCTCAATGATTCTCTCTCATCATTGATGTTTCTATCTCTCTCCCTTCCTCTCTGAAATCAATAAAAATATATATTTTTATTTTTTTTTAAATATATTTTATTGATTTTTTACAGAGAGGAAGAGAGAGGGATAGAGAGTTAGAAACATCGATGAGAGAGAAACATCGATCAGCTGCCTCTTGCACACCCCCTACTGTGGATGTGCCCGCAACCAAGGTACATGCCCTTGACCGGAATCGAACCTGGGACCCTTGAGTCCGCAGGCCGACGCTCTATCCACTGAGCCAAACCGGTTTCGGCAATAAAAATATTTTTAAAAATAAGTAAACTCAACAGAATTCAGGATTGATTAGTGATTTATGCAAGAAATCCAAATGTGAACTGTAATCATCAAATTATAGGTATTGCCACCAGGAAGTCTTAAAATATCATCATTTAGAAGATTTACTCCTAAGTGATATTTCATACTTTAAACAAGCAAAATTAGAACCCGCTTCCCTCAGTGGTAATGACTGTTTTGCTCAAAACCCAACAGACCCCCTGCTTTGATCTTACCTTGAAGTAATCTCCAAAAGACCAGGAGCCCAACATCTCAAAGAAGGTGTGATGATAGACATCCTTGCCCACGTCGTCCAGGTCATTGTGTTTGCCCCCAGCCCGGATGCATTTCTGGGTATTGGCAGCTCTGCTCAGCTTTGCCATGGGGTGAGACGGATCAATAGTGTTCAGGAAGATGGGTTTGAACTGAAACAAAGAAGGACACATTTCAACTTTTAAAGAGCTGTAGGTAGAATAGGTGGCCACACACTGACAGGAAGACAGCACACACAAGCTCTTCAGTTTGTGATTTAATTAGCCAGGAATAGAGAAACTTCTCAGAGGCAGGTGGCCCTGTGAGGCTACCGCAGAGGCAACCTATCCTGGAGCAGCTTCTCCCCGATTCTAGTTCTCTAACGGTCCCCACCAGTGACACGACCTGTGCAGGGGAAAGGCCTGCCAGATCTAAGGTAATAGCCAAAGGTGGATGCGCTGAAACGTGTGCTTCCTTGCAAATCTGACAGTCAGGGTTTATATCATCTTTCTGGAAGAACTTATTCTAAAAGCGATGTACTGGCGCCGTAGCCGGTTTGGCTCAGTGGATAGAGTGTCAGCCTGCGGACTGAGGGTCCTGGGTTCGATTCCAGTCAAGGGCACATGCCCGGGTTATAGGCTCCATCCCCAGTAGGGGGAATGCAGGAGGCAGCTGATCAATGATTCTCTCTCATCCTTCATGTTTCTATCTCTCTCTTCCTCTCTGAAATCAATAAAAATATATTTTTAAAAATTAAAAAATAGCCGAAACCGGTTTGGCTCAGTGGATAGAGCGTCGGCCTGCGGACTGAAAGGTCCCAGGTTCGATTCCGGTCAAGGGCATGTACCTTGGTTGCGGGCATATCCCCAGTGGGGGGTGTGCAGGAGGCAGCTGACCGATGTTTCTCTCTCATCGATGTTTCTAACTCTTTATTCCTCTCCCTTCCTCTTTGTAAAAAATCAATAAATATATATTTTAAAATAAATAAATAAATAAATAAATAAAAATAAAAGCGATGTACCAGCTTGGTAGTAAAGGTGAGAAGGAAGAAAAAAAATTGAGACCTTCATTAAGGGAGTAAAATCAACATGACTGAATGTGTAGGGAGACAGTATCACCTTGCTATGGTACACCATTGTTATATGTGTAACTCTGCCTTATTTTTCCCACTAGACCTCTCCAATTTGGTAACTACCAGCCACTTGTGAATATGTAAAACTGAATGAATTAAAATGAAATAATTAGTAATTATAATTTTTTTTAATCCTCACCCGAGGATACTTTTCCATTGATTTTTAGAGAGAGTGGGAGAAGGAATGACAGAGAGAAACATCGATATGAGAGAAACACACCAATCTGTTGATTGCTGCATGCGCCCTGACCAGGGCCTAGGCTGGGGAGGAGCCTGCAACCGAGGTATGTGCCCTTGACCATAATCAAACCCGGGACCCTTTGGTCGCAAGCCAACGCTCTATCCACTGAGCCAAACCGGCTATGGCACTAATTATAATTTTTTAAAAATGAAAATGATGTTTCTTCTTCTTTTTAAATATATTTTTATTGATTTCAGAGAAGAAGGGAGAGGGAGAGAGAAATAGAAACATCAAAGATGAGAAAGAATCATTGATTGGCTGCCTCCTGCACACCCCCCACTGGATGCCCAGGAGCCTGCAACCTGGGCATGTGCCCTGACCGGGAACCGAACTGTGACCTCCTAGTTCATAGATCAATGCTCAACCACTAAACTATACTGGCCAGGCATCATCATTAATGTTTCTATCTCTCTCCCTCTCCCTTTATCTCTGAAATCAATTTAAAAAAGAGACTATAAAAACCCCAATAAAACTGTGCATGTCCTAGAATGAGAATGAAAGCAAAGCTTTGAAAGAATCATGAAGAACTGACTTGTTTTATAAAGAAAAAAAACACAAAGATAATGAAGATATGAAGGAAAATCACAACAATTAACAACTCTCTTCAGGGCTCAGCAAGGTTAACCCAGCTTCTGATTCTAATAAAACAGCCTTTTCCTTAGGGGAAAACAAAGGCAAAACTTAACAGACTACACACAGGATGTAACTGCTTACCCATGTCCTTCTTTTGACTTGGCCTGACATTTTTACTTTTAGTTGCATTTTTCTTGAGAGGCATACAGGTTTTTTTTAAAAAATATATTTTTATTGATTTTCCACAGAGAGGGAGGGAGAGGGACAGAGAGCTAGAAACATCGATGAGAGAGAAACATCGATCAGCTGCCTCCTGCACACCCGCCACTGGGGATATGCCCGCAACCAAGGTACATGCCCTTGACCGGAATCGAACCTGGGACCCTTGAGTCCGCAGGCCGATGCTCTATCCACTGAGCCAAACCGGTTAGGGCGAGGCATACAGGTTTTATCTGTGGATATCGGGGCCTCTCATCACAACTAAAAATAATAGCTAATATTTGAGTACCTACTCGAATACTGTGCTAAACATTTTTAATGCATTAACTTTATTTACTCCTTTCTTCAATCTAAAGGCAAGCACTACTATTATTCAATGACATAAAGTAAGTTCCAAAGACCACACAGTGAGTGACAGATCCGGGATTCTGTCGGACTCCGAGAGCTTTGCTTTTATCACTGCTCTGCTGCCTCCTATGTGGACAAATAGCCAGGAAGAAGGGAGAAAAGCCTTACCTGGTTCATGCCCGCATTGGCAAAGAGCAAAGTGGGGTCATCCAATGGGATGGTAGCAGATGAGTGAACATAGGTGTGCTCATTCCTCTTGAAGAAATCTATAAATCGCTGCCGAATTTCACTTGCTGTGAGAGTTGAGTCCATCTTGAAAGTAACCCTACAGAAAATAACCAAAGAAAAAGATGAGGAAGAAACTAAGAGATAAGTAGGCATTACATAAGACTCCTGGCTTCTTAGGCCAGTGGTCTGCAAACTGCGGCTCGCGAGCCACATGCGGTTCTTTGGCCCCTTGAGTGTGGCTCTTCCACAAAATACCACGGCCTGGGCAAGTCTATTTTGAAGAAGTGGCGTTAGAAGTTTAAAAAATTTGGCTCTCAAAAGAAATTTCAGTCGTTGTACTGTTGATATTTGGCTCTGTTGACTAATGAGTTTGCCGACCACTGTCTTAGGCCAAGTCAAAGCAGGACACAGGTAAACGGTTTGATCTAAACCTCTCTGTTGCCCTAGCCTAGCTGGTTTGGCTCAGTGGGTAGAGTGTCAGTCTACAGACTGAAGGGGCCCAGGTTCGATTCCAGTCAAGGGCACAAGCCCAGGTTATGAGCTCAATCCTCAGTGGGGGGTGTGCAGGAGGCAGTTGATCAATGATTCTCTCTCATCCTTGATGTTTCTATCTCTCTCCCCCTCTCCCTTCCTCTCTCTAAATCAATAAAAACATATTTAAAAATTTTTTTAAAGGTTGTATACAGTGAACATGAAACTCTCTCTGATTTTGTTTTAACCAAAATTTCAATTGATTTATTCACAACTCAATCAACTCATTATTCAAACAAAAGCCCTTTGATCAAAAAGATGGTGAAACACTGGTTGATAGAGCCAAATAAATAGCTGACTGAAATTTCTACAGATGAGGACTTTGTGTCCATGGTAAGGAGTCAAGGCTGGGGTTTTTCGAAACTTTGTCACACCACATTCTTCCTTATCCCTTCTCATCATGCTCTCAATGAATCTCAATAAAGGTGACAAAAATGAATTTACGGTGGTAATTGTGAGCAGCACCATTTTAGCTGTTTTGCAATGTTCACTGCTCGTCCTCTACATGGGCTACCTGAGGCAAGGAAGCAGGAACTTTCCATTTTTGCTTCTTCATTCAACTTACTGAATGCATACCTTGGTCCTAGAAACCCAGGTGAATGAGTCTATGTCTTTAATGGGGAGACAACCATATACAGAAATAACCTCGACATGATGTAAAAGAATCCACTATATTGGACAACAATAAGCCCAATAAAGCCTGGGACTATTAAAAACTGTGTCACCACCACCACCACTCATTCATCTACTCAATATAAATAAGGTGGCAGGCCGTGCGGGGTACAAAGGCGGGTCCTCAGATTCCACTTCCTAGCAGGAAATGGGAGAGTCCCGAGTACCCTGCCACACTAGCCTTTAAGGACGTTTCAACAAGCTCTTCGTTTGCCAGGTCAGCTATCTACCCTACTCCCACTTTTTCCCATTTTTCTAATTTCTCATGCTTGATATCTTAATTTCAAAGAGACTTATTTAAGGAAGCCTTCTCCTGGTGGATCAGATTCTCCTTATTTTATTCTCAAAGCCCCGGGCATCTTCCTTCAGTTTCCTGCATTTGATGGCTTGTGTAAGCCATCTCCCCATCAGGCTGCAAGTTCTAAACCAGTGCAAACCATGACTGGTCTTTGCTCCCCGTGACAGGTATATCCTCGGCATCTAGGATAGTGGTTGCTAACAATTTCATGACTAGGTATTAATAAGTCTTTAAGAGCAAACTCTGGGTGAACTTAAAAGCACACCAGGAAACGCGGACTGTCTGAGAAAGCAATAGCTGAACATGATGGGGCCTGGACCACTATCAGTTGTTCAGCTAATTTTAAGAACGGTTCCTACAGATTCCACCCTGGACCACCAACGTTCCGCTCATCCCTAGGAGATAAAAACTTAAGTATAGAAATAAAACCTCAGCTTTGGGTGGGTAGTCAATGGCAACCGGGATCCTCCCCAGATCTCGGTCCTCGTGAAGGCCACCGGAGGCCGCTCCACTCCAGCGCTCGGATGTCGTGCCCGCAAGGCAGCTGCCCTGGCCCCGGCTCCCCGCAAGGTCCAATTCCAGAGGCCTGGCGAGGCCTGGCCAACGAGCCACTGCGGCCGCTGCGCTCTCAGACCCCGGCCCTGCCGCCCTCGCGGTAGATTTCCAAGGCTGCCTGCTTCTCCCGAGGCTCGCCGTCCCTCACTCCCTCCGCAGCCCACCGCCAGCGGCCCGCGAATACCTGTGGGCGCACACAGGGCAGATGCGCAGCCAGAAACCAGCGCCGGCCGCAACGCGCAGCGCCCCGTCCAATCAGAGCGCGCAGCTGGGAAGTGCCCCACCGCGCCTTGCCTCTGAGAGACTCCGTTGGCCAACGAGTATGCCAGTCAACCCGGGCTTCTCAGCGGGTTTCTGGGAAGGCAGCTCTAAATTGGCTGATGCAACGGCGGGGAAAGAAGGAAAGGGGTGCGTCACGTGACAGAGTAGGGTGTGGACTCTGGGGGCTGACGTTTTGGTTTCCGTATAAAAAGTCCTAGTAGCTGACAGGGTTAGTAAGGGGAGACGGTGACGTGTGTTTGATACAGGTCACAGCTCTTGATATGTAGTTTTGATCATTGTAGTTACAGAATGGCATGTAGTCCTGAAAGATTCTGATATAATGTGCCTACGGGTACACCACTTGTCCTTGTCAGACTTCCTTGGATTTAGTTGTGGAAGAAGTGATTTAATAGTTGAATTTCGCATCTGCCCCTTGACTTGCCTTTGAAAAACAATAGTTAATATTTATATGTGAGGTATATTGTATTAAAATTTTCACAGAGGTGACTGGTTGGTGTGGCTCAGTTGAGCTTCATCCCGTGCACCAGGAGGTCGCCCACTGGATTCGTGGTCAGGGCACAATGCCGGGCTGGGGGCTAGATCCCCAGTAGGGGGTGTGTAGGAGGCAGCCCATGGATGTTTCTCATCAATGTTTCTCTCTCCCTCTCCCTCCCACTGAACAATAAAAACATATTCTTATAATTTCATATAGATTATTTCTAACATTTAATTTTTAAACTGTATGAGGCTGGCCAGCTGCCATGCCATTTTTACTGATGAGGTAACTGCCTTGCCCAAGTTCACACTGAAGAATATGGTGCCAAGCCAGGATCCAAACCCACCTCTAATTCCAAAGTCCCTACTCTATAACCTACAGCATCCGATATATCAAAATACCCTAGTATACAATTGTACTACTGTCCAAAACAGAGTTAAAGATATTGCAGAAAAAATTTACTTTTTAAAAAGATATATTTTTTTGTCGATTTCAGAGAGGAAAGGAGAGGGACAGAGAGGCAGAAACATCAATGATGAGAGAGAATCATCGATCCCGCAACCCTGGCATGTGTCCTGACTGGTAATCGAACTTTGACCTCTTGTTCATAGGTCGATACTCAACCATTCAGCCATGCGGGCTGGTCAGAAAAATGTTACTTTTTATGTAATATAGCATCCTATACAAATAGATAAAGCTCAAAAGCCAGTGTTGTTGTTTTTTTAATCACCTGAATTAACTTTCTAGTTCACAGCAATTCAATAATCTTCAACATATCTAACATTTATTGAACATGCACTGATCTAAGCTTTTGCTCCTCATAACTTTATAATGAGTTACTATTATTATCTGCTTTTAAAAAATTATCTGCTTTTAACAACTGAGGCACTAAGAGGTTGAGACAGTAAAGGATAAAACCAAGAGACAAGTGTTTGTTCTGACCCAAATGGGCCCCAAAAGAGTAGGCATATTAAACCTAAACAATCTGTAATATGGGTCAGACTGACATGCCACCGCAGTGAATATGAAAGCTAAAACTATACAAATTGCATTTTTAAAATAAAATAAAGTAATACAGGTTGACATCTCAATAACTTTGCTATGTTGCCAGAGTTATTGTTATTGTTCAGACAGCACCTACACTGATGAAAGAATGAGAGACAATTTTTTTTAATTGTATTCACTTAATATAGGAGAGGAGCATGAGAACTATATAATTAACTAAAGTCAAACAAAGTTTAAGTCAGGGGCCTGTTACATGCTGCCTGACATGGAACTTGGCCGGCCAGAGATGAAAGCAGACCAGGAGGAGCCTCCAGAACAAAGTATCTGCAAAGATTAATAGCTACTCACCCAGACCATACCCATACACAAGGACACAAAATATACCTTAAAGGTTAAACTTAATCCCAACTTTCCCCCCACTCTCTTATTTCCCCATGGCAGGAATTTTCCATAGAGACTACAGATATAAGCTCAAACTCCAGAGACAACTGGGATCTCTCTTCCTTCTCTTGTGAGGAGAGTCCACTACTCTCAGTGGAGTGGCTTTTCTTGCTTATCTTCTCTGCTCAATAAACTGACTTCCACTTTAACCTCTTGACTGGCTCGCTTCTTGAATTTTTTCCTGCTCAAAGCCAAGAACCCTGCTGGCTCAGGGTTTGAGTCTCCCTTTGGGACTTCACCCTCTGGTATCACATTCAGTGGCAACAAAGAGAAATTGTAATTTAGGTCCAAAAGTCACATTCTCCTAAACATGAATTTTCTACATGAGTTATTCAGATAATTACCCAGTTCTCTATGATATTTTTCTCTTGTAGATGTCAACTACATAGTGGAAGGAAAACTATCTCAATGCAACTCAATGTGAATTGAGTATTTTAGGAAACTTCTTATTCTGGGCTAAGCAAATAGACCTATTGTAAGAGTAAACGCTATACACACGACTTGCTCTGCAACAGAACATTGGTAGACCCTCACCTTGGACCATGAGGAAGACAACAGGGGCTCAAGATAGTTCAACTAAAATACTCAGTTTTGTAAAAACTGGTCCTAGATTCTGATTCTTCCATAGCACCTAGGCTACTTTTAGCATCTATAATATGGACTTAGAATGTTCATTTATTTGCTCTCAGATCAAACGGGAGTGACTGAATCGTTGTTTTCAGACCATAAGATGCTGTAGAAATCAGCTGGGGCATTAAAATGTAGATCCTGATTTAGTAGATCTGGAGTGGGGCCTGAGATTTTCCATTTCTAATAGGCTCCCTGGAGATAGCTGTACTGCTGGGGATCACACTTGGAGTAGCAAAGGCCTAAACTCCAGAATGAACTTTTTGAGCTGTTTGTTCAGAGACAAAGATTTAAAAGTTTGATCTACGGAGGGGGTATGCATTCCTCATCTAGCTATTCACCAAACGAGTGTCTATTATGCATTAGTCCCAGAAGATCACCATTAAAGAAAGCAGATAATGCCTTGCCCTTGGGAGTCCCCAAGTCCAGCCCGGCAGCCGTACATTTAGCGAAAAGTGACAAAACTCACACCAAGGCGCCCCCACTGGAGCCTAGTCTCGGCCTTTGCCCGCAGGAACCTGGCGCGCTGATTGGCTGGCGGGTCCCCCGCCACAGCCAATGAGCTCGGGAGGCCGTTGGTTGGGGGCAACGGCCATGCTGCCGCGCGATGGCCGGGGCCGCTGGCCGAGGCCAAGGTTGGGCCTTGAGGTGCTTTCTGCTTCCCTGCCCGTGGGAGATGTGAGTATTTCAAAGGGTAGAGGATGACCCTCTCTTCAACATCTGGGTGTCTTCCTTGCCTCCCCACTGGGGGTGGGGCTCGAGTAATAGCTAGTATTTATTGAGCCTTTGCCATAGGCCCAGCGCTGGACCGATGGCCTTACCCTGGTGATCTCCTTGAATCCTTGAACAGTGAGATAGGTACTTAGGATGATTTCAGAGAAGAGGCTTCCTAAGGCCACATGGGAGTCAAATGCAGGAGGCTGAATTCAAATCTAGATGCTCTGTATTCCTGAGTCCTCTCTCCACATTCCATTTTGGAGACCAGATTTCTCCTTAGCAGGAGTCTCATATTATGCAGGTTTGGGGAGGTGGACGTAGGAGAGTCTAGAATCCTGATGCTTATTTTTAGTTGTTTTTAAATGCTTTTATTGATTTTAGAGAGAAAAGAACGGAGAGGGATAGAAACATTGATGAGAAACATTAATACCTATGGGCTGCCTCCTGCACGTCCCCTACTGAGGGTCCAGTTCGAAACCCGGGTATGTGCCCTGACTGGAAACCCAACCGGTGATCTCTTGGTGCATAGGTCTTCGCTGAACCACTAAGCCATCTCGGCTAGGCTGTTGTTTTTTAATAGAGAAAGCAACATATACTTAAAGCATTTATGGGAAGGATGAGCACCAAATTCAGGAGAGCTGCTGTCTCTTGGGATGGCTATGGAGGGACTTCAATTGAGTCGTAATTGTTTTATTTCTTAAGCTGTGAGGGGGTAACCTAGATGTTTGTTATATTATTCCCTTTCTTGTTTGTCTGAAATACAATTTTAAAAGGAAAACATGCACATGGAAAATAAATTTCAGAGGATCAAGTGTACATAACAGAAAGGAAGTCTCTTCCACCCCAGATTTCTAGAGTCCCTCCTCACTAGAAACCACTGTATCTGTTTTGTGTATATTAAACATTTTGTATAGTAGGTACTAGTGTATTAGTATATCTGATTTTATTTTTATTTTGGGTGTGTTGGTTTTTGTTGTTGTTTTTGCACAAGTGTATCCTATTATATACAGTCAACACTTTAGATGACTTAATTTTAAAAATATATATCTTTATTGATTTCAGAGAGAAAGGGAGAGGGAGAAGGAGAGATAGAAACATCAGTGATGAGCCCTAGCCAGTTTTGCTCAGTGGATAGAGCATCGGCCTGCAGACTGAAGGGCCCCTGGTTTGATTCCAGTCAAGAGCACATGCCTGGGTTGCAGGCTTGATCCCCAGTAGGGGGCGTGCAGGAGCCAGCCAATCAATGATTCTCTCTCATCATTGATGTTTCTCTCTCTCTCTCCCGCTTCCTTCCTCTCTGAAATCAATAAAAAAAAAAATAAAAATAAAATAAAAAAGGAAACATCAATGATGAGAATCACTGATTGGCTGCCTCCTGCATGCCCCCACCTGGGGATTGAGCCCACAGCCCTGACACATGCCCTTGACTGGAATCGAACCCAGGACCCTTCAGTACACAGGCTGATGCTCTATACACTGAGCCAAACCGGCTAGGGTTAGATGACTTAATTTTTAACCTCATTAGACTTAAAAAAATCCATTAACCTCCATTAGTCCTGTGATTAATATAATTTCTTTGGCAAAATATTCCCAGGGTTGTTTCTCACATGATGAAATGTAGGTCATGGCTTCTCGGGCTGTGTGTTCGCCTTTTTCTTTTTTTACATCCTCAACTGTAGGATAAAAAAAACCCCACTTCCCCAATTAACTCTTTAAAGGGTGCAGGAGAAAAAGAATCATGACAAATAAAGAACTGCTGGGAACTGCTTTATCCTTTCCCAAACATTTTTATTCATACTCTCCAGGTAAAATTCCACATAGAGCCCACTACTGCTCGAACTTAATTTATTGTATGTAGTGGAATATTGGCAAAGTGAGAGAAGTGGGGATTCATTTTCTCCGGTGCAGGAAAATGCCCCTTTTTTCTAGTGAAGTAGCAAGGGGAGAGAAGCTTGTATGACTTCAGCAGGAAGCATCTGTCACACTTAATACTTCTTTTACCTCTTCTAAAAGCACAAGATACTTTTGCCTTTTTGTTTTGTTTTGGGTTTTTGCCTTTTTAATAATTCTCCCAGTCACACGATCCTTACATAGGAGCGCTGGATTCTAACCTAGGCACAGTTAACTTCAAAAGTCAAGCCAGATGGGAGGGGTTCCCTGGAGTGAAGTCATTTGCTCGTTAAGCTATTCTGCACTTTTCTTTGACCACTTACCAATCTCTTCTTCGCTGACTCTTGTCAATCCCCACTGAAACTGTGTCTGTTCGGCTCTGCAAACATCCTTGCTCTCTCTTGTCTCTAATCCTCTATCTGGAACGCATTTCCCTAGCACCTTCCTTGAGTATTTTTCAAGGTGAAATTTCTCCAAGTGGTGTTGGCTCTGGGACAAAATTTCAATCAAACGGTTTTTGAGAGGGCTGATTCCCAACACCCTGGCCAACACTTGGACATCGGAAATTACCAACCTGAAAAGTGATTTATTTTTTTAAAAAAGATATGCTTGTTTCAGTATGCATTTGGTGACTATTTGTAATGGTTTTGTGTTTCGATATCTTCAATCTGTATGAGCCGCTTCTATGCCACTATCCTGAGCAGAAATGTGGTTTTGCTCTTCGTTGGAGAGGCAATTGACAAAAGCGTTAAGATAACTACCTCAGTTCTGTTCTAGTTGTTAAATAAGAAAGTGTGAGCCCAGTCAGGGTGGCTCAGTGGTTGAGGGTCAATCCATGAATCAAGAGGTCATTGGTTCCATTCCTGGCTAGGGCACACATGCCAGTAGCAGGCTCCATCCCTAGTAGGGGCGTGAAGGAGGCAGCCAATCAATGTTTCTCTCTCATCGATGTTTCTATCTTTCTATCCCTATCCCTTCTTCTCTCTCTAAAATCAATAAAAACATATTTAAAAAACAAGAAAAAGTAAAAATGAAAGCGTGAGTTAAGCGGGGTTGACAGAAGGGACAGCCCCAAGGGGGCCAGGGCCGACGCGGACTTCGACGTCACTGCGGCGCGCCGCTTCCGGTCCCCAGCGCGGGTGCGAATGACTTACCCCTCTGTGGGGCGGGAGCCGGGCTCACCGCGACTCCGGGAGCCCACGATCGCGCTGTGCCAGTCGGCAAGTCCGCCAGCACCAGCGTCCCACCCGCGCCCGGGACCATGGCCACTGACTCGTGGGCCCTGGCGGTGGATGAGCAGGAAGCGGCGGCCGAGTCGGTGAGTTGGCTTGAGCCATAAAAGGGCAGAATCAGTTTTGGCCGGGGATCAGCTCCATGGGAACGGACACTCCCTAGGTTGGTCTGGGCCGGACAGGATGCCGGCGGGGATGGGGCATGAACCCTGAGCTATCTTTGTTGACCCACCTCACATGTTATGTAAACATAGGTGAGTGCTCCCATCTATAAAGAGCCCAGCCGCCTGCCCATCTTCCTGGAATCCGGACTGATCATAGATTGCATCAACACTGTGGATTGTAATCACTTTTGTAGGTGTTATTTTCCACCTCCCGATTCTGAGGTTTTTGGGCTTAGGGACCAGGGGTTACTCATATCTGTGTGCTTCCTCAGCTTGCTTAGTGATCATGAGTGAGCCACTCAGTAGGCCTGGCAGTCAGTAAATCCTCTCCTGATCTGCTTAACTTTGTTCTGGGACTGACACCAAGGAAGCAAGATATGAGTTAAATGTTACTATGTAGAATTAATTTCTATCACCTAGACACAATAAATTCTGATATTGCTTTGAACCTACTTCTTTTATTTTTTTTTCTCTGAATTCAAGAACAAGGACTTTGTCTTATTTTCTATAGCTGATAAGGAATATGCACATAATTTTAAACACTGGTTCCCACCACCACCAATTTTTAAATTAGTAAGTGCCATACTGTTTTCCAAAGTGGCTGTACCATTTAGTGTCCTCAGAATGTTCCTCCTGACTGGCCAGATTTTGCGGAGAGGATCCTCAGATTTCCTGCCTGGAGGGTAGAGGTCTGACCAGTGTCAGTGGAGTGGGAGGAGAAGGTGGAGGTCTCAGCACTCATGAGTATACCTGGTTCCATTTAATACTCCCATTCTCATCATGGCATCCCCTTCCTCTACTATAGCCCTTAGCTTATTCATTTCATTGTTTCTCATGCCTAGCTGGCACTGTTAATTGAGTAAGTAAGCTGTATAGTTTGTTTTATATTACATGGCTCTGTCAGAAACTTTTGGACATGCATTCTCAATATATACATATTTAGTTATTGCATACTGTACTGTTTTGCTAAATATATTATGTACATTATAAAGCATACACAAAAGTAATAAAAGCTGAAATAAAGAATGTTTTTTTGCTGGCTTTATACTGGTACTTTCATTAATGTCTCAAGGTACAATATATACATAGGAAAAAAATCATATTAGCCATTGCAAATATGAATATATATTTCAAATGGTTTGAATGTTTTTACTAACTTGTTAGGTCAGATTATATTGTCATTGTCTTAATCTATTAATATATCTAAAAGAGTTTGTTAGGAGTTGGTAGCTTTGTCATTTTCTTATTTGCTTGAGTTTGCATTGTTAGAATTATCTTTTTTTAAATATATCTTTATTGATTTCAGAGAAGAAGGGAGAAAGGGGAGAGACACAGAGAGAAACATCAATGATGAGAGAGAATCATTGATCAGCTGCCTCCTGCATGCCCCCTACTGGGGGTCAAGCCTGCAACTCAGGCATGTGCTCTTGACTGGAATCGAACCCGGGACCCTTCAGTCTGCAGGCCAACGCTCTATCCACTGAGCCAAACCAGCTAGGACATCGAATTATCTTTAAGACAGAACAGAAACTCATAATACACCCTTGTGACAATGAACATTCAGATATAATATGATTAGCTCCTATAAATTTCAGCAGATATATACTAGCCATTTTACTTACCTTACTACAATAAAACCCGGGATTTTACAAAATTGCATCTTGGGACCCTATTTTTAGAGCATTATGGTGGGATTTTATCCTATTATCTTATTTTTTATCATTTATTTATCCTCACCTGAGGATAATTTTCCATTAATTTTTAGGGATAGTGCAAGAGAGAGGGAAAGACACAGAGGATCACTGATGTGAAAGAAGCACACCAATTGGTTGCTTCCTGGGCCCAGGCAGGGAGGAGCCTGCAACCAAGGTACAAGCCCTTGACAGGAATCAAACCCAGGACCCTTTGGTCTGCAGGCCGACCCTCTATCCACTTAGCCAAACCAGCTAGAGCTATCTCTTTTTTTAAATAACAGGTTTAATGAGGTATTACATACCATATATTTTATCCATTTTTAAACATACAGTTCTCTAGTTTTTAGTATATTCAGAGTTGTGTAGCCATCACCATAATTTTAGAATTTTTTAAATCACCTCTGAAAGAGACTCTGTATGCCTTAGCTGTTACTCCCCATTTCCCTCCAACCTCTCACCCTAGACAACCACTAATGTACTTTCTGTCTGTTTAGATTTGCCTATTCTAGACATGTCATATAAATGGAATCATATAATATGTGGTCTTTTGTGTCTGACTTCTTTCACTTAGCATAATGTTGTCAAGGTTCATCCATGTTGCAGCGGATATCAGTATTCATTCCTTTTTTTTTTTTTTATTCATTCCTTTTTATTGCCAAATAATATTCCTGTGTATAGATATACCACATTTTATCTAATCATCATGTCCACTGATTAGATTGGATTCTTTCTACTTTTTGACTATTATGAATAATGTTGCTATGATCATTTCATATACAAGTTTTTATGTGAACATATATTTTCAATTCTCTTGGGTATATATCTAGAACTGGCATTGTTGGGTTATACAGTAACTGTATGTTTAACGTTTGAAGAACTGTGAGACTGTTTTCCAAAGCAGCTCTACCTCTGTATCATCTTTACATTATTATTTTCTTTGAGATTAGTACTGTCTATGAGGCACTACTATGTAGAGATTAAGACCTCAGGTCTAGCTAGACAGACTTGGAATTGTATCCCACGTCCCTCACTTACTAGTTATATAACCTTGGGCAAACTGCTTAACTTTTCTGTGCCTCAATTTCCACATCTGAAAAATGGGGATAACATAATACCTACTTCACTGAGTTATAGACATGCTAGATATAAGTGCTATATAAGTGATAGCTATTATTATTGTTATTTTTATCAATAATTCACAGTTTCTTTGCAGGAACCTTTTAATATATTTTTTTATTGATTTTTTTACAGAGAGGAAGGGAGAGGTATAGAGAGTTAGAAACATCGATCAGCTGCCTCCTGCACACTCCCGACTGGGGATGTGCCCGCAACCAAGGTACATGCCCTTAACCGGAATCGAACCTGGGACCCTTCAGTCCACAGGCCGACGCTCTATCCACTGAGCCACACCGGTTAGGGCTGCAGGAACCTTTTAAATTACTTGTCCATATTATATGGATTAGTTAGGTGATCCTGAATAAGATTTGTGAATCTACTTAACCATGCACAGGTAAATTATAACAGATCACAATAAAACTGAACAAATGACTAAAAACACCTCTGTTGCCTTGGCCTGTGTTGCTCAGTGGCTGAGCATCAACCTATGAACCAGGAGGTCACAGTTCAATTCCTGGTCAGGGCACATGCCCAGGTTGTGGGCTCGATCCTAAGTAGGGGAGTGAAGGAGGCAGATGATCAATGATTCTCTCTCATCATTGATGTTTCTATCTCTCTCTCCCTCTCCCTTCCTCTATAAAATCAATAAAAATATATTTTAAAAAAACACACCTGTTACTCTTTGCCTTTAAGAAACTCTCACTGAGGATCCCACAGGCATTGTATGACATGTGACTATAACATGTACAGTGCTACGTTACTATATTTTAAATATTCATTAAGCTTCATTTCTTATTCATTTTAGGTAAAAAAAATATTAGATTCTGTTTATATTTATTTCCTCAGTCCCCAGTGGCTCCTTTGTTTACCCTTTGTTCCATGGGAGATTTCTTTTCAGTTTAGAGGAGGGAGAACAGATGAGAAAACTGATGAATAAGATTCCTACTTCACTATTTTGCCTAAGACCCTCCCTTTTCACTATAGTTCACTTAACATTAAATCTTTATTTCTCAAGCATCCTTTTTCAGATAGCTTTGAATAAAATGCAGTCTGTAACTATAGTTTTCAATTATTTTAATGTATCTTGAAAACTAAAATATTAAAGGCATTGAAAAAATGTGGATATTATAAGGTAGGTGTTTTTCCTTTTTTGCCTTTTGGTTAACTTTCTGAATTTTAAGGTGGTTTCCAATGAAGACACCAGAGAAATTGGTTTTTCATTTTTGGTCCAAAGAAATAGAGCAAAGGAAGGTATCTGGACTAACTGCTCTCAACATAAGTTTCAGTGTTCAGTTAACTTACTGCAGTGGATAATAGAAACTTGTGCTGCTGCTTTTGCCTTATGGGCTTAAGAGATCCTTGTAGTCAAATGAGGGCTATGTTTTTAGATTCTGCTGGAACCTCTCCAGAATTCTGATACATTTATATTAAAATATCTATTTGTTTCATTTACATTGTTGCTACCAACTTTCCCAATACATTGTACTTTGTTTTTCTCACCCTACACAGTGTATTTTAGCTATTTTAACTACTTTTAACTTTGATTTGAAAAAAATCTATAAACAAAAGAATACTAGTTTGTTCTCTTGCCACTGAATATTTAAATGCTTTGCAGTAATGGTTATTTCTAATTCTTTTATACCTCATTAACTTATTTAGACTTCAGCCCTAACATTTATTTTAAGTAGCTTTTATGACCCTAGGAGTGAATACTGTTAACCTTACTCTTGTAAATATTGCCAATAAGTCAGTTAGTCTGTCTCTTCTTTAACAGCCCTGAATATTGCTGGACTTAAACTAAGTTCATTGACAGGATGTGAAGGAGGAATACTTTAGTGAAGACTAAAATAACTGAATACCTACACTATTTATATATTATGTACTGTGCTGACTGCTTCATTTCATTACCTATTAGTGTGTGCTCTATTCTTCAGAATTAATGAAGATTTTTACTGCATTATGATGATTTTATTTTTTTTGGCCAATTTCCTTTCTTGCCAGGCTCTCCAGTGTGTTTCCTCTTCCCCCCACCACCAAAGCAGACCGACACCAGAAACCCTTTTCAGTTTCCATTAGTAGAAGTTCCTCCATTTCTAACTAACCACCCATTAAAACAACTTTTTCATTCCTCCCTCTTTCCCCCTTCTGAGACTTAGAGGAAAGACAGAAGTGAACCTCAAGACATAACGAACCTGTGTTGGTGATGCTTTAAGAAATACCCTTTATTATGATTTTCATACTTTTACCCTGCACTAGGTTGTCTTTGACACCACTTAATATTTTCAGATTATAGCACCTGCTTTGTGCTATATCCAAAAATCAATTAAAAATACCTCCTGTCTTTAAGGTATTTTTTTTTTCAGCTTTATTGAAGTATGATTGACAACTTACAGGGTATTTTCATTCTAATAGGGGGAAAAAATCCTGCCAGGATATCCCTAATTTGCAGTGTCTGATCAAAGTCCTGATAATTCTTTCTTTGAAATGTTTCTTTGCTGTGTTCCTTCCTATCTATTCCTACTTCAGCCTGCTGCGTATTTTGAGTACACAGCATGCAATAATCCTCCAAGCTGTTCCAAGTTTAAAATATCAGACATCCAGCACAAGGCGACCTCAATGTGAGTGAGGCTGCATATCAGTATGCTGTGGTCCTGTGGCTCAGACATATCCTGTAGCATAACTGATTCCTACTTACAGATGCATTTTCCAAAATCCCTTTAAATTTCCTCTTGTTTGGAATATGAGAACATGACAACTCAACTGATATTCTATTTAGAGGTCTTTGAAATCAGAAAATTAAGCAAACTCATAAATTATCATTTTCTCTAGAGATTGTAATTAGGAATTTATGGATTACAAAAGGAGCCTAGCAGAACAATCTAATGAATAGGTCTTGAGAGTGGCTCATGTTTCCCAAGCTACACTGGGGAGGCTCTATTGATTTAAAATCTTATACTTGATTTTCCTGACACTTTCCATCCTCCCCTATATTCTCCATTTAGTTGAGCAACTTGCATCTTAAGGAAGAGAAAATCAAACCAGATGCCAATGGTGAGTAACTAAAAGCTAGTTTGAAAACAAATGTGATTTATACTAGTATTTCTGTTTTAACATAACTGTCTGGAAAAACATTATATATGCATCCAGACCAGGGCCTGGCAGATACTAGCAGTCATTTGATTTGGAAATCAATAAACTGAATTGTTTTGTTTATATTGTGTTTAATATAATCATGAGGATGCCTAATTGGCTTATACATTATTAAATTTATTACTAACCATGAGACTGTACTGCCAAAGGTTATTTGTTATTTTTTTAAATAATCCTCAATTTGAGATGAACTAGACAAAGTATGAGCAATCTGAGAGTTAACCTATTACAATTATTCTGAAATCATGTACCCAAAATCTAAGATTTCCATTAATTTTTGTTGATGTACTTAATATTATAAGGAAGAAATTGTAACATTTACCTTACAGAATTCACTTACAATCTGTTTTGTGTGTATTTTCACAAAACTACAACTGTGTTTGAGTATAAATTTCTATTAACAATTCTATTAATCAACAATTCATATACATAGACTTAATAGCATTGTATTCATATGTTGATGAAATTCGATTTGCATAGGTGTTGAGCATCAAGATGATTTCTGATCAATGACTTCTGTAATCATCTTTCTGCAACATATCATAAGTATTGATGCTATGAGGAAAATTAATATTAGTTTTTGAAGTCTGGTGAGAGGAACAAAGGATTAAAATATAAGCTATAGTGTTTCATACCTTTATATAGCAACAATAAAATGTTTTTATCTGTGGCTTGGTTTCCTCATTGTTTTTTTGCTCTTCAGTCCTTGACATTTCTAGTGTCTGGTAGAATTTGAATGATCTCAGCTGTTGGGTATGGGATGTGATTTTGAATGCCACTTTGTGTCTGATAAAGGTGCTGTTGTCAAGACCAATGCTAATGCAGAGAAGGCAGATGAAGAAGAGAAAGGTAACACAGCCTGAGAGCTACATACTAAGATTCTACAGCCTAAGAGAATGGATTGTTAAGAGGCTTCATTTTTACACCCAACTTGGCTTTACTTTAATGGGAATCACAGTGCTAACATAGTCGTTGGTGAAGGAATTCTAATTGCTTACACTTTACAGAAATTTTACTTTGAAAACTGATGAACTTCAGCAGCAGCAAGAAATATTCCCTGAATGATTATTTTTTACAAGGCATTAGAAAAGAAATTTTATTGCCTTTGGAAAAAAGAAAAAAAGAACATTTAAGTTGCATCCCCGTTGTCTAATAAAATTAAACTTAATGACATTTCAATACATTTAACAAGATGCAAGCAGCTTATAGGTTATCAAGATACAGATTTTAATTTTGTTTTTTTCATTGTTGTGATTATATTTATTAAGCTAATCATCTGTAATAATAAAATTGTAATATGCTAATTAGACTGGACGTCATTCCAGATGTCCTTCCTTCCGGACAAAGCCACAGTGGGCAGGGGCCAGGGCCCTTGCACCAATTTTGTGCATTGGGCCTCTAGTTTTAAGTTTATATTAAGCATAAATTGGGGAGAAATATTTGCATCTAGATAGGAATAATCTCAGGAAAGGACAGTTGTTAGAAATAGAGTTCTGAAGAAGAATATGAGGCCCAAATGGATGCTATGAGTATCATAATCTTTCTCTTTAATAAAACAAACTAATCATATTTATAAAAAC